>NC_090392.1:81762449-82093282 GCF_036365525.1 Heterodontus francisci | reverse complement strand
CACTGTGCACTGCTCGACACTGTCACTGAGCACACTGTGCACTGCTCGACACTGTCACTGAGCACACTGTGCACTGCTCGACACTGTCAATGAGCACACTGTGCACTGCTTGGCACTGTCACTGAGTACACTGTGCACTGCTTGGCACTGTCAATGAGCACACTGTGCACTGCTCGAGACTCCCACTGAGTAAACTGTGCACTGCTCGACACTCCCACTGAGCACACTGTGCACTGCTCGACACTCCCACTGAGCACACTGTGCACTGCTTGGCACTGTCACTGAGCATACTGTGCACTGCTCCACACTGCCACTGAGTACACTGTGCACTGCTCGACACTCCCACTGAGCACACTGTGCACTGCTCGACACTTGCACTGAGCCCACTGTGCACTTCTCGACACTCCCACTGAGTACACTGTGCACTGCTCGACACTGTCAATGAGCACACTGTGCACTGCTCGACACTCCCTCTGAGTACACTGTGCACTGCTTGGCACTGTCACTGAGCACACTGTGCACTGCTCGACACTCGCACTGAGCCCACTGTGCACTTCTCGACACTCCCACTGAGTACACTGTGCACTGCTCGACACTCCCTCTGGGTACACTGTGCACTGCTTGGCACTGTCACTGAGCACACTGTGCACTGCTCGACACTCCCTCTGGGTACACTGTGCACTGCTTGGCACTGTCACTGAGTACACTGTGCACTTCTCGACACTCCCACTGAGTACACTGTGCACTGCTCGGCACTGTCACTGAGCACACTGTGCACTGCTCGACACTCGCACTGAGCACACTGTGCACTGCTCGACACTGTCAATGAGCACACTGTGCACTGCTCGACACTCCCTCTGAGTACACTGTGCACTGCTTGGCACTGTCACTGAGCACACTGTGCACTGCTCGACACTCGCACTGAGCCCACTGTGCACTTCTCGACACTCCCACTGAGTACACTGTGCACTGCTCGACACTCCCTCTGGGTACACTGTGCACTGCTTGGCACTGTCACTGAGCACACTGTGCACTGCTCGACACTCCCTCTGGATACACTGTGCACTGCTTGGCACTGTCACTGAGCACACTGTGCACTGCTCGACACTCGCACTGAGCCCACTGTGCACTTCTCGACACTCCCACTGAGTACACTGTGCACTGCTCGACACTCCCTCTGGGTACACTGTGCACTGCTTGGCACTGTCACTGAGCACACTGTGCACTGCTCGACACTCCCTCTGGGTACACTGTGCACTGCTTGGCACTGTCACTGAGCACACTGTGCACTGGTCGACACTGCCACTGAGTACACTGTGCACTGCTCAACACTGCCACTGAGTACACTGTGCACTGCTCGACACTGCCACTGAGTACACTGTGCACTGCTCGACACTCCCACTGAGCACACTGTGCACTGCTCGACACTCCCACTAAGCACACTGTGCACTGCTCGACACTCCCACTGAGTACACTGTGCACTGCTCGACACTCCCACTGAGCACACTGTGCACTGCTCGACACTCCCACTGAGTACACTGTGCACTGCTCGACACGCCCACTGAGTACACTGTGCACTGCTCGACACTCCCACTGAGTACACTGTGCACTGCTCGACCCTCCCACTGAGTACACTGTGCACTGCTTGGCACTGTCACTGAGCACACTGTGCACTGCTCGACACTCCCACTGAGTACACTGTGCACTGCTCGACACTCCCACTGAGTACACTGTGCACTGCTCTACACTCCCTCTGAGTACACTGTTCACTGCTCGACACTCCCACTGAGTACACTGTGCACTGCTTGGCACTGCCACTGAGTACACTGTGCACTGCTCGACACTGCCACTGAGTACACTGTGCACTGCTCGACACTCCCACTGAGTACACTGTGCACTGCTCGACACTCCCACTGAGCATACTGTGCACTGCTCGACACTCCCGCTGAGTACACTGTGCACTGCTTGGCACTGTCAATGAGCACACTGTGAACTGCTCGACACTCCCACTGAGCACACTGTGCACTGCTCGACACTCCCACTGAGTACACTGTGCACTGCTCGACACTCCCTCTGAGTACACTGTGCACTGCTCGACACTCCCACTCAGTACACTGTGCACTGCTCGACACTCCCACTGAGCATACTGTGCACTGCTCGACACTCCCACTGAGCCCACTGTGCACTTCTCGACACTCCCACTGAGCATACTGTGCACTGCTCGACACTCGCACTGAGCCCACTGTGCACTTCTCGACACTCCCACTGAGTACACTGTGCACTGCTCGGCACTGTCACTGAGCACACTGTGCACTGCTCGACACTCGCACTGAGCACACTGTGCACTGCTCGACACTGTCAATGAGCACACTGTGCACTGCTCGACACTCCCTCTGAGTACACTGTGCACTGCTTGGCACTGTCACTGAGCACACTGTGCACTGCTCGACACTCGCACTGAGCCCACTGTGCACTTCTCGACACTCCCACTGAGTACACTGTGCACTGCTCGACACTCCCTCTGGGTACACTGTGCACTGCTTGGCACTGTCACTGACACACTGTGCACTGCTCGACACTCCCTCTGGGTACACTGTGCACTGCTTGGCACTGTCACTGAGCACACTGTGCACTGCTCGACACTGCCACTGAGTACACTGTGCACTGCTCAACACTGCCACTGAGTACACTGTGCACTGCTCGACACTGCCACTGAGTACACTGTGCACTGCTCGACACTCCCACTGAGCACACTGTGCACTGCTCGACACTCCCACTAAGCACACTGTGCACTGCTCGACACTCCCACTAAGCACACTGTGCACTGCTCGACACTCCCACGGAGTACACTGTGCACTGCTCGACACTCCCACTAAGCACACTGTGCACTGCTCGACACTCCCACTGAGTACACTGTGCACTGCTCGACACTGTCACTGAGCACACTGTGCACTGCTCGACACTGTCACTGAGCACACTGTGCACTGCTCGACACTGTCAATGAGCACACTGTGCACTGCTTGGCACTGTCACTGAGCACATTGTGCACTGCTCGACACTCCCTCTGAGTACACTGTGCACTGCTTGGCACTGTCAATGAGCACACTGTGCACTGCTCGAGACTCCCACTGAGTAAACTGTGCACTGCTCGACACTCCCACTGAGCACACTGTGCACTGCTCGACACTCCCACTGAGCACACTGTGCACTGCTTGGCACTGTCACTGAGCATACTGTGCACTGCTCCACACTGCCACTGAGTACACTGTGCACTGCTCGACACTCCCACTGAGCACACTGTGCACTGCTCGACACTTGCACTGAGCCCACTGTGCACTTCTCGACACTCCCACTGAGTACACTGTGCACTGCTCGACACTGTCAATGAGCACACTGTGCACTGCTCGACACTCCCTCTGAGTACACTGTGCACTGCTTGGCACTGTCACTGAGCACACTGTGCACTGCTCGACACTCGCACTGAGCCCACTGTGCACTTCTCGACACTCCCACTGAGTACACTGTGCACTGCTCGACACTCCCTCTGGGTACACTGTGCACTGCTTGGCACTGTCACTGAGCACACTGTGCACTGCTCGACACTCCCTCTGGGTACACTGTGCACTGCTTGGCACTGTCACTGAGTACACTGTGCACTTCTCGACACTCCCACTGAGTACACTGTGCACTGCTCGGCACTGTCACTGAGCACACTGTGCACTGCTCGACACTCGCACTGAGCACACTGTGCACTGCTCGACACTGTCAATGAGCACACTGTGCACTGCTCGACACTCCCTCTGAGTACACTGTGCACTGCTTGGCACTGTCACTGAGCACACTGTGCACTGCTCGACACTCGCACTGAGCCCACTGTGCACTTCTCGACACTCCCACTGAGTACACTGTGCACTGCTCGACACTCCCTCTGGGTACACTGTGCACTGCTTGGCACTGTCACTGAGCACACTGTGCACTGCTCGACACTCCCTCTGCATACACTGTGCACTGCTTGGCACTGTCACTGAGCACACTGTGCACTGCTCGACACTCGCACTGAGCCCACTGTGCACTTCTCGACACTCCCACTGAGTACACTGTGCACTGCTCGACACTCCCTCTGGGTACACTGTGCACTGCTTGGCACTGTCACTGAGCACACTGTGCACTGCTCGACACTCCCTCTGGGTACACTGTGCACTGCTTGGCACTGTCACTGAGCACACTGTGCACTGGTCGACACTGCCACTGAGTACACTGTGCACTGCTCAACACTGCCACTGAGTACACTGTGCACTGCTCGACACTGCCACTGAGTACACTGTGCACTGCTCGACACTCCCACTGAGCACACTGTGCACTGCTCGACACTCCCACTAAGCACACTGTGCACTGCTCGACACTCCCACTGAGTACACTGTGCACTGCTCGACACTCCCACTGAGCACACTGTGCACTGCTCGACACTCCCACTGAGTACACTGTGCACTGCTCGACACGCCCACTGAGTACACTGTGCACTGCTCGACACTCCCACTGAGTACACTGTGCACTGCTCGACCCTCCCACTGAGTACACTGTGCACTGCTTGGCACTGTCACTGAGCACACTGTGCACTGCTCGACACTCCCACTGAGTACACTGTGCACTGCTCGACACTCCCACTGAGTACACTGTGCACTGCTCTACACTCCCTCTGAGTACACTGTTCACTGCTCGACACTCCCACTGAGTACACTGTGCACTGCTTGGCACTGCCACTGAGTACACTGTGCACTGCTCGACACTGCCACTGAGTACACTGTGCACTGCTCGACACTCCCACTGAGTACACTGTGCACTGCTCGACACTCCCACTGAGCATACTGTGCACTGCTCGACACTCCCGCTGAGTACACTGTGCACTGCTTGGCACTGTCAATGAGCACACTGTGAACTGCTCGACACTCCCACTGAGCACACTGTGCACTGCTCGACACTCCCACTGAGTACACTGTGCACTGCTCGACACTCCCTCTGAGTACACTGTGCACTGCTCGACACTCCCACTCAGTACACTGTGCACTGCTCGACACTCCCACTGAGCATACTGTGCACTGCTCGACACTCCCACTGAGCCCACTGTGCACTTCTCGACACTCCCACTGAGCATACTGTGCACTGCTCGACACTCGCACTGAGCCCACTGTGCACTTCTCGACACTCCCACTGAGTACACTGTGCACTGCTCGGCACTGTCACTGAGCACACTGTGCACTGCTCGACACTCGCACTGAGCACACTGTGCACTGCTCGACACTGTCAATGAGCACACTGTGCACTGCTCGACACTCCCTCTGAGTACACTGTGCACTGCTTGGCACTGTCACTGAGCACACTGTGCACTGCTCGACACTCGCACTGAGCCCACTGTGCACTTCTCGACACTCCCACTGAGTACACTGTGCACTGCTCGACACTCCCTCTGGGTACACTGTGCACTGCTTGGCACTGTCACTGACACACTGTGCACAGCTCGACACTCCCTCTGGGTACACTGTGCACTGCTTGGCACTGTCACTGAGCACACTGTGCACTGCTCGACACTGCCACTGAGTACAATGTGCACTGCTCAACACTGCCACTGAGTACACTGTGCACTGCTCGACACTGCCACTGAGTACACTGTGCACTGCTCGACACTCCCACTGAGCACACTGTGCACTGCTCGACACTCCCACTAAGCACACTGTGCACTGCTCGACACTCCCACTAAGCACACTGTGCACTGCTCGACACTCCCACGGAGTACACTGTGCACTGCTCGACACTCCCACTAAGCACACTGTGCACTGCTCGACACTCCCACTGAGTACACTGTGCACTGCTCGACACGCCCACTGAGTACACTGTGCACTGCTCGACACTCCCACTGAGTACACTGTGCACTGCTCGACCCTCCCACTGAGTACACTGTGCACTGCTCGACCCTCCCACTGAGTACACTGTGCACTGCTTGGCACTGTCACTGAGCACACTGTGCACTGCTCGAAACTCCCACTGAGTACACTGTGCACTGCTCGGCACTCCCACTGAGTACACTGTGCACTGCCCGACACTCCCTCTGAGTACACTGTGCACTGCTCGACACTCCCACTGAGTACACTGTGCACTGCTTGGCACTGCCACTGAGTACACTGTGCACTGCTCGACACTGCCACTGAGTACACTGTGCACTGCTCGACACTCCCACTGAGTACACTGTGCACTGCTCGACACTCCCACTGAGCATACTGTGCACTGCTCGACACTCCCGCTGAGTACACTGTGCACTGCTTGGCACTGTCAATGAGCACACTGTGCACTGCTCGACACTCCCACTGAGTACACTGTGCACTGCTCGACACTCCCTCTGAGTACACTGTGCACTGCTCGACACTCCCACTCAGTACACTGTGCACTGCTCGACACTCCCACTGAGTACACTGTGCACTGCTCGACCCTCCCACTGAGTACACTGTGCACTGCTCGACCCTCCCACTGAGTACACTGTGCACTGCTTGGCACTGTCACTGAGCACACTGTGCACTGCTCGACACTCCCACTGAGTACACTGTGCACTGCTCGGCACTCCCACTGAGTACACTGTGCACTGCTCGACACTCCCTCTGAGTACACTGTGCACTGCTCGACACTCCCACTGAGTACACTGTGCACTGCTTGGCACTGCCACTGAGTACACTGTGCACTGCTCGACACTGCCACTGAGTACACTGTGCACTGCTCGACACTCCCACTGAGTACACTGTGCACTGCTCGACACTCCCACTGAGCATACTGTGCACTGCTCGACACTCCCGCTGAGTACACTGTGCACTGCTTGGCACTGTCAATGAGCACACTGTGCACTGCTCGACACTGCCACTGAGTACACTGTGCACTGCTCGACACTCCCACTGAGTACACTGTGCACTGCTCGACACTCCCACTGAGCATACTGTGCACTGCTCGACACTCCCGCTGAGTACACTGTGCACTGCTTGGCACTGTCAATGAGCACACTGTGCACTGCTCGACACTCCCACTGAGTACACTGTGCACTGCTTGGCACTGCCACTGAGTACACTGTGCACTGCTCGACACTGCCACTGAGTACACTGTGCACTGCTCGACACTCCCACTGAGTACACTGTGCACTGCTCGACACTCCCACTGAGCATACTGTGCACTGCTCGACACTCCCGCTGAGTACACTGTGCACTGCTTGGCACTGTCAATGAGCACACTGTGCACTGCTCGACACTCCCACTGAGTACACTGTGCACTGCTCGACACTCCCTCTGAGTACACTGTGCACTGCTCGACACTCCCACTCAGTACACTGTGCACTGCTCGACACTCCCACTGAGTACACTGTGCACTGCTTGGCACTGCCACTGAGTACACTGTGCACTGCTCGACACTGCCACTGAGTACACTGTGCACTGCTCGACACTCCCACTGAGTACACTGTGCACTGCTCGACACTCCCACTGAGCATACTGTGCACTGCTCGACACTCCCACTGAGTACACTGCGCACTGCTCGACACTGCCACAGAGCACACTGTGCACTGCTCGACACTGTCAATGAGCACACTGTGCACTGCTCAACACTCCCACTGAGCACACTGTGCACTGCTCGACACTCGCACTGAGCCCACTGTGCACTTCTCGACACTCCCACTGAGTACACTGTGCACTGCTCGACACTCCCTCTGGGTACACTGTGCACTGCTTGGCACTGTCACTGACACACTGTGCACTGCTCGACACTCCCTCTGGGTACACTGTGCACTGCTTGGCACTGTCACTGAGCACACTGTGCACTGCTCGACACTGCCACTGAGTACACTGTGCACTGCTCAACACTGCCACTGAGTACACTGTGCACTGCTCGACACTGCCACTGAGTACACTGTGCACTGCTCGACACTCCCACTGAGCACACTGTGCACTGCTCGACACTCCCACTAAGCACACTGTGCACTGCTCGACACTCCCACTAAGCACACTGTGCACTGCTCGACACTCCCACTGAGTACACTGTGCACTGCTCGACACTCCCACTAAGCACACTGTGCACTGCTCGACACTCCCACTGAGTACACTGTGCACTGCTCGACACGCCCACTGAGTACACTGTGCACTGCTCGACACTCCCACTGAGTACACTGTGCACTGCTCGACCCTCCCACTGAGTACACTGTGCACTGCTCGACCCTCCCACTGAGTACACTGTGCACTGCTTGGCACTGTCACTGAGCACACTGTGCACTGCTCGACACTCCCACTGAGTACACTGTGCACTGCTCGGCACTCCCACTGAGTACACTGTGCACTGCCCGACACTCCCTCTGAGTACACTGTGCACTGCTCGACACTCCCACTGAGTACACTGTGCACTGCTTGGCACTGCCACTGAGTACACTGTGCACTGCTTGGCACTGTCAATGAGCACACTGTGCACTGCTCGACACTCCCACTGAGTACACTGTGCACTGCTCGACACTCCCTCTGAGTACACTGTGCACTGCTCGACACTCCCACTCAGTACACTGTGCACTGCTCGACACTCCCACTGAGTACACTGTGCACTGCTCGACCCTCCCACTGAGTACACTGTGCACTGCTCGACCCTCCCACTGAGTACACTGTGCACTGCTTGGCACTGTCACTGAGCACACTGTGCACTGCTCGACACTCCCACTGAGTACACTGTGCACTGCTCGGCACTCCCACTGAGTACACTGTGCACTGCTCGACACTCCCTCTGAGTACACTGTGCACTGCTCGACACTCCCACTGAGTACACTGTGCACTGCTTGGCACTGCCACTGAGTACACTGTGCACTGCTCGACACTGCCACTGAGTACACTGTGCACTGCTCGACACTCCCACTGAGTACACTGTGCACTGCTCGACACTCCCACTGAGCATACTGTGCACTGCTCGACACTCCCGCTGAGTACACTGTGCACAGCTTGGCACTGTCAATGAGCACACTGTGCACTGCTCGACACTCCCACTGAGTACACTGTGCACTGCTCGACACTCCCTCTGAGTACACTGTGCACTGCTCGACACTCCCACTCAGTACACTGTGCACTGCTCGACACTCCCACTGAGTACACTGTGCACTGCTCGACACTCCCACTGAGTACACTGTGCACTGCTCGACACTCCCACTCAGTACACTGTGCACTGCTCGACACTCCCACTGAGTACACTGTGCACTGCTTGGCACTGCCACTGAGTACACTGTGCACTGCTCGACACTGCCACTGAGTACACTGTGCACTGCTCGACACTCCCACTGAGTACACTGTGCACTGCTCGACACTCCCACTGAGCATACTGTGCACTGCTCGACACTCCCACTGAGTACACTGTGCACTGCTCGACACTCCCACTCAGTACACTGTGCACTGCTCGACACTCCCACTGAGTACACTGTGCACTGCTTGGCACTGCCACTGAGTACACTGTGCACTGCTCGACACTGCCACTGAGTACACTGTGCACTGCTCGACACTCCCACTGAGTACACTGTGCACTGCTCGACACTCCCACTGAGCATACTGTGCACTGCTCGACACTCCCACTGAGTACACTGCGCACTGCTCGACACTCCCGCTGAGTACACTGTGCACTGCTCGACACTGTCAATGAGCACACTGTGCACTGCTCAACACTCCCACTGAGCACACTGTGCACTGCTCGACACTCGCACTGAGCCCACTGTGCACTTCTCGACACTGCCACTGAGCACACTGTGCACTGCTCGACACTCCCTCTGGGTACACTGTGCACTGCTTGGCACTGTCACTGAGTACACTGTGCACTGCTCGACACCCGCACTGAGCCCACTGTGCACTGCTCGACACTCGCACTGAGCCCACTGTGCACTTCTCGACACTCCCACTGAGTACACTGTGCACTGCTTGGCACTGTCACTGAGTACACTGTGCACTTCTCGACACTCCCACTGAGTACACTGTGCACTTCTCGACACTCCCACTGAGTACACTGTGCACTGCTCGACACTCCCTCTGGGTACACTGTGCACTGCTTGGCACTGTCACTGAGCACACTGTGCACTGCTCGACACTGCCACTGAGTACACTGTGCACTGCTCGACACTCCCACTGAGTACACTGTGCACTGCTCGACACTCCCTCTGGGTACACTGTGCACTGCTCGACACTCGCACTGAGCACACTGTGCACTGCTCAACACTGTCAATGAGCACACTGTGCACTGCTCGACACTCCCTCTGGGTACACTGTGCACTGCTTGGCACTGTCACTGAGCACACTGTGCACTGCTCGACACTGCCACTGAGTATACTGTGCACTGCTCGACACTGCCACTGAGTACACTGTGCACTGCTCGACACTCGCACTGAGCCCACTGTGCACTTCTCGACACTCCCACTGAGTACACTGTGCACTGCTTGGCACTGTCACTGAGCACACTGTGGACTGCTCGACACTCCCTCTGGGTACACTGTGCACTGCTTGGCACTGTCACTGAGCACACTGTGCACTGCTCGACAATGCCACTGAGTACACTGTGCACTGCTCAACACTGCCACTGAGTACACTGTGCACTGCTCGACACTCGCACTGAGCCCACTGTGCACTTCTCGACACTCCCACTGAGTACACTGTGCACTGCTCGACACTCCCACTGAGTACACTGTGCACTGCTCGACACTGCCACTGAGTACACTGTGCACTGCTCGACACTCCCACTGAGTACACTGTGCACTGCTCGACACTCCCACCGAGTACACTGTGCACTGCTCGACACTGTCACTGAGTACACTGTGCACTGCTCGACACTGTCACTGAGCACACTGTGCACTGCTCGACATTGCCACTGAGTACACTGTGCACTGCTCGACACTCCCACTGAGTACACTGTGCACTGCTCGACACTCCCACTGAGTACACTGTGCACTGCTCGACACTCCCACTGAGTACACTGTGCACTGCTCGACACTCCCACTGAGTACACTGTGCACTGCTCGACACTGCCACTGAGTACACTGTGCACTGCTCGACACTCCCACTGAGTACACTGTGCACTGCTCGACACTGCCACTGAGTACACTGTGCACTGCTCGACACTGTCACTGAGTACACTGTGCACTGCTCAACACTGCCACTGAGTACACTGCGCACTGCTCGACACTCCCACTGAGTACACTGTGCACTGCTCGACACTCCCACTGAGTACACTGTGCACTGCTCGACACTCCCACTGAGTACACTGTGCACTGCTCGACACTCCCACTGAGTACACTGTGCACTGCTCGACACTCCCACAGAGTCCACTGTGCACTGCTCGACACTCCCACTGAGTACACTGTGCACTGCTCGACACTCCCACTGAGTACACTGTGCACTGCTCGACACTCCCACTGAGCACACTGCGCACTGCTCGACACTCCCACTGAGTACACTGTGCACTGCTCGACACTCCCACTGAGTACACTGTGCACTGCTCGACACTCCCACTGAGTACACTGTGCACTGCTCGACACTGTCACTGAGTACACTGTGCACTGCTCGACACTGTCACTGAGTACACTGTGCACTGCTCGACACTCGCACTGAGCCCACTGTGCACTTCTCGACAATCCCACTGAGTACACTGTGCACTGCTCGACACTCCCTCTGGGTACACTGTGCACTGCTTGGCACTGTCACTGAGCACACTGTGCACTGCTCGACACTCCCTCTGGGTACACTGTGCACTGCTTGGCACTGTCACTGAGCACACTGTGCACTGCTCTACACTGCCACTGAGTACACTGTGCACTGCTCAACACTGCCACTGAGTACACTGTGCACTGCTCGACACTGCCACTGAGTACACTGTGCACTGCTCGACACTCCCACTGAGCACACTGTGCACTGCTCGACACTCCCACTAAGCACACTGTGCACTGCTCGACACTCCCACTAAGCACACTGTGCACTGCTCGACACTCCCACTGAGTACACTGTGCACTGCTCGACACTCCCACTAAGCACACTGTGCACTGCTCGACACTCCCACTGAGCACACTGTGCACTGCTCGACACTGCCACTGAGTACACTGTGCACTGCTCGACACGCCCACTGAGTACACTGTGCACTGCTCGACCCTCCCACTGAGTCCACTGTGCACTGCTCGACACTGTCACTGAGTACACTGTGCACAGCTCGACACTCCCACTGAGTCCACTGTGCACTGCTCGACACTGTCACTGAGTACACTGTGCACAGCTCGACACTCCCACTGAGTACGCTGTGCACTGCTCGACACTCCCACTGAGTACACTGTGCACTGCTCGACACTGTCACTGAGTACACTGTGCACAGCTCGACACTCCCACTGAGTACGCTGTGCACTGCTCGACACTCCCACTGAGTACACTGTGCACTGCTCGACACTCGCACTGAGTACACTGTGCACTGTTCGACACTCCCACTGAGTACACTGTGCACTGCTCGACACTCCCACTGAGTACACTGTGCACTGCTCGACTCTGTCAATGAGCACACTGTGCACTGCTCGACACTCCCACTGAGTACACTGTGCACTGCTCGACACTCCCACTGAGTACACTGCGCACTGCTCGACACTCCCACTGAGTACACTGTGCACTGCTCGACACTCCCACTGAGTACACTGCGCACTGCTCGACACTCCCACTGAGTACACTGTGCACTGCTCGACACTGCCACTGAGCACACTGTGCACTGCTCGACACTCCCACTGAGTACACTGTGCACTGCTCGACACTCCCACTGAGTACACTGTGCACTGCTCGACACTCCCACTGAGTACACTGTGCGCTGCTCGCCACTGTCACTGAGTACACTGTGCACTGCTCGACACTCCCACTGAGTACACTGTGCACTGCTTGACACTGCCACTGAGTACACTGTGCACTGCTCGACACTCCCACTGAGTACACTGTGCACTGCTCGACACTCCCACTGAGTACACTGTGCACTGCTCGACACTGCCACTGAGTACACTGTGCACTGCTCGACACTCCCACTGAGTACACTGTGCACTGCTCGACACTCCCACTGAGTACACTGTGCACTGCTCGACACTGTCACTGAGTACACTGTGCACTGCTCGACACTGTCACTGAGCACACTGTGCACTGCTCGACACTGCCACTGAGTACACTGTGCACTGCTCGACACTCCCACTGAGTACACTGTGCACTGCTCGACACTCCCACTGAGTACACTGTGCACTGCTCGACACTCCCACTGAGTACACTGTGCACTGCTCGACACTCCCACTGAGTACACTGTGCACTGCTCGACACTGCCACTGAGTACACTGTGCACTGCTCGACACTCCCACTGAGTACACTGTGCACTGCTCGACACTGCCACTGAGTACACTGTGCACTGCTCGACACTGTCACTGAGTACACTGTGCACTGCTCAACACTGCCACTGAGTACACTGCGCACTGCTCGACACTCCCACTGAGTACACTGTGCACTGCTCGACACTCCCACTGAGTACACTGTGCACTGCTCGACACTCCCACTGAGTACACTGTGCACTGCTCGACACTCCCACTGAGTACACTGTGCACTGCTCGACACTCCCACTGAGTACACTGTGCACTGCTCGACACTCCCACTGAGCACACTGCGCACTGCTCGACACTCCCACTGAGTCCACTGTGCACTGCTCGACACTGCCACTGAGTACACTGTGCACTGCTCGACACTCCCACTGAGCACACTGCGCACTGCTCGACACTCCCACTGAGTCCACTGTGCACTGCTCGACACTGCCACTGAGTACACTGTGCACTGCTCGACACTCCCACTGAGCACACTGCGCACTGCTCGACACTCCCACTGAGTACACTGTGCACTGCTCGACACTCCCACTGAGTACACTGTGCACTGCTTGACACTCCCACTGAGTACACTGTGCACTGCTCGACACTGTCACTGAGTACACTGTGCACTGCTCGACACTGTCACTGAGTACACTGTGCACTGCTCGACACTCGCACTGAGCCCACTGTGCACTTCTCGACACTCCCACTGAGTACACTGTGCACTGCTCGACACTCCCTCTGGGTACACTGTGCACTGCTTGGCACTGTCACTGAGCACACTGTGCACTGCTCGACACTCCCTCTGGGTACACTGTGCACTGCTTGGCACTGTCACTGAGCACACTGTGCACTGCTCTACACTGCCACTGAGTACACTGTGCACTGCTCAACACTGCCACTGAGTACACTGTGCACTGCTCGACACTGCCACTGAGTACACTGTGCACTGCTCGACACTCCCACTGAGCACACTGTGCACTGCTCGACACTCCCACTAAGCACACTGTGCACTGCTCGACACTCCCACTAAGCACACTGTGCACTGCTCGACACTCCCACTGAGTACACTGTGCACTGCTCGACACTCCCACTAAGCACACTGTGCACTGCTCGACACTCCCACTGAGCACACTGTGCACTGCTCGACACTCCCACTGAGCACACTGTGCACTGCTCGACACGCCCACTGAGTACACTGTGCACTGCTCGACACTCCCACTGAGTACACTGTGCACTGCTCGACCCTCCCACTGAGTACACTGTGCACTGCTCGACCCTCCCACTGAGTACACTGTGCACTGCTTGGCACTGTCACTGAGCACACTGTGCACTGCTCGACACTCCCACTGAGTACACTGTGCACTGCTCGGCACTCCCACTGAGTACACTGTGCACTGCTCGACACTCCCTCTGAGTACACTGTGCACTGCTCGACACTCCCACTGAGTACACTGTGCACTGCTTGGCACTGCCACTGAGTACACTGTGCACTGCTCGACACTGCCACTGAGTACACTGTGCACTGCTCGACACTCCCACTGAGTACACTGTGCACTGCTCGACACTCCCACTGAGCATACTGTGCACTGCTCGACACTCCCGCTGAGTACACTGTGCACTGCTTGGCACTGTCAATGAGCACACTGTGCACTGCTCGACACTCCCACTGAGCACACTGTGCACTGCTCGACACTCCCACTGAGTACACTGTGCACTGCTCGACACTCCCTCTGAGTACACTGTGCACTGCTCGACACTCCCACTCAGTACACTGTGCACTGCTCGACACTCCCACTGAGTACACTGTGCACTGCTTGGCACTGCCACTGAGTACACTGTGCACTGCTCGACACTGCCACTGAGTACACTGTGCACTGCTCGACACTCCCACTGAGTACACTGTGCACTGCTCGACACTCCCACTGAGCATACTGTGCACTGCTCGACACTCCCACTGAGTACACTGTGCACTGCTCGACACTGTCAATGAGCACACTGTGCACTGCTCAACACTCCCACTGAGCACACTGTGCACTGCTCGACACTCGCACTGAGCCCACTGTGCACTTCTCGACACTGCCACTGAGCACACTGTGCACTGCTCGACACTCCCTCTGGGTACACTGTGCACTGCTTGGCACTGTCACTGAGTACACTGTGCACTGCTCGACACTCGCACTGAGCCCACTGTGCACTGCTCGACACTCGCACTGAGCCCACTGTGCACTTCTCGACACTCCCACTGAGTACACTGTGCACTGCTTGGCACTGTCACTGAGTACACTGTGCACTGCTCGACACTGCCACTGAGTACACTGTGCACTTCTCGACACTCCCACTGAGTACACTGTGCACTGCTCGACACTCCCTCTGGGTACACTGTGCACTGCTTGGCACTGTCACTGAGCACACTGTGCACTGCTCGACACTGCCACTGAGTACACTGTGCACTGCTCGGCACTCCCACTGAGTACACTGTGCACTGCTCGACACTCCCTCTGGGTACACTGTGCACTGCTTGGCACTGTCACTAAGCACACTGTGCACTTCTCGACACTCCCACTGAGTACACTGTGCACTGCTCGGCACTGTCACTGAGCACACTGTGCACTGCTCGACACTCGCACTGAGCACACTGTGCACTGCTCAACACTGTCAATGAGCACACTGTGCACTGCTCGACACTCCCTCTGGGTACACTGTGCACTGCTTGGCACTGTCACTGAGCACACTGTGCACTGCTCGACACTGCCACTGAGTATACTGTGCACTGCTCGACACTGCCACTGAGTACACTGTGCACTGCTCGACACTCGCACTGAGCCCACTGTGCACTTCTCGACACTCCCACTGAGTACACTGTGCACTGCTTGGCACTGTCACTGAGCACACTGTGGACTGCTCGACACTCCCTCCGGGTACACTGTGCACTGCTTGGCAGTGTCACTGAGCACACTGTGCACTGCTCGACACTGCCACTGAGTACACTGTGCACTGCTCAACACTGCCACTGAGTACACTGTGCACTGCTCGACACTCGCACTGAGCCCACTGTGCACTTCTCGACACTCCCACTGAGTACACTGTGCACTGCTTGGCACTGTCACTGAGCACACTGTGGACTGCTCGACACTCCCTCTGGGTACACTGTGCACTGCTTGGCACTGTCACTGAGCACACTGTGCACTGCTCGACACTGCCACTGAGTACACTGTGCACTGCTCAACACTGCCACTGAGTACACTGTGCACTGCTCGACACTGCCACTGAGTACACTGTGCACTGCTCGACACTCCCACTGAGCACACTGTGCACTGCTCGACACTCCCACTAAGCACACTGTGCACTGCTCGACACTCCCACTAAGCACACTGTGCACTGCTCGACACTCCCACTGAGTACACTGTGCACTGCTCGACACTCCCACTAAGCACACTGTGCACTGCTCGACACTCCCACTGAGCACACTGTGCACTGCTCGACACTCCCACTGAGTACACTGTGCACTGCTCGACACGCCCACTGAGTACACTGTGCACTGCTCGACACTCCCACTGAGTACACTGTGCACTGCTCGACCCTCCCACTGAGTACACTGTGCACTGCTCGACCCTCCCACTGAGTACACTGTGCACTGCTTGGCACTGTCACTGAGCACACTGTGCACTGCTCGACACTCCCACTGAGTACACTGTGCACTGCTCGGCACTCCCACTGAGTACACTGTGCACTGCTCGACACTCCCTCTGAGTACACTGTGCACTGCTCGACACTCCCACTGAGTACACTGTGCACTGCTTGGCACTGCCACTGAGTACACTGTGCACTGCTCGACACTGCCACTGAGTACACTGTGCACTGCTCGACACTCCCACTGAGTACACTGTGCACTGCTCGACACTCCCACTGAGCATACTGTGCACTGCTCGACACTCCCGCTGAGTACACTGTGCACTGCTTGGCACTGTCAATGAGCACACTGTGCACTGCTCGACACTCCCACTGAGTACACTGTGCACTGCTCGACACTCCCTCTGAGTACACTGTGCACTGCTCGACACTCCCACTGAGTACACTGTGCACTGCTCGACACTCCCACTGAGTACACTGTGCACTGCTTGGCACTGCCACTGAGTACACTGTGCACTGCTCGACACTGCCACTGAGTACACTGTGCACTGCTCGACACTCCCACTGAGTACACTGTGCACTGCTCGACACTCCCACTGAGCATACTGTGCACTGCTCGACACTCCCACTGAGTACACTGCGCACTGCTCGACACTGCCACTGAGCACACTGTGCACTGCTCGACACTGTCAATGAGCACACTGTGCACTGCTCAACACTCCCACTGAGCACACTGTGCACTGCTCGACACTCGCACTGAGCCCACTGTGCACTTCTCGACACTGCCACTGAGCACACTGTGCACTGCTCGACACTCCCTCTGGGTACACTGTGCACTGCTTGGCACTGTCACTGAGTACACTGTGCACTGCTCGACACTCGCACTGAGCCCACTGTGCACTGCTCGACACTCGCACTGAGCCCACTGTGCACTTCTCGACACTCCCACTGAGTACACTGTGCACTGCTTGGCATTGTCACTGAATACACTGTGCACTGCTCGACACTGCCACTGAGTACACTGTGCACTTCTCGACACTCCCACTGAGTACACTGTGCACTGCTCGACACTCCCTCTGGGTACACTGTGCACTGCTTGGCACTGTCACTGAGCACACTGTGCACTGCTCGACACTGCCACTGAGTACACTGTGCACTGCTCGACACTCCCACTGAGTACACTGCGCACTGCTCGACACTCCCTCTGGGTACACTGTGCACTGCTTGGCACTGTCACTAAGCACACTGTGCACTTCTCGACACTCCCACTGAGTACACTGTGCACTGCTCGGCACTGTCACTGAGCACACTGTGCACTGCTCGACACTCGCACTGAGCACACTGTGCACTGCTTGGCACTGTCACTGAGCACACTGTGGACTGCTCGACACTCCCTCTGGGTACACTGTGCACTGCTTGGCACTGTCACTGAGCACACTGTGCACTGCTCGACACTGCCACTGAGTACACTGTGCACTGCTCAACACTGCCACTGAGTACACTGTGCACTGCTCGACACTCGCACTGAGCACACTGTGCACTGCTCGACACTCCCACTGAGCACACTGTGCACTGCTCGACACTCCCACTGAGCACACTGTGCACTGCTCAACACTGCCACTGAGTACACTGTGCACTGCTCGACACTGCCACTGAGTACACTGTGCACTGCTCAACACTGCCACTGAGTACACTGTGCACTGCTCGACACTCCCACTGAGTACACTGTGCACTGCTCGACACTGTCAATGAGCACACTGTGCACTGCTCGACACTCGCACTGAGCCCACTGTGCACTTCTCGACACTCCCACTGAGTACACTGTGCACTGCTCGACACTGTCACTGAGTACACGGTGCACTGCTCGACACTCGCACTGAGCCCACTGTGCACTTCTCGACACTCCCACTGAGTACACTGTGCACTGCTTGGCACTGTCACTGAGCACACTGTGGACTGCTCGACACTCCCTCTGGGTACACTGTGCACTGCTCGACACTCCCACTGAGTACACTGTGCACTGCTTGGCACTGTCACTGAGCACACTGTGCACTGCTCGACACTGCCACTGAGTACACTGTGCACTGCTCAACACTGCCACTGAGTACACTGTGCACTGCTCGACACTCGCACTGAGCACACTGTGCACTGCTCGACACTCCCACTGAGCACACTGTGCACTGCTCGACACTCCCACTGAGCACACTGTGCACTGCTCAACACTGCCACTGAGTACACTGTGCACTGCTCGACACTGCCATTGAGTACACTGTGCACTGCTCAACACTGCCACTGAGTACAATGTGCACTGCTCGACACTCCCACTGAGTACACTGTGCACTGCTCGACACTCCCACTGAGCACACTGTGCACTGCTCGACACTCCCACTGAGCACACCGTGCACTGCTCGACACTCCCACTGAGTACACTGCGCACTGCTCGACACTCCCACTGAGCACACTGTGCACTGCTCGACACTGTCACTGAGCACACTGTGCACTGCTCGACACTCCCACTGAGTACACTGCGCACTGCTCGACACTCCCACTGAGTACACTGCGCACTGCTCAACACTCCCACTGAGTACACTGTGCACTGCTCGACACTGCCACTGAGTACACTGTGCACTGCTTGGCACTGTCACTGAGCACACTGTGCACTGCTTGGCACTGCCACTGAGTACACTGTGCACTGCTCGACACTCCCACTGAGCACACTGTGCACTGCTCGACACTCCCACTGAGTACACTGTGCACTGCTCGACACTCCCACTGAGCACACTGTGCACTGCTTGTCACTCCCACTGAGTACACTGTGCACTGCTCGACACTCCCACTGAGTACACTGCGCACTGCTCGACACTCCCACTGAGCACACTGTGCACTGTTCGACACTCCCACTGAGTACACTGTGCACTGCTTGGCACTGCCACTGAGTACACTGTGCACTGCTCGACACTCCCACTGAGCACACTGTGCACTGCTCGACACTCCCACTGAGCACACTGTGCACTGCTCGACACTCCCACTGAGTCCACTGTGCACTGCTCGACACTCCCACTGAGTACACTGTGCACTGCTCGACACTGTCAATGAGCACACTGTGCACTGCTCGACACTCCCACTGAGTACACTGCGCACTGCTCGACACTCCCACTGAGCACACTGTGCACTGCTCAACACTGCCACTGAGTACACTGTGCACTGCTCGACACTCCCACTGAGCACACTGTGCACTGCTCGACACTCCCACTGAGCACACTGTGCACTGCTCGACACTGTCAATGAGCACACTGTGCACTGCTCGACACTCCCACTGAGTACACTGTGCACTGCTCCACACTGTCAATGAGCACACTGTGCACTGCTCGACACTCCCACTGAGTACACTGTGCACTGCTCGACACTGTCAATGAGCACACTGTGCACTGCTCGACACTCCCACTGAGCACACTGTGCACTGCTCGACACTCCCACTGAGCACACTGTGCACTGCTCGACACTCCCACTGAGTCCACTGTGCACTGCTCGACACTCCCACTGAGTACACTGTGCACTGCTCGACACTGTCAATGAGCACACTGTGCACTGCTCGACACTGCCACTGAGTACACTGTGCACTGCTCGACACTCCCACTGAGCACACTGTGCACTGCTCGACACTCCCACTGAGCACACTGTGCACTGCTCGACACTGTCAATGAGCACACTGTGCACTGCTCGACACTCCCACTGAGTACACTGTGCACTGCTCGACACTGTCAATGAGCACACTGTGCACTGCTCGACACTCCCACTGAGTACACTGTGCACTGCTCGACACTCCCACTGAGCACACTGTGCACTGCTCGACACTGTCACTGAGCACACTGTGCACTGCTCGACACTGCCACTGAGCACACTGTGCACTGCTCGACACTCCCACTGAGTACACTGTGCACTGCTCAACACTGCCACTGAGTACACTGTGCACTGCTCGACACTCCCACTGAGTACACTGTGCACTGCTCGACACTGTCAATGAGCACACTGTGCACTGCTCGACACTGCCACTGAGCACACTGTGCACTGCTCGACACTCCCACTGAGTACACTGTGCACTGCTCAACACTGCCACTGAGTACACTGTGCACTGCTCGACACTCCCACTGAGTACACTGTGCACTGCTCGACACTCCCACTGAGCACACTGTGCACTGCTCGACACTGTCATTGAGCACACTGTGCACTGCTCGACACTCCCACTGAGTCCACTGTGCACTGCTCGACACTGTCACTGAGTACACTGTGCACTGCTCGACACTCCCACTGAGTACGCTGTGCACTGCTCGACACTCCCACTGAGTACACTGTGCACTGCTCGACACTCCCACTGAGTACACTGCGCACTGCTCGACACTCCCACTGAGCACACTGTGCACTGCTCAACACTGCCACTGAGTACACTGTGCACTGCTCGACACTCCCACTGAGCACACTGTGCACTGCTCGACACTCCCACTGAGCACACTGTGCACTGCTCGACACTGTCAATGAGCACACTGTGCACTGCTCGACACTCCCACTGAGTACACTGTGCACTGCTCCACACTGTCAATGAGCACACTGTGCACTGCTCGACACTCCCACTGAGTACACTGTGCACTGCTCGACACTGTCAATGAGCACACTGTGCACTGCTCGACACTCCCACTGAGCACACTGTGCACTGCTCGACACTCCCACTGAGCACACTGTGCACTGCTCGACACTCCCACTGAGTCCACTGTGCACTGCTCGACACTCCCACTGAGTACACTGTGCACTGCTCGACACTGTCAATGAGCACACTGTGCACTGCTCGACACTCCCACTGAGTACACTGCGCACTGCTCGACACTCCCACTGAGCACACTGTGCACTGCTCAACACTGCCACTGAGTACACTGTGCACTGCTCGACACTCCCACTGAGCACACTGTGCACTGCTCGACACTCCCACTGAGCACACTGTGCACTGCTCGACACTGTCAATGAGCACACTGTGCACTGCTCGACACTCCCACTGAGTACACTGTGCACTGCTCGACACTGTCAATGAGCACACTGTGCACTGCTCGACACTCCCACTGAGTACACTGTGCACTGCTCGACACTCCCACTGAGCACACTGTGCACTGCTCGACACTGTCACTGAGCACACTGTGCACTGCTCGACACTGCCACTGAGCACACTGTGCACTGCTCGACACTCCCACTGAGTACACTGTGCACTGCTCAACACTGCCACTGAGTACACTGTGCACTGCTCGACACTCCCACTGAGTACACTGTGCACTGCTCGACACTGTCAATGAGCACACTGTGCACTGCTCGACACTGCCACTGAGCACACTGTGCACTGCTCGACACTCCCACTGAGTACACTGTGCACTGCTCGACACTGTCATTGAGCACACTGTGCACTGCTCGACACTCCCACTGAGTACACTGTGCACTGCTCGACACTGTCATTGAGCACACTGTGCACTGCTCAACACTGCCACTGAGTACACTGTGCACTGCTCGACACTCCCACTGAGTACACTGTGCACTGCTCGACACTCCCACTGAGCACACTGTGCACTGCTCGACACTGTCATTGAGCACACTGTGCACTGCTCGACACTCCCACTGAGTCCACTGTGCACTGCTCGACACTGTCACTGAGTACACTGTGCACTGCTCGACACTCCCACTGAGTACGCTGTGCACTGCTCGACACTCCCACTGAGTACACTGTGCACTGCTCGACACTCGCACTGAGTACACTGTGCACTGCTCGACTCTCCCACTGAGTACACTGTGCACTGCTCGACACTGTCATTGAGCACACTGTGCACTGCTCGACACTCCCACTGAGTCCACTGTGCACTGCTCGACACTGTCACTGAGTACACTGTGCACTGCTCGACACTCCCACTGAGTACGCTGTGCACTGCTCGACACTCCCACTGAGTACACTGTGCACTGCTCGACACTCCCACTGAGTACACTGTGCACTGCTCGACACTGTCAATGAGCACACTGTGCACTGCTCGACACTCCCACTGAGTACACTGTTCACTGCTCGACACTCCCACTGAGTACACTGCGCACTGCTCGACACTCCCACTGAGTACACTGTGCACTGCTCGACACTCCCACTGAGTACACTGCGCACTGCTCGACACTCCCACTGAGTACACTGTGCACTGCTCGACACTGCCACTGAGCACACTGTGCACTGCTCGACACTCCCACTGAGTACACTGTGCACTGCTCGACACTCCCACTGAGTACACTGTGCACTGCTCGACACTCCCACTGAGTACACTGTGCGCTGCTCGCCACTGTCACTGAGTACACTGTGCACTGCTCGACACTCCCACTGAGTACACTGTGCACTGCTCGACACTGCCACTGAGTACACTGTGCACTGCTCGACACTCCCACTGAGTACACTGTGCACTGCTCGACACTCCCACTGAGTACACTGCGCACTGCTCGACACTCCCACTGAGTACACTGTGCACTGCTCGACACTGTCACTGAGCACACTGTGCACTGCTCGACACTGCCACTGAGTACACTGTGCACTGCTCGACACTCCCACTGAGTACACTGTGCACTGCTCGACACTGCCACTGAGTACACTGTGCACTGCTCGACACTGTCACTGAGTACACTGTGCACTGCTCGACACTGTCACTGAGTACACTGTGCACTGCTCGACACTGCCACTGAGTACACTGTGCACTGCTCGACACTCCCACTGAGTACACTGTGCACTGCTCGACACTCCCACTGAGTCCACTGTGCACTGCTCGACACTCCCACTGAGTACACTGTGCACTGCTCGACACTGCCACTGAGTACACTGTGCACTGCTCGACACTCCCACTGAGTACACTGTGCACTGCTCGACACTGCCACTGAGTACACTGTGCACTGCTCGACACTGTCACTGAGTACACTGTGCACTGCTCGACACTGCCACTGAGTACACTGCGCACTGCTCGACACTCCCACTGAGTACACTGTGCACTGCTCGACACTCCCACTGAGTACACTGTGCACTGCTCGACACTCCCACTGAGTACACTGTGTACTGCTCGACACTCCCACTGAGTACACTGTGCACTGCTCGACACTCCCACTGAGTACACTGTGCACTGCTCGACACTCCCACTGAGCACACTGCGCACTGCTCGACACTCCCACTGAGTACACTGCGCACTGCTCGACACTCCCACTGAGTACACTGTGAACTGCTCGACACTTCCACTGAGTACACTGTGCACTGCTCGACACTGTCACTGAGTACACTGCGCACTGCTCGACACTCCCACTGAGTACACTGTGAACTGCTCGACACTTCCACTGAGTACACTGTGCACTGCTCGACACTGTCAATGAGCACACTGTGCACTGCTCGACACTGTCACTGAGTACACTGTGCACTGCTCGACACTCCCACTGAGTACACTGTGCACTGCTCGACACTGTCACTGAGTACACTGTGCACTGCTCGACACTCCCACTGAGTACACTGTGCACTGCTCGACACTCCCACTGAGTACACTGTGCACTGCTCGACACTCCCATTGCGTACACTGTGCACTGCTCGACACTGTCACTGAGTACACTGTGCACTGCTCGACACTCCCACTGAGTACACTGTGCACTTCTCGACAGTGTCACTGATTACACTGTGCACTGCTCGACACTCCCACTGAGTACACTGTGCACTGCTCGACACTCCCACTGAGTACACTGTGCACTGCTCGACACTCCCACTGAGTATACTGTGCACTGCACGACACTGCCACTGAGCACACTGAGCACTACTAGACACTGCCACTGAGTACACTGTGCACTGCTCGACACTGCCACTGAGCACACTGAGCACTACTAGACACTCCCACTGAGTACACTGTGCACTGCTCGACACTCCCACTGAGTACACTGTGCACTGCTCGACACTGTCACTGAGTACACTGCGCACTGCTCGACACTGCCACCGAGTACAGTGTATACAGCTGTGATAAGGTACCACACAGTCGGCCTGTGACAAAGGTTAGTACATGTGGACTCAGAGCAAATAGCTGATTGGATAGAAGATTGGCGAAAGATAGAAAGTAGGGAGAAAGGATAGTTACTCCGATTAGAGAAAGGTGGAAAGCGGAGTTCCAGGATGATCGCTGCTGGAGCTGTTATTCAGTCCATAATATACAATTGTATATACAGTGAGCTCGCCACTGGTATCAGACCCACCGACCGTCCATGTCTCCGCTTTAAAGACGTCTGCAAACGCGACATGAAATCCTGTGACATTGATCACAAGTCGTGGGAGTCAGTTGCCAGCGTTCGCCAGAGCTGGCGGGCAGCCATAAAGACGGGGCTAAAGTGTGGCGAGTCGAAGAGACTTAGTAGTTGGCAGGAAAAAAGACAGAGGCGCAAGGGGAGAGTCAACTGTGTAACAGCCCCGACAAACAAATTTCTCTGCAGCACCTGTGGAAGAGTCTGCCACTCTAGAATTGGCCTTTATAGCCACTCCAGGCGCTGCTCCACAAACCACTGACCACCTCCAGGCGCGTATCCATTGTCTCTCGAGATAAGGAGGCCAAAGAAGAATATACAATTACTGGAAAATAATATTTTCCACGCCCCAAGTAGGAAAAATAATTTTCAGTGTGAAGCTGTGCCAATCCCTACCAGGGGCCAGTCTATGGAACCAATCAGATGGCCCCGTGCAATGGCCTCTCCCACTACGTGTCTCTCTACAATGTTTGATGTGATTTTTCAGAGTGCAAATGATCGGCTGCTTCAAGGGGAAGGTCTTCATGCAAAGAAAATTTGTCCAATCTTTTTCTGTGTTTTCAGATGTCGGACACTGAATGTGTGGAAAAACATCAATGATTGATGTGGCATCTCTCAAATAACAGCCCAGAGACAGAGACATGGAGACACAGAGAGACACACATGGGGGCACACATAGAGAAGTACATACACAAAGAAACACACACACAAAAACACATACAGACATACCATAGAAAAGTTACAGCACAGAAAGAGACCATTAAGCCCATCATGTCTGCGCTGGTTGTTATGTGAGGCAAGGAAGGAGATAGCAGGGGCTTTGACACAAATTTTCAAATCCTCTCTGGCCACAGGAGAGGTACCAGAGGATTGGAGGGCAGCTAATGTGGTACCATTATTCAAGAAGGGTAGCAATTAATGTAGTCTGCATGGACTTCAGTAAGGCTTTTGATAAGGTCCCTCATGGGAGATTGGTTAAGAAGGTAAGAGCCCATGGGATCCAGGACAATTTGGCAAATTGGATCCAAAATTGGCTTAGTGGCAGGAGGCAGAGGGTGATGGTTGAGGGTTGTTTTTGCGAGTGGAAGCCTGTGACCAGTGGTGTACCGCAGGGATCGCTGCTGGGACCCTTGCTGTTTGTAGTGTACATTAATGATTTGGATGTGAATATAGGAAGTATGATCAGTAAGTTCGCAGATGACACAAAAATTGGTGGTGTCGTAAATAGTGAGGAGGAAAGCCTTAGATTACAGGACAAAATAGATAGGCTCGTAAGATGGGCAGAGCAGTGGCAAATGGAATTTAATCCTGAGAAGTGTGAGGTGATGCATTTTGGGAGGACTAACAAGGCAAGGGAATATACAATGGATGGTAGGAATCTAGGAAGTACAGAGGATCAGAGGGACCTTGGTGTACTTGTCCACAGATCACTGAAGGCAGCAGCACAGGTAGATAAGGTGGTTAGGAAGGCATTTGGGATATTTGCCTTTATTAGCCGAGGCATAGAATATAAGAGCAGGGAGGTTATGATGGAGCTGTATAAAACGCTAGTTAGGCCACAGCTGGAGTACTGTGTACAGTTCTGGTCACCACACAGAGCAGATTCACCAGGATGTTGCCTGGGCTGGAGCATTTCAGCTATGAAGAGAGACTGGAAATGCTAGGGTTGTTTTCCTTAAAGTGGAGAAGACTGAGGGGGGACCTGATTGAGGTATACAAAATTATGAGGGGCATTGATAGGGTAGATAGGAAGAAACTTTTTCTCTTAGCAGAGGGATCAATAACCAAGGGGCAAAGATAGAAGGTAAGGGGGCAGGAGGTTTACAGGGGAGTTGAGGAAAACATTTTTCACCCACAAGGTGGTTGGAATCTGGAACACACTGCCTGAAGGGATGGTAGAGGTAGGAACCCTCACAACATTTAAGAAGTATTTAGATGAGCACTTGAAACGCCATAGTATACAAGGCTACAGGCCAAGTGCTGGAAAATGGGATTAGAATGGTTAGGTGCTTGATGGCTGGCACAGACACAATGGGCCGAAGGGCCTGTTTCTGTGCTGTATGACTCTGACAAAATAGCCACCCAATATAATCCCACTTTCCAGCACCTGGTCCGTATCCTTGCAGGTTCCAGCACTTCAGATGCAGGTCCAGGTACCTTTTAAATGAGTTGAGGGTTTCTGCCTCCTTCACTGATCTGGGCAGTGAATTCCAGACACGCACCACCCTCTGGGGTGAAAAAGTTTTGCCTCATGTCCCCTCTACTCCTTCTATCAATCACCTTAAATCTGTGTCCCCCTGGTAATTGACCTCTCCGCTAGGGCAAACAGGTCCTTCCTGTCCACTCTATCTAGGCCCCTCATCATTGTGTACACCTCAATTAAGTCAGCTCCTTCTGTTCCAAGGAAAACAACCCTCGACTATCCAATCTTTCCTCATAGTTGCAATTTTCGAGCCCTGGCAACATTCTTGTAAATCTCCTCTGTACTTTCTCCAGACCAATTATGTCCTTCCTGTAATGTGGTGACCAGAACTGTACGCAATATTCCAGCTGTGGTCTAACCAGCGTTTTATACAGTTTCAGCATTACATCCCTGCTTTTGTATTCTATACCTTGGTCAATAAAGGAAAGCATTCCATGTGCCTTCTTCACCACTCTGTCTACCTGTCCTGCCACCTTCAGGGACCTGTGGACATGCATTCCAAGGTCTCTCACTTCCTCTACCCTCTCAATATCCTCCTGTTTATTGTGTATTCCCTCACTTTATTTGCCCTCCCCAAATGCATTACCTCACACTTCTCCAGACTGAATTCCATTTACAACTTTTCCGCCCACTCAACCAAACCATTGATATCATTCTGGAGTCTATCCTCTTCATTATCAACTACATGGCCAATTTTTCTGTCATCAAATTTCCCAATCATGCCTCCCATGTTTAAATCCAAATCATTAATACATAAACATAAACACAGACACATACACAAACAGAAACATGGAGACACACATAAACACACAGACACAGAGACACACACACAGAAATAGGCACACACACACACGCATGGAGCGATACACATGGAGAGACTCTCACACACACACACACAGAAACACACACACACACAGACATGCATACAGTCGTACTCACACTCACCTAGACACGCTCACCAAGACATACACAGAGAGATACACTCAAAGAGAAACACATACACAAATATACGCTTACACGTACAAACATATACATGTAGGGACACAATCACAGACACGTGCACACACACATACATACAAACATACACACACTCACACATAATCTAAAGATAATCACTGTTGTTTAGAGCCTAATGCTGAGTTCACTTGAGTGTGACTGTTAATTAACAAAACACAAAGTACGCTCTGTGTGTCCATTGAGTTAGAAACATTGAGACAGAATAAACGTCCACATCCTGGAACAGAATGGTTCAAGTTATCAGTCACACAGGACAGAGATCAATGAATCACAGGAAAACACAGATATTCAGAGAGGACATGGCCATTAATTAGAACACTTTGACCAGAAAGAATCTGTGTTGATTTTCGTAAAGCTTATAGATTGAGCTAACAGCAGAAACACCCAAGAATCCCACATTGACTTCTCCACCATTTGCCTGCCTAAGAAGTTTAGCACTTCTAGCGTTCCAACTCTTAAACAGTAAACTTTTGTGGCCGTAGCATGCTTTATGTGTCTCCAGTTGAATCTGTCATGAAAGACTGCGTGGCTGAGCACTTGGACATGACCTGATGAAAGCATTGATTGTGAAGGGTAGATCATGCATACAAAATTATGAGTAGCATAGATAGGGTAGACAGGAAGAAACTTTTTCCCTTAGCAGAGGGGTCAATAACCAAGGGGCATAGATTTAAGGTAAGGGGCAGGTGGTTTAGAGGGGATTTGAGGAAAAATGTTCTCACCCAGAGGGTGGTTGGAATCTGGAACACACTGCCTGAAGGGGTGGTAGAGGCAGGAACACACACAACATTTAAGAAGTATTTAGATGAGCACTTGAAACGCCATAGCATACAAGGCTGCAGGCCAAGTGCTGGAAAATGAGATTAGAATAGATAGTGCTTGATGCCCAGCACAGACACGATGGGCCAAAGGGCCTGTTTCTGTGCTGTATAACTCTATGACTCTAAATGCATTTAATGAATGATAGGAGCAAAATGCTGCTCTTCCACTGTTTCTCTCCAATAGGTGCTAATGTATTCTGGGGTAACATTTCCATGTGTCAATGCTTCAGGTGTGAACCCAGCCCGTAACAGGCACCACAGTTGTCTCTGCTCCTACCCTGACAAGACAAATGCATTTTCCACAAGGGTCATCGGTGTGATATGAACACGAACTCTCACTGACCATAATCTGACCATGCTGAGCCTGACTGTAGCCTCTCTACAGCTACTCAGAGCAGGTAACTCTACACAGGTTGCTGACTGGGTCTGGACAACCTGGTTCCACAAAGCCACTACAGGAGCCAGCTTTTATACAACTGGGTCAATGCTGTTTGCATTTAACTTAAATTTATGTACAAGACTGTGTTTGTCTCCTATGACATCCCTGGAGCCCTCTCTAATTTGGTGTGAGCCCCAGAAGTACTCTGCAGCCCCCAAAGATGGCAGGCAGTATTACCCCTTGAATTTCAGACTTTACAGTTTGGAATCTTTCTGTTCACCTGACTTTTACTTACACTTCTTGCAACTCTTACCCAATTTTTTGTAAATTAAAACTTCTTCATTTCCTGCTCCCAATCATCCAGCTCACCAAACATCACCAAGGACTTTCACTGTACGCAGGCCAAGCAGTCACAATGATTCTTTGGAAACAATGTAAACCACTCAAAAATGTCTGCCACAATTTGTCTGATGCAGCTTGATTTGCATCCACTCAATGGGAACCTGCTTTAGAAACTGAACCACAGAGATCAGGAAGATCCCAGGCCTGTCAGTCAATCTGTGCTGAGTTAGTTCATCACAGTTGAACAAGCAGTGGGACATGCATATGCACATCAGATGAGGTGGTGTTCTGGCAAGACGGTGAATCCGGACACAGTTGAATGGCCAGCTGAGATTCAGAGGGGTAATTTTAACCGAATCCTCCATGTAGGAAACAGACAGGATGGGATTGGCTACCTGATATACCCCTCCCTACCCCCAATGAACAATCACTCCACGAATTACAACCCCCCCACCCCCTGATTTATACCCCAACAATTTACACCCACCGATTTATACCCCACTGATTTACATCACCTCGATTTGCACCACCCCGATTTGCATCAGCCCGATTTACACCCCACCAATTTACATCACCCCGATTTACATCACCTCGCTTTACACCACCCCGATTTACAGCACCCCGATTGACATCACCCCGACTTACACCACCCCGAATTACACCACCCCGATTTACACCACCCCGAATTACACCACCCCGATTTACACCACCCCGATTTGCATCACCTCGATTTGCATCACCCCAATTTGCATCACCCCGATTTGCATCACCTCGATTTGCATCACCCCGATTTACAGCACCCCGATTTACATCACCCCGATTTACACCCCCACGATTTACACCCCCACTATTTACATCACCCCGATTTACACCACCCCGATTTACATCACCCCGATTTACATCACCTCGCTTTACACCACCCCGATTTACACCACCCCAATTTACACCCCACCGATTTACATCACCCCGATTTACACCCCACCGATTTACATCACCCCGACTTACACCCCACCGATTTACATCACCCCGATTTACATCACCCCGATTTACATCACCCCGACTTACACCCCACCGATTTACATCACCCCGCTTTACATCACCCCGATTTACATTACCCCGATTTACAACACCCCGATTTACACCACCACGATTTACATCACCCCGATTTACATTACCCCGATTTACATCACCCCGCTTTACATCACCCCGATTTACATTACCCCGATTTACAACACCCCGATTTACATCACCCCGATTTGCATCACCCCGATTTACACCACCCCGACTTACACCTCCACGATTTACACCCCACCGATTTACATCACCCTGGTTTACACCCCACCGATTTACATCACCCCGCTTTACATTACCCCGATTTACAACACCCCGATTTACATCACCCCGACTTACACCCCACCGATTTACATCACCCCGCTTTACATTACCCCGATTTACAACACCCCGATTTACATTACCCCGATTTACAACACCCCGATTTACATTACCCCGATTTACATCACCCCGATTTACATCACCCCTATTTACATCACCCCGATTTACACCTCCACGATTTACATCATCCCGATTTACACCCCACTGAGTTACATCACCCCGATTTACACAACCCCAATTTACATCACCCCAATTTACACCCCACCGATTTACACCACTCCAATTTACATCACCCCAATTTACACCCCACCGATTTACATCACCCCGATTTACACCCCCACGATTTACACCCCCACGATTTACACCACCCCGATTTACATCACCCCGATTTACAACCTCCTATTTACAACCCCCCTATTTACACCCCTCCGATTTACACCCCCCCGATTTACATCACCCCGATTTACATCACCCCGATTTAAATCACCCCATTTTACAGCACCCCGATTTCCACCACCCCGATTTCCACCACCCCGATTTACACCCCACCGATTTACACCACCCAGATTTACACCACCCCGATTTACATCACCCCGATTTACACCCCACCGATTTACATCAACCCGCTTTACATCACCCCGATTTACATTACCCCGATTTACAACACCTCGATTTACACCACCCCGATTTGCACCCCACCGATTTACATCACCCCAATTTACATCACCCCGATTTACACCCCACCGATTTACATCACCCCGATTTACACCACCCCGATTTGCACCCCACCGATTTACATCACCCCAATTTACATCACCCCGATTTACACCCCACCGATTTACATCACCCCGATTTACATCACCCCGATTTGCACCCCACCGATTTACATCACCCCAATTTACATCACCCCGATTTACACCCCACCGATTTACATCACCCCGATTTACACCACCCCGATTTGCACCCCACCGATTTACATCACCCCAATTTACATCACCCCGATTTACACCCCACCGATTTACATCACCCCGATTTACATCACCCCAATTTACATCACCCCGATTTACACCCCACCGATTTACATCACCCCGATTTACATCACCCCGATTTACATCACCCCGATTTACAACACCTCGCTTTACACCACCCCGATTTTCAGCACCCCGATTTACACCACCCCGATTTACATCAACCCGCTTTACATCACCCCGATTTACATCACCCCGATTTACAACACCCCGATTTACAACACCTCGATTTACACCACCCCGATTTGCACCCCACCGATTTACATCAACCCGCTTTACATCACCCCGATTTACATCACCCCGATTTACAACACCTCGATTTACATCACCCCGATTTGCACCCCACCGATTTACATCACCCCGATTTACATCACCCCGATTTACACCCCACCGATTTACAACACCTCGATTTACACCACCCCGATTTGCACCCCACCGATTTACATCACCTCGCTTTACATCACCCCGATTTACATCACCCCGATTTACATCACCCCGATTTACATCACCCCGATTTACACCCCACCGATTTACATCACCCCGATTTACATCACCCCGATTTACAACACCTCGCTTTACACCACCCCGATTTTCAGCACCCCGATTTACACCACCCCGATTTACTTCACCCCGATTTACACCACCCCAATTTACAGCACCCCGATTTTCAGCACCCCGATTTACACCACCCCGATTTACTTCACCCCGATTTACTTCACCCCGATTTACTTCACCCCGATTTACACCACCCCGATTTACACCACCCCAATTTACAGCACCCCGATTTTCAGCACCCCGATTTACACCACCCCGATTTACATCACCCCGATTTACTTCACCCCGATTTACTTCACCCCGATTTACACCACCCCGATTTTCAGCACCCCGATTTACACCACCCCGATTTACTTCACCCCGATTTACTTCACCCCGATTTACACCACCCCGATTTTCAGCACCCCGATTTACACCACCCCGATTTACTTCACCCCGATTTACACCACCCCGATTTACATCACCCCGATTCACACCCCACCGATTTACATCACCCGATTTACACCCCACCGATTTACATCACCCCGATTTACATCACCCCGATTTACACCCCACCGATTTACATCACCCCGATTTACATCACCCCGATTTACACCCCACCGATTTCCATCACCGCGATATACAACATCCCGATTTACATCACCCCGATTTACTTCACCCCGATTTACATCACCCCGATTTACACCCCACCGATTTACATCACCCCGATTTACATCACCCCGATTTACACCCCACCGATTTACAACACCCCGATTTACACCCCACCGATTTCCATCACCCCGATATACAACATCCCGATTTCCAATACCCCGATTTACAACACCCCGATTTACATCACCCCGATTTACACCCCACCGATTTACATCACCCCGATTTACACCACACCGATTTACATCACCCCGATTTACACCACACCGATTTACATCACCCCGATTTACACGCCACCGATTGACATCACCCCGATTGACATCACCCCGATTTACACAACCCCGATTTACATCACCCCGATTTACTGTACCACGATTTACATCACCCCGATTGACACCCCACCGATTTACATCATCCCGATTTGCATCCCAACGATTTACATCACCCCGATTTACATCACCCCGATTTACACCCCCCGATATACACCCCCACTATTTACATCACCCCGATTTACACCACCCCGATTTACATCACCCCGATTTACATCACCCCGATTTACATCACCTCGCTTTACACCACCCCGATTTACAGCACCCCGATTTACACCACCCCGATTTACATCACCCCGATTTACAACACCCCAATTTACACCCCACCGATTTACATCACTCCGATTTACATTACCCCGATTTACACCACCCCGATTTACACCCACCGATTTACATCACCCCGATTTACACCTCCACGATTTACACCCTACCGATTTACATCACCCCGATTTACATCACCCCGATTTACACCACCCCGATTTCCAGCACCCCGATTTACATCAACCCGATTTACACCCCACCAATTTACACCACCCCGATTTACACCACACCGATTTACATCACTCCGATTTACACCACCCCGATTTACACCTCCACGATTTACACCCACCGATTTACATCACCCCGCTTTACACCACACCGATTTACATCACTCCGATTTACACCACCCCGATTTACATCACCCCGATTTACATCACCCCGATTTACACCACCCCGATTTCCAGCACCCCGATTTACATCACCCCGATTTACACCCCACCAATTTACACCACCCCGATTTACACCACCCCGATTTACATTACCCCGATTTACAACACCCCGATTTACATTACCCCGATTTACACCCCGATTTACATCACCCCGCTTTGCATCACCCCGATTTACATTACCCCGATTTACAACACCCCGATTTACATTACCCCGATTTACATTACCCCGATTTACACCCCGATTTACATCACCCCGCTTTGCATCACCCCGATTTACATTATCCCGATTTACAACACCCCGATTTACATTACCCCGATTTACACCACCCCGATTTACATTACCCCGATTTACATTACCCCGATTTACACCCCACCGATTTACATCACCCCGATTTACATTACCCCGATTTACAACACCCCGATTTACATCACCCCGATTTACACCCCACCGATTTACATCACCCCGATTTACATCACCCCGATTTACTTCACCCCAATTTACATCACCTCGATTTACAACACCCCAATTTACACCCCACCGATTTTCAGCACCCCAATTTACACCCCACCGATTTCCATCACCCCGATATACAACATCCCGATTTACATCACCCCGATTTACAACACCCCGATTTACACCATCCCGATTTACACCACACCGATTTTCAGCACCCCGATTTACACCACCCCGATTTACTTCACCCCAATTTACATCACCTCGATTTACAACACCCCAATTTACACCCCACCGATTTCCATCACCCCGATATACAACATCCCGATTTACATCACCCCGATTTACAACACCCCGATTTACACCACCCCGATTTACACCACCCCGATTTACACCATCCCGATTTACACCACACCGATTTACAACACCCCGATTTACATCACCCCGATTTACACCACACCGATTTACAACACCCCGATTTACACCACACCGATTTACAACACCCCGATTTACATCACCCCGATTTACATCACCCCGATTTACACCACACCGATTTACAACACCCCGATTTACACCACACCGATTTACATCACCCCGATTTACAACACCCCGATTTACACCACACCGATTTACAACACCCCGATTTACATCACCCCGATTTACACCCCACCGATTTACATCACCCCGATTTACAACACCCCGATTTACACCACACCGATTTACAACACCCCGATTTACATCACCCCGATTTACACCCCACCGATTTACATCACCCCGATTTACAACACCCCGATTTACAACACCCCGATTTACATCACCCCGATTTACACCCCACCGATTTACATCACCCCGATTTACAACACCCCGATTTACAACACCCCGATTTACACCATCCCGATTTACACCACACCGATTTACAACACCCCGATTTACATCACCCCGATTTACACCCCACCGATTTACATCACCCCGATTTACAATCCACCGATTTACATCACCCCGATTTACACCATCCCGATTTACACCACACCGATTTACATCACCCCGATTTACAACACCCCGATTTACACCACCCCGATTTACACCACCCCGATTTACAACACCCCGATTTACACCATCCCGATTTACACCACACCGATTTACAACACCCCGATTTACATCACCCCGATTTACACCCCACCGATTTACATCACCCCGATTTACAATCCACCGATTTACATCACCTCGCTTTACACCACCCCGATTTACAGCAACCGATTTACACCACCCCGATTTACATTACCCCGATTTACAACACCCCGATTTACATTACCCCGATTTACACCCCGATTTACATCACCCCGCTTTGCATCACCCCGATTTACATTACCCCGATTTACAACACCCCGATTTACATTACCCCAATTTACATTACCCCGATTTACAACACCCCGAATTAAATCACCCTGATTTACATTACCCCGATTTACATCACCCAGCTTTGCATCACCCCGATTTACATTACCCCGATTTACAACACCCCGATTTACATTACCCCAATTTACATTACCCCGATTTACAACACCCCGAATTAAATCACCCCGATTTACATTACCCCGATTTACATCACCCAGCTTTGCATCACCCCGATTTACATTACCCCGATTTACAACACCCCGATTTACATTACCCCGATTTACATTACCCCGATTTACATTACCCCGATTTACACCCCACCGATTTACATCACCCCGATTTACATTACCCCGATTTACAACACCCCGATTTACATCACCCCGATTTACACCCCACCGATTTACATCACCACGATTTGCACCCCACCGATTTACATCACCCCGATTTACATCACCCCGATTTACAATCCACCGATTTACATCACCCCGATTTACAGCACCCCGATTTACATCACCCCGATTTACACCCCACCGATTTACATCACCCCGATTTACATCACCCCGATTTACACCACCCCGATTTACAGCACCCCGATTTACATCACCCCGATTTACACCCCACCGATTTACATCACCCCGATTTACATCACCCCGATTTACACCACCCCGATTTACATCACCCCAATTTACATCACCCCGATTTACAATCCACCGATTTGCATCACCCCGATTTACATCACCCCGATTTACATCACCTCGCTTTACACCACCCCGATTTTCAGCACCCCGATTTACACCCCCCCGATTTACTTCACCCCGATTTACACCACCCCGATTTACATCACCCCGATTTACAACACCCCGATTTACACCCCACCGATTTCCATCACCCCGATATACAACATCCCGATTTACATCACCCCGATTTACATCATCCCGCTTTACATCACCCCGATTTACAATACCCCGATTTACAACACCCCGATTGACACCATCCCGATTTACACCCCACCGATTTACATCACCCCGAGTTACACCCCACCGATTTACATCACCCGATTTACATCTCCCCGATTTACACCACCCCGATTTACATCACCCCGATTTACATCACCCCGATTTACACCCCACCGATTTACATCACCCCGATTTACACCACCCCGATTTACATCACCACGATTTACATCACCCCGATTTACACCCCACCGATTTACATCACCCCGATTTACACCACCCCGATTTACATCACCCCGATTTACATCACCCCGATTTACACCACCCCGATTTACATCACCCCGATTTACACCCCACCGATTTACATCACCCCGATTTACACCACCCCGATTTACACAACCCCGATTTACATCACCCCGATTTACACCACCACGATTTACACCACCCCGATTTACATCACCCCGATTTACATCACCCCGATTTACACCCCACCGATTTACATCACCCCGATTTACACCACCCCGATTTACATCACCACGATTTACATCACCCCGATTTACACCCCACCGATTTACATCACCCCGATTTACACCACCCCGATTTACATCACCCCGATTTACATCACCCCGATTTACACCACCCCGATTTACATCACCCCGATTTACACCCCACCGATTTACATCACCCCGATTTACACCACCCCGATTTACACAACCCCGATTTACATCACCCCGATTTACACCACCACGATTTACACCACCCCGATTTACATCACCCCGATTTACATCACCCCGATTTACACCCCCCCGATTTACACCCCCACTATTTACATCACCCCAATTTACATCACCCCGATTTACATCACCCCGATTTACATCACCTCGCTTTACACCACCCCGATTTACACCCCACCGATTTACATCACCCCGACTTACACCCCACCGATTTACATCACCCCGCTTTACATCACCCCGATTTACATTACCCCGATTTACAACACCCCGATTTACACCCCACCGATTTACATCACCCCGATTTACACCCCACCGATTTACATCACGCCGATTTACATCACCCCGATTTACACCCCACCGATTTACATCATCCCGATTTACATCACCCCGATTTACACCACACCGATTTACATCACCCCGATTTACACCACCCCGATTTACACCTCCACGATTTACACCCGACCGATTTACATCACCCCGATTTACATCACCCCGATTTACACCACCCCGATTTACAGCACCCCGATTTACATCACCCCGATTTACACCGCCCCGATTTACACCCCACCAATTTACATCACCCCGATTTACACCACCCCGATTTACAGCAACCGATTTACACCACCCCGATTTACACCACCCCGATTTACACCACCCCGATTTACATTACCCCGATTTACAACACCCCGATTTACATTACCCCGATTTCCACCCCGATTTACATCACCCCGCTTTGCATCACCCCGATTTACATTACCCCGATTTACATTACCCCGATTTACACCACCCCGATTTACATTACCCCGATTTACAACACCCCGATTTACAACACCCCGATTTATATTACCCCGATTTACATTACCCCGATTTACAACACCCCGATTTACATTACCCCGATTTACATTACCCCGATTTACAACACCCCGATTTACATCACCCCGATTTATATTACCCCGATTTACATTACCCCGATTTACAACACCCCGATTTACATTACCCCGATTAACATTACCCCGATTTACAACACCCCGATTTACAACACAACGATTTACATTACCCCGATTTACATTACCCCGATTTACATTACCCCGATTTACATTACCCCGATTTACAACACCCCGATTTACAACACCCCGATTTACATCAACCCGATTTACATTACCCCGATTTACAACACCCCGATTTACATTACCCCGATTTACAACACCCCGATTTACAACACCCCGATTTACACCCCACCGATTTACATTACCCCGATTTACAACACCCCGATTTACATCACCCCGATTTACACCCCACCGATTTACATCACCCCGATTTACACCCCACCGATTTACATTACCCCGATTTACAACACCCCGATTTACAACACCCCGATTTACACCCCACTGATTTACATTACCCCGATTTACAACACCCCGATTTACAACACCCCGATTTACACCCCACCGATTTACATCACCCCGATTTACATCACACCGATTTACATCACCCCGATTTACAACACGCCGATTTACATCACCCCGATTTACACCACCACGATTTACATCACCCCGATTTACACCACACCGATTTACATCACCCCGATTTACATCCCACCGATTTACATCACCCCGATTTACATCACCCCGATTTACACCCCACCGATTTACAACACCCCGATTTACATCACCCCGATTTACACCACCCCGATTTACATCACCCCGATTTACACCACCCCGATTTACACCCCACCGATTTACAGCACCCCGATTTACACCACCCCGATTTACATCACCCCGATTTACTTCAACCCGATTTACACCACCCCGATTTACACCACCCCGATTTACACGCCACCATTTTACATCACCCCAATTTACATTACCCCGATTTACAACACCCCGATTTACACCACCCCGATTTACACCCCATCGATTTACAACCCCCGATTTACAACCCCCCGATTTACACCCCCCTCCGATTTACATCACCCCGATTTAAATCACCCCTATTTACAGCACCCCGATTTCCACCACCCCGATTTCCACCACCCTGATTTCCACCCCACCGATTTACACCGCCCAGATTTACATCGCCCCGATTTACATCGCCCCGATTTACACCACCCCGATCTACACCCCACCGATTTACAGCACCCCGATTTACATCACCCCGATTTACACCACCCCGATTTACACCACCCCGATTTACACGCCACCATTTTACATCACCCCGATTTACATTACCCCGATTTACAACACCCCGATTTACACCACCCCGATTTACACCCCACCGATTTACATCACCCCGATTTACACCCCACCGATTTACATCATGCCGATTTACATCACCCCGATTTACACCCCACCAATTTACATCATCCCGATTTACATCACCCCGATTTACACCCCACCGATTTACATCACCCCGATTTACACCCCACCAATTTACATCATCCCGATTTACATCACCCCGATTTACACCACCCCGATTTACATTACCCCGATTTACAACACCCCGATTTACACCCCACCAATTTACATCACCCCGATTTACATCACCTCGCTTTACACCACCCCGATTTACAGCACCCCGATTTACACCACCCCGATTTACACCACCCTGATTTACATTACCCAGATTTACAACACCCCGATTTACATCACCCCGATTTACATTACCCCGATTTACACCCCGATTTACAGCACCCCGCTTTGCATCACCCCGATTTACATTACCCCGATTTACAACACCCCGATTTACATTACCCCGATTTACAACACCCCGATTTACATCACCCCGATTTACATTACCCCGATTTACACCCCGATTTACATCACCCCGCTTTGCATCACCCCGATTTACATTACCCCGATTTACAACACCCCGATTTACATTACCCCGATTTACATTATCCCGATTTACACCACTCCGATTTACATTACCCCGATTTACAACACCCCGATTTACATTACCCCGATTTACACCCCACCGATTTACATCACCCCGAATTACATTACCCCGATTTACAACACCCCGATTTACATCACCCCGATTTACATCACCACGATTTACACCCCACCGATTTACATCACCCCGATTTACATTACCCCGATTTACACCCCACCGATTTACATCACCCCGATTTACATTACCCCGATTTACAACACCCCGATTTACATCACCACCGATTTACACCCCACCGATTTACATCACCCCGATTTACATCACCCCGATTTACACCCCACCGATTTACATCACCCCGATTTACATCACCCCGATTTACAACACGCCGATTTACATCACTCCGATTTACACCCCACCGATTTACATCACCCCGATTTACATCACCCCGATTTACACCCCACCGATTTACATCACCCCGATTTACACCACCCCGATTTCCACCCCACCGATTTACAACACCCCGATTTACATCACCCCGATTTGCACCACCCCGATTTACACCCCACCGATTTACATCACCTCGCTTGACACCACCCCGATTTACAGCACCCCGATTTACTTCACCCCGATTTACACCACCCGATTTACACCACCCCGATTTGCACGCCACCATTTTACATCACCTCGATTTACAACCCCCGATTTACAACCCCCCGATTTACACCCCCCTCCGATTTACATCACCCCGATTTACACCACCCCGATTTAAATCAGCCCGATTTACAGCACCCCGATTTCCACCACCCCGATTTCCACCCCACCGATTTACACCGCCCAGATTTACATCGCCCCGAAATACATCGCCCCGATTTACACCCCACCGATTTACATCACCCCGATTTACATCACCCCGATTTACAATACCTCGCTTTACACCACCCCGATTTACATCACCCCGATTTACATCACCCCGATTTACATCACCCCGATTTACATCACCTCGTTTTACACCACCCCGATTTCCACCACCCCGATTTACACCACCCCGATTTACTTCAGCCCGATTTACATCACTCCGATTTACACCACCCCGATTTACACCACCCCGATTTACATCACCACGATATACAACATCCCGATTTACATCACCCCGATTTACACCCCACCGATTTACATCACCACGATATACAACATCCCGATTTACATCACCCCGATTTACACCCCACCGATTTACATCACCCCGATTTACAATATCCCGATTTACAACACCCCGATTTACACCACCCCGATTTACACCCCACCGATTTACATCACCACGATATACAACATCCCGATTTACATCACCCCGATTTACACCCCACCGATTTACATCACCCCGATTTACAATATCCCGATTTACAACACCCCGATTTACACCACCCCGATTTACATCACCCCGATTTACACCCCACCGATTTACATCACCCCGATTTACACCCCACCGATATACGTCACCCCGATTTACATCACCCCGATTTACACCCCACCGATTTACATCACCCGATTTACACCCCACCGATTTACGTCACCCCGATTTACATCACCCCGATTTACATTACCCCGATTTACACCCCGATTTACATCACCCCGCTTTGCATCACCCCGATTTACATTACCCCGATTTACAACACCCCGATTTACATTACCCCGATTTACATTATCCCGATTTACACCACCCCGATTTACATTACCCCGATTTACAACACCCCGATTTACATTACCCCGATTTACACCCCACCGATTTACATCACCCCGATTTACATTACCCCGATTTACAACACCCCGATTTACATCACCCCGATTTACATCACCACGATTTACACCCCACCGATTTACATCACCCCGATTTACATTACCCCGATTTACACCCCACCGATTTACATCACCCCGATTTACATTACCCCGATTTACAACACCCCGATTTACATCACCACCGATTTACACCCCACCGATTTACATCACCCCGATTTACATCACCCCGATTTACAACACGCCGATTTACATCACCCCGATTTACACCCCACCGATTTACATCACCCCGATTTACATCACCCCGATTTACACCCCACCAATTTACATCACCCCGATTTCCACCCCACCGATTTACAACACCCCGATTTACATCACCCCGATTTGCACCACCCCAATTTACACCCCACCGATTTACATCACCCCGATTTACATCACCTCGCTTGACACCACCCCGATTTACAGCACCCCGATTTACTTCACCCCGATTTACACCACCCGATTTACAGCACCCCGATTTACAGCACCCCGATTTAAATCAGCCCGATTTACAGCACCCCGATTTCCACCACCCCGATTTCCACCCCACCGATTTACAACACCCCGATTTACATCACCCCGATTTGCACCACCCCAATTTACACCCCACCGATTTACATCACCCCGATTTACATCACCTCGCTTGACACCACCCCGATTTACAGCACCCCGATTTACTTCACCCCGATTTACACCACCCGATTTACAGCACCCCGATTTACACCGCCCAGATTTACATCGCCCCGATTTACATCGCCCCGATTTACACCCCACCGATTTACATCACCCCGATTTACATCACCTCGCTTTACGCCACCCCGATTTACATCACCCCGATTTACATCACCCCGATTTACATCACCTCGTTTCACACCACCCCGATTTCCACCACCCCGATTTACACCACCCCGATTTACTTCAGCCCGATTTACATCACACCGATTTACACCACCCAGATTTACAACACCCCGATTTACACCCCACCGATTTACATCACCCCGATTTACACCCCACCGATTTACATCACCCCGCTTTCCATCACCCCGATTTACAATACCCCGATTTACAACACCCCGATTTACACCACCCCGATTTACATCACCCCGATTTACACCCCACCGATTTACATCACCCGATTTACACCCCACCGATTTACGTCACCCCGATTTACATCACCCCGATTTACATCACCCCGATTTGCACCCCACCGATTTACATCACCCGATTTACACCCCACCGATTTACGTCACCCCGATTTACATCACCCCGATTTACATCACCCCGATTTACATTACCCCGATTTACACCCCGATTTACATCACCCCGCTTTGCATCACCCCGATTTACATTACCCCGATTTACAACACCCCGATTTACATTATCCCGATTTCCACCACCCCGATTTACATTACCCCGATTTACAACACCCCGATTTACATTACCCCGATTTACACCCCACCGATTTACATCACCCCGCTTTACATTACCCCGATTTACAACACCCCGATTTACATCACCCCGATTTACATCACCACGATTTACACCCCACCGATTTACATCACCCCGATTTACATTACCCCGATTTACACCCCACCGATTTACATCACCCCGATTTACATCACCCCGATTTGCACCACCCCGATTTACACCCCACCGATTTACAACACCCCGATTTACATCACCCCGATTTGCACCACCCCGATTTACACCCCACCGATTTACATCACCCCGATTTACATCACCTCGCTTGACACCACCCCGATTTACTTCACCCCGATTTACACCACCCGATTTACAGCACCCCGATTTACAGCACCCCGATCTACACCACCCCGATTTACACCACCCCGATTTGCACGCCACCATTTTACATCACCTCGATTTACAACCCCCGATTTACAACCCCCCGATTTACACCCCCCTCCAATTTACATCACCCCGATTTACACCACCCCGATTTAAATCAGCCCGATTTACAGCACCCCGATTTCCACCACCCCGATTTCCACCCCACCGATTTACACCGCCCAGATTTACATCGCCCCGATTTACATCGCCCCGATTTACACCCCACCGATTTACATCACCCCGATTTACATCACCCCGATTTACATCACCTCGCTTTACACCACCCCGATTTACATCACCCCGATTTACATCACCCCGATTTACATCACCTCGTTTTACACCACCCCGATTTCCACCACCCCGATTTACACCACCCCGCTTTACACCACCCCGATTTACATCACCCCGATTTACATCACCTCGATTTTCATCACCTCGTTTTACACCACCCCGATTTCCACCACCCCGATTTACTTCAGCCCGATTTACATCACTCCGATTTACACCACCCCGATTTACACCACCCCGATTTACAACACCCCGATTTACACCCCACCGATTTACATCACCCCGATATACAACATCCCGATTTACATCACCCCGATTTACACCCCACCGATTTACATCACCCCGCTTTCCATCACCCCGATTTACAATACCCCGATTTACAACACCCCGATTTACATCACTCCGATTTACACCACCCCGATTTACACCACCCCGATTTACAACACCCCGATTTACACCCCACCGATTTACATCACCCCGATATACAACATCCCGATTTACATCACCCCGATTTACACCACCCCGATTTACATCACCCCGATTTACACCCCACCGATTTACATCACCCCGCTTTCCATCACCCCGATTTACAATACCCCGATTTACAACACCCCGATTTACACCACCCCGATTTACATCACCTCGCTTTACACCCCACCGATTTACATCACCCGATTTACACCCCACCGATTTACGTCACCCCGATTTACATCACCCCGATTTACACCCCACCGATTTACATCACCCCGATTTACATCACCCCGATTTACACCCCACCGATTTACATCACCCCGATTTACACCCCACCAATTTACATCACCCCGATTTACACAACCCCGATTTACATCACCCCGATTTACACCACCCCGATTTACATCACCCCAATTTCCACCCCACCGATTTACATCATCCCGATTTGCACCCCACCGATTTACATCACCCGATTTACACCCCTCCGATTTACGTCACCCCGATTTACATCACCCCGATTTACATCACCCCGATTTACATTACCCCTATTTACACCCCGATTTACATCACCCCGCTTTGCATCACCCCGATTTACATTGCCCCGATTTACAACACCCCGATTTACATTACGCCGATTTACATTATCCCGATTTACACCACCCCGATTTACATTACCCCGATTTACAACACCCCGATTTACATTACCCCGATTTACACCCCACCGATTTACATCACCCCGATTTACATTACCCCGATTTACAACACCCCGATTTACATCACCCCGATTTACATCACCATGATTTACAGCACCCCGATTTCCACCACCCCGATTTGCACGCCACCATTTTACACCACCCCGATTTACACCACCCCGATTTGCACGCCACCATTTTACATCACCCCGATTTACACCCCACCGATTTAAATCAGCCCGATTTACAGCACCCCGATTTCCACCACCCCGATTTCCACCCCACCGATTTACACCGCCCAGATTTACATCGCCCCGATTTACATCGCCCCGATTTACACCCCACCGATTTACATCACCCCGATTTACATCACCCCGATTTACATCACCTCGCTTTACACCCCACCGATTTACATCACCCCGATTTACATTACCCCGATTTACAACACCCCGATTTACATCACCCCGATTTACACCCCACCGATTTACATCACCCCGATTTACATTACCCCGATTTACACCCCACCGATTTACATCACCCCGATTTACATTACCCCGATTTACAACACCCCGATTTACATCACCACCGATTTACACCCCACCGATTTACATCACCCCGATTTACATCACCCCGATTTACACCCCACCGATTTACATCACCCCGATTTACATCACCCCGATTTACAACACGCCGATTTACATCACCCCGATTTACACCCCACCGATTTACATCACCCCGATTTACATCACCCCGATTTACACCCCACCGATTTACATCACCCCGATTTACATCACCCCGATTTCCACCCCACCGATTTACAACACCCCGATTTACATCACCCCGATTTACACCCCACCGATTTACACCACCCCGATTTACATCACCTCGCTTGACACCACCCCGATTTACAGCACCCCGATTTACTTCACCCCGATCGACACCACCCCGATTTACAGCACCCCGATTTGCACGCCACCATTTTACATCACCTCGATTTACAACCCCCGATTTACAACCCCCCGATTTACACCCCCCTCCGATTTACATCACCCCGATTTACACCACCCCGATTTAAATCAGCCCGATTTACAGCACCCCGATTTCCACCACCCCGATTTCCACCCCACCGATTTACACCGCCCAGATTTACATCGCCCCGATTTACATCGCCCCGATTTACATCACCCCGATTTACATCACCTCGCTTTACACCACCCCGATTTACATCACCCCGATTTACATCACCCCGATTTACATCACCTCGCTTTACACCACCCCGATTTACATCACCCCGATTTACATCACCCCGATTTACATCACCTCGCTTTACACCACCCCGATTTACATCACCCCGATTTACTTCAGCCCGATTTACATCACTCCGATTTACACCACCCCGATTTACATCACCCCGATTTACTTCAGCCCGATTTACATCACTCCGATTTACACCACCCCGATTTACATTACCCCGATTTACTTCAGCCCGATTTACATCACCCCGATTTACACCACCCCGATTTACATCACCCCGATTTACATTACCCCGATTTACAATACCCCGATTTACAACACCACCGATTTACACCCCACCGATTTACATCACCCCGATTTAAATCACCCCGATTTACACCCCACCGATTTACATCACCCCGATTTACATCACCCCGATTTACAACATGCCGATTTACATCACCCCGATTTACACCCCACCGATTTACATCACCCCGATTTACATCACCCCGATTTACACCCCACCGATTTACAACACCCCGATTTACATCACCCCGATTTGCACCACCCCGATTTACACCCCACCGATTTACATCACCCCGATTTACATCACGTCGCTTGACACCACCCCGATTTACAGCACCCCGATTTACTTCACCCCGATTTGCACCACCCCGATTTACACCCCACCGATTTACATCACCCCGATTTACATCACCCCGATTTACATCACCTCGCTTTACACCACCCCGATTTACATCACCCCGATTTACATCACCCCGATTTACATCACCTCGCTTTACACCACCCCGATTTACTTCAGCCCGATTTACATCACTCCGATTTACACCACCCCGATTTACATCACCCCGATTTACATTACCCCGATTTACAATACCCCGATTTACAACACCACCGATTTACACCCCACCGATTTACATCACCCCGATTTAAATCACCCCGATTTACACCCCACCGATTTACATCACCCCGATTTACATCACCCCGATTTACAACATGCCGATTTACATCACCCCGATTTACACCCCACCGATTTACATCACCCCGATTTACATCACCCCGATTTACACCCCACCGATTTACAACACCCCGATTTACATCACCCCGATTTGCACCACCCCGATTTACACCCCACCGATTTACATCACCCCGATTTACATCACGTCGCTTGACACCACCCCGATTTACAGCACCCCGATTTACTTCACCCCGATTTGCACCACCCCGATTTACACCCCACCGATTTACATCACCCCGATTTAAATCACCCCGATTTACACCCCACCGATTTACATCACCCCGATTTACATCACCCCGATTTACAACATGCCGATTTACATCACCCCGATTTACACCCCACCGATTTACATCACCCCGATTTACACCCCACCGATTTACATCACCCCGATTTACATCACGTCGCTTGACACCACCCCGATTTACATCACCCCGATTTACACCACCCGATTTACATCACCCCGATTTACACCCCACCGATTTACATCACCCCGATTTACATCACGTCGCTTGACACCACCCCGATTTAAATCACCCCGATTTACACCCCACCGATTTACATCACCCCGATTTACATCACCCCGATTTACAACATGCCGATTTACATCACCCCGATTTACACCCCACCGATTTACATCACCCCGATTTACATCACCCCGATTTACACCCCACCGATTTACAACACCCCGATTTACATCACCCCGATTTGCACCACCCCGATTTACACCCCACCGATTTACATCACCCCGATTTACATCACGTCGCTTGACACCACCCCGATTTACAGCACCCCGATTTACTTCACCCCGATTTACACCACCCGATTTACAGCACCCCGATTTGCACGCCACCATTTTACATCACCTCGATTTACAACCCCCGATTTACAACCCCCCGAATTACACCCCCCTCCGATTTACATCACCCCGATTTACAGCACCCCGATTTACAATACCCCGATTTACAACACCACCGATTTACACCCCACCGATTTACATCACCCCGATTTAAATCACCCCGATTTACACCCCACCGATTTACATCACCCCGATTTACATCACCCCGATTTACAACATGCCGATTTACATCACCCCGATTTACACCCCACCGATTTACATCACCCCGATTTACATCACCCCGATTTACACCCCACCGATTTACAACACCCCGATTTACATCACCCCGATTTGCACCACCCCGATTTACACCCCACCGATTTACATCACCCCGATTTACATCACGTCGCTTGACACCACCCCGATTTACAGCACCCCGATTTACTTCACCCCGATTTGCACCACCCCGATTTACACCCCACCGATTTACATCACCCCGATTTACATCACCCCGATTTACATCACCTCGCTTTACACCACCCCGATTTACATCACCCCGATTTACATCACCCCGATTTACATCACCTCGCTTTACACCACCCCGATTTACTTCAGCCCGATTTACATCACTCCGATTTACACCACCCCGATTTACATCACCCCGATTTACATTACCCCGATTTACAATACCCCGATTTACAACACCACCGATTTACACCCCACCGATTTACATCACCCCGATTTAAATCACCCCGATTTACACCCCACCGATTTACATCACCCCGATTTACATCACCCCGATTTACAACATGCCGATTTACATCACCCCGATTTACACCCCACCGATTTACATCACCCCGATTTACATCACCCCGATTTACAACATGCCGATTTACATCACCCCGATTTACACCCCACCGATTTACATCACCCCGATTTACATCACCCCGATTTACACCCCACCGATTTACAACACCCCGATTTACATCACCCCGATTTGCACCACCCCGATTTACACCCCACCGATTTACATCACCCCGATTTACATCACGTCGCTTGACACCACCCCGATTTACAGCACCCCGATTTACTTCACCCCGATTTGCACCACCCCGATTTACACCCCACCGATTTACATCACCCCGATTTGCACCACCCCGATTTACACCCCACCGATTTACATCACCCCGATTTACATCACCCCGATTTACAACATGCCGATTTACATCACCCCGATTTACACCCCACCGATTTACATCACCCCGATTTACATCACCCCGATTTACACCCCACCGATTTACATCACCCCGATTTACATCACGTCGCTTGACACCACCCCGATTTACATCACCCCGATTTACACCCCACCGATTTACATCACCCCGATTTACATCACCCCGATTTACACCCCACCGATTTACATCACCCCGATTTACATCACCCCGATTTACATCACCCCGATTTACACCCCACCGATTTACAACACCCCGATTTACATCACCCCGATTTACACCCCACCGATTTACATCACCCCGATTTACATCACCCCGATTTACACCCCACCGATTTACATCACCCCGATTTACATCACCCCGATTTACACCCCACCGATTTACATCACCCCGATTTACATCACGTCGCTTGACACCACCCCGATTTACAGCACCCCGATTTACTTCACCCCGATTTACACCACCCGATTTACAGCACCCCGATTTGCACGCCACCATTTTACATCACCTCGATTTACAACCCCCGATTTACAACCCCCCGAATTACACCCCCCTCCGATTTACATCACCCCGATTTACAGCACCCCGATTTCCACCACCCCGATTTCCACCCCACCGATTTACACCGCCCAGATTTACACCGCCCCGATTTACATCGCCCCGATTTACACCCCACCGATTTACATCACCCTGATTTACATCACCTCGCTTTACACCACCCCGATTTACATTACCCCGATTTACAACACCCCGATTTACATCACCCCGATTTACATTACCCCGATTTACAACACCCCGATTTACACCCCACCGATTTACATCACCCCGCTTTCCATCACCCCGATTTACAATACCCCGATTTACAACACCCCGATTTACACCACCCCGATTTACATCACCCGATTTACATCACCCGATTTACACCCCACCGATTTACGTCACCCCGATTTACATCACCCCGATTTACATCACCCCGATTTACATTACCCCGATTTACACCCCGATTTACATCACCCCGCTTTGCATCACCCCGATTTACATTACCCCGATTTACAACACCCCGATTTACATTACCCCGATTTACACCCCACCGATTTACATCACCCCGATTTACATTACCCCGATTTACAACACCCCGATTTACATCACCCCGATTTACATTACCCCGATTTACAACACCCCGATTTACATCACCACCGATTTACACCCCACCGATTTACATCACCCCGATTTACACCCCACCGATTTACATCACCCCGATTTACATCACCCCGATTTACAACACGCCGATTTACATCACCCCGATTTACACCCCACCGATTTACATCACCCCGATTTACATCACCCCGATTTACACCCCACCGATTTACATCACCCCGATTTACATCACCCCGATTTCCACCCCACCGATTTACAACACCCCGATTTACAGCACCCCGATTTGCACCACCCCGATTTACACCCCACCGATTTACATCACCCCGATTTACATCACCTCGCTTGACACCACCCCGATTTACTTCACCCCCGATTTACACCACCCGATTTACACCACCCGATTTACACCACCCCGATTTGCACGCCACCATTTTACATCACCTCGATTTACAACCCCCGATTTACAACCCCCCGATTTACACCCCCCTCCGATTTACATCACCCCGATTTACACCACCCCGATTTAAATCAGCCCGATTTACAGCACCCCGATTTCCACCACCCCGATTTCCACCCCACCGATTTACACCGCCCAGATTTACATCGCCCCGATTTACACCCCACCGATTTACATCAGCCCGATTTACATCACCCCGATTTACATCACCTCGCTTTACACCACCCCGATTTACATCACCCCGATTTACATCACCTCGTTTTACACCACCCCGATTTCCACCACCCCGATTTACACCACCCCGATTTACTTCAGCCCGATTTACATCACTCCGATTTACACCACCCCGATTTACAACACCCCGATTTACACCCCACCGATTTACATCACCCCGATATACAACATCCCGATTTACATCACCCCGATTTACACCCCACCGATTTACATCACCCCGCTTTCCATCACCCCGATTTACAATACCCCGATTTACAACACCCCGATTTACACCACCCCGATTTACATCACCCCGATTTACACCCCACCGATTTACATCACCCCGATTTACATCACGTCGCTTGACACCACCCCGATTTACAGCACCCCGATTTACTTCACCCCGATTTGCACCACCCCGATTTACACCCCACCGATTTACATCACCCCGATTTACATCACGTCGCTTGACACCACCCCGATTTACATCACCCCGATTTACACCCCACCGATTTACATCACCCCGATTTACATCACCCCGATTTACACCCCACCGATTTACAACACCCCGATTTACATCACCCCGATTTGCACCACCCCGATTTACACCCCACCGATTTACACCACCCCGATTTACAGCACCCCGATTTACTTCACCCCGATTTACACCACCCGATTTACAGCACCCCGATTTGCACGCCACCATTTTACATCACCTCGATTTACAACCCCCGATTTACAACCCCCCGAATTACACCCCCCTCCGATTTACATCACCCCGATTTACAGCACCCCGATTTCCTCCACCCCGATTTCCACCCCACTGATTTACACCGCCCAGATTTACACCGCCCCGATTTACATCGCCCCGATTTACACCCCACCGATTTACATCACCCTGATTTACATCACCTCGCTTTACACCACCCCGATTTACATTACCCCGATTTACAACACCCCGATTTACATCACCCCGATTTACATTACCCCGATTTACAACACCCCGATTTACACCCCACCGATTTACATCACCCCGCTTTCCATCACCCCGATTTACAATACCCCGATTTACAACACCCCGATTTACACCACCCCGATTTACATCACCCGATTTACATCACCCGATTTACACCCCACCGATTTACGTCACCCCGATTTACATCACCCCGATTTACATCACCCCGATTTACATTACCCCGATTTACACCCCGATTTACATCACCCCGCTTTGCATCACCCCGATTTACATTACCCCGATTTACAACACCCCGATTTACATTATCCCGATTTACACCACCCCGATTTACATTACCCCGATTTACAACACCCCGATTTACATTACCCCGATTTACACCCCACCGATTTACATCACCCCGATTTACATTACCCCGATTTACAACACCCCGATTTACATCACCCCGATTTACATTACCCCGATTTACAACACCCCGATTTACATCACCACCGATTTACACCCCACCGATTTACATCACCCCGATTTACACCCCACCGATTTACATCACCCCGATTTACATCACCCCGATTTACAACACGCCGATTTACATCACCCCGATTTACACCCCACCGATTTACATCACCCCGATTTACATCACCCCGATTTACACCCCACCGATTTACATCACCCCGATTTACATCACCCCGATTTCCACCCCACCGATTTACAACACCCCGATTTACAGCACCCCGATTTGCACCACCCCGATTTACACCCCACCGATTTACATCACCCCGATTTACATCACCTCGCTTGACACCACCCCGATTTACTTCACCCCCGATTTACACCACCCCGATTTACTTCACCCCCGATTTACACCACCCGATTTACAGCACCCCGATTTACACCACCCCGATTTGCACGCCACCATTTTACATCACCTCGATTTACAACCCCCGATTTACAACCCCCCGATTTACACCCCCCTCCGATTTACATCACCCCGATTTACACCACCCCGATTTAAATCAGCCCGATTTACAGCACCCCGATTTCCACCACCCCGATTTCCACCCCACCGATTTACACCGCCCAGATTTACATCGCCCCGATTTACACCCCACCGATTTACATCAGCCCGATTTACATCACCCCGATTTACATCACCTCGCTTTACACCACCCCGATTTACATCACCCCGATTTACATCACCTCGTTTTACACCACCCCGATTTCCACCACCCCGATTTACACCACCCCGATTTACTTCAGCCCGATTTACATCACTCCGATTTACACCACCCCGATTTACACCACCCCGATTTACACCCCACCGATTTACATCACCCCGATATACAACATCCCGATTTACATCACCCCGATTTACACCCCACCGATTTACATCATCCCGCTTTCCATCACCCCGATTTACAATACCCCGATTTACAACACCCCGATTTACACCACCCCGATTTACATCACCCCGATTTACACCCCACCGATTTACATCACCCGATTTACACCCCACCGATTTACGTCACCCCGATTTACATCACCCCGATTTACACCCCACCGATTTACATCACCCGATTTACACCCCACCGATTTACGTCACCCCGATTTACATCACCCCGATTTACACCCCACCGATTTACATCACCCCGATTTACATCACCCCGATTTACACCACACCGATTTACATCACCCCGATTTACACCACCCCGATTTACACCTCCACGATTTACACCCCACCGATTTACATCACCCCGATTTACATCACCCCGATTTACACCCCACCAATTTACATCACCCCGATTTACACAACCCCGATTTACATCACCCCGATTTACACCACCCCGATTTACATCACCCCAATTTCCACCCCACCGATTTACATCATCCCGATTTACACCCCACCGATTTACGTCACCCCGATTTACATCACCCCGATTTGCACCCCACCGATTTACATCACCCGATTTACACCCCACCGATTTACGTCACCCCGATTTACATCACCCCGATTTACATCACCCCGATTTACATTACCCCGATTTACACCCCGATTTACATCACCCCGCTTTGCATCACCCCGATTTACATTATCCCGATTTACACCACCCCGATTTACATTATCCCGATTTACAACACCCCGATTTACATTACCCCGATTTACACCCCACCGAATTACATCACCCCGATTTACATTACCCCGATTTACAACACCCCGATTTACATCACCCCGATTTACATCACCACGATTTACACCCCACCGATTTACATCACCCCGATTTACATTACCCCGATTTACACCCCACCGATTTACATCACCCCGATTTACATTACCCCGATTTACAACACCCCGATTTACATCACCACCGATTTACACCCCACCGATTTACATCACCCCGATTTACATCACCCCGATTTACACCCCACCGATTTACATCACCCCGATTTACATCACCCCGATTTACACCCCACCGATTTACAACACCCCGATTTACATCACCACCGATTTACACCCCACCGATTTACACCACCCCGATTTACATCACCACGATTTACACCCCACCGATTTACATCACCCCGATTTACATTACCCCGATTTACACCCCACCGATTTACATCACCCCGATTTACATTACCCCGATTTACAACACCCCGATTTACATCACCACCGATTTACACCCCACCGATTTACATCACCCCGATTTACATCACCCCGATTTACACCCCACCGATTTACATCACCCCGATTTACATCACCCCGATTTACACCCCACCGATTTACAACACCCCGATTTACATCACCACCGATTTACACCCCACCGATTTACATCACCCCGATTTACATCACCCCGATTTACAACACGCCGATTTACATCACCCCGATTTACACCCCACCGATTTACATCACCACCGATTTACACCCCACCGATTTACAACACCCCGATTTACATCACCACCGATTTACACCCCACCGATTTACACCCCACCGATTTACATCACCCCGATTTACATCACCACCGATTTACACCCCACCGATTTACATCACCCCGATTTACATCACCCCGATTTACACCCCACCGATTTACATCACCCCGATTTACATCACCCCGATTTACACCCCACCGATTTACAACACCCCGATTTACAACACCCCGATTTACACCACCCCGATTTACATCACCCCGATTTACACCCCACCGATTTACATCACCCGATTTACACCCCACCGATTTACGTCACCCCGATTTACATCACCCCGATTTACACCCCACCGATTTACATCACCCGATTTACACCCCACCGATTTACGTCACCCCGATTTACATCACCCCGATTTACACCCCACCGATTTACATCACCCCGATTTACATCACCCCGATTTACACCCCACCGATTTACATCACCCCGATTTACATCACCCCGATTTCCACCCCACCGATTTACAACACCCCGATTTACACCCCACCGATTTACATCACCCCGATTTACATCACCTCGCTTGACACCACCCCGATTTACTTCACCCCGATTTACACCACCCGATTTACAGCACCCCGATTTACAGCACCCCGATCGACACCACCCCGATTTCCACCACCCCGATTTCCACCCCACCGATTTACACCGCCCAGATTTACATCGCCCCGATTTACATCGCCCCGATTTACACCCCACCGATTTACATCACCCCGATTTACATCACCCCGATTTACATCACCCCGCTTTACACCACCCCGATTTACATCACCCCGATTTACATCACCTCGATTTTCATCACCTCGTTTTACACCACCCCGATTTCCACCACCCCGATTTACTTCAGACCGATTTACATCACTCCGATTTACACCACCCCGATTTACACCACCCCGATTTACAACACCCCGATTTACACCCCACCGATTTACATCACCCGATTTACACCCCACCGATTTACGTCACCCCGATTTACATCACCCCGATTTGCACGCCACCATTTTACATCACCTCGATTTACAACCCCCGATTTACAACCCCCCGATTTACACCCCCCTCCGATTTACATCACCCCGATTTACACCCCACCGATTTACATCACCCCGATTTACATCACCCCGATTTCCACCCCACCGATTTACAACACCCCGATTTACACCCCACCGATTTACACCACCCCGATTTACATCACCTCGCTTGACACCACCCCGATTTACAGCACCCCGATTTACTTCACCCCGATCGACACCACCCCGATTTACATCACCCCGATTTACATCACCCCGATTTCCACCCCACCGATTTACAACACCCCGATTTACACCCCACCGATTTACACCACCCCGATTTACATCACCTCGCTTGACACCACCCCGATTTACAGCACCCCGATTTACTTCACCCCGATCGACACCACCCCGATTTACAGCACCCCGATTTGCACGCCACCATTTTACATCACCTCGATTTACAACCCCCGATTTACAACCCCCCGATTTACACCCCCCTCCGATTTACATCACCCCGATTTACACCACCCCGATTTAAATCAGCCCGATTTACAGCACCCCGATTTCCACCACCCCGATTTCCACCCCACCGATTTACACCGCCCAGATTTACATCGCCCCGATTTACATCGCCCCGATTTACATCACCCCGATTTACATCACCTCGCTTTACACCACCCCGATTTACATCACCCCGATTTACATCACCCCGATTTACATCACCTCGCTTTACACCACCCCGATTTACATCACCCCGATTTACTTCAGCCCGATTTACATCACTCCGATTTACACCACCCCGATTTACACCACCCCGATTTACTTCAGCCCGATTTACATCACCCCGATTTACACCACCCCGATTTACATCACCCCGATTTACATTACCCCGATTTACAATACCCCGATTTACAACACCACCGATTTACACCCCACCGATTTACATCACCCCGATTTAAATCACCCCGATTTACACCCCACCGATTTACATCACCCCGATTTACATCACCCCGATTTACAACATGCCGATTTACATCACCCCGATTTACACCCCACCGATTTACATCACCCCGATTTACATCACCCCGATTTACACCCCACCGATTTACAACACCCCGATTTACATCACCCCGATTTGCACCACCCCGATTTACACCCCACCGATTTACATCACCCCGATTTACATCACGTCGCTTGACACCACCCCGATTTACAGCACCCCGATTTACTTCACCCCGATTTGCACCACCCCGATTTACACCCCACCGATTTACATCACCCCGATTTACATCACCCCGATTTACATCACCTCGCTTTACACCACCCCGATTTACATCACCCCGATTTACTTCACCCCGATCGACACCACCCCGATTTACAGCACCCCGATTTGCACGCCACCATTTTACATCACCTCGATTTACAACCCCCGATTTACAACCCCCCGATTTACACCCCCCTCCGATTTACATCACCCCGATTTACACCACCCCGATTTAAATCAGCCCGATTTACAGCACCCCGATTTCCACCACCCCGATTTCCACCCCACCGATTTACACCGCCCAGATTTACATCGCCCCGATTTACATCGCCCCGATTTACATCACCCCGATTTACATCACCTCGCTTTACACCACCCCGATTTACATCACCCCGATTTACATCACCCCGATTTACATCACCTCGCTTTACACCACCCCGATTTACATCACCCCGATTTACATCACCCCGATTTACATCACCTCGCTTTACACCACCCCGATTTACATCACCCCGATTTACAGCACCCCGATTTCCACCACCCCGATTTCCACCCCACCGATTTACACCGCCCAGATTTACATCGCCCCGATTTACATCGCCCCGATTTACATCACCCCGATTTACATCACCTCGCTTTACACCACCCCGATTTACATCACCCCGATTTACATCACCCCGATTTACATCACCTCGCTTTACACCACCCCGATTTACATCACCCCGATTTACATCACCCCGATTTACATCACCCCGATTTACTTCAGCCCGATTTACATCACTCCGATTTACACCACCCCGATTTACATCACCCCGATTTACTTCAGCCCGATTTACATCACTCCGATTTACACCACCCCGATTTACACCACCCCGATTTACATCACCCCGATTTACATTACCCCGATTTACAATACCCCGATTTACAACACCACCGATTTACACCCCACCGATTTACATCACCCCGATTTAAATCACCCCGATTTACACCCCACCGATTTACATCACCCCGATTTACATCACCCCGATTTACATCACCCCGATTTACATCACCCCGATTTACACCCCACCGATTTACATCACCCCGATTTACATCACCCCGATTTACACCCCACCGATTTACAACACCCCGATTTACATCACCCCGATTTGCACCACCCCGATTTACACCCCACCGATTTACATCACCCCGATTTACATCACGTCGCTTGACACCACCCCGATTTACAGCACCCCGATTTACTTCACCCCGATTTGCACCACCCCGATTTACACCCCACCGATTTACATCACCCCGATTTACATCACCCCGATTTACATCACCTCGCTTTACACCACCCCGATTTACATCACCCCGATTTACATCACCCCGATTTACATCACCTCGCTTTACACCACCCCGATTTACTTCAGCCCGATTTACATCACTCCGATTTACACCACCCCGATTTACATCACCCCGATTTACATTACCCCGATTTACAATACCCCGATTTACAACACCACCGATTTACACCCCACCGATTTACATCACCCCGATTTAAATCACCCCGATTTACACCCCACCGATTTACATCACCCCGATTTACATCACCCCGATTTACAACATGCCGATTTACATCACCCCGATTTACACCCCACCGATTTACATCACCCCGATTTACATCACCCCGATTTACACCCCACCGATTTACAACACCCCGATTTACATCACCCCGATTTGCACCACCCCGATTTACACCCCACCGATTTACATCACCCCGATTTACATCACGTCGCTTGACACCACCCCGATTTACAGCACCCCGATTTACACCCCACCGATTTACATCACCCCGATTTAAATCACCCCGATTTACACCCCACCGATTTACATCACCCCGATTTACATCACCCCGATTTACAACATGCCGATTTACATCACCCCGATTTACACCCCACCGATTTACATCACCCCGATTTACATCACCCCGATTTACACCCCACCGATTTACATCACCCCGATTTACATCACGTCGCTTGACACCACCCCGATTTACATCACCCCGATTTACACCCCACCGATTTACATCACCCCGATTTACATCACCCCGATTTACACCCCACCGATTTACAACACCCCGATTTACATCACCCCGATTTGCACCACCCCGATTTACACCCCACCGATTTACATCACCCCGATTTACATCACGTCGCTTGACACCACCCCGATTTACAGCACCCCGATTTACTTCACCCCGATTTACACCACCCGATTTACAGCACCCCGATTTGCACGCCACCATTTTACATCACCTCGATTTACAACCCCCGATTTACAACCCCCCGAATTACACCCCCCTCCGATTTACATCACCCCGATTTACAGCACCCCGATTTCCACCACCCCGATTTCCACCCCACCGATTTACACCGCCCAGATTTACACCGCCCCGATTTACATCGCCCCGATTTACACCCCACCGATTTACATCACCCTGATTTACATCACCTCGCTTTACACCACCCCGATTTACATTACCCCGATTTACAACACCCCGATTTACATCACCCCGATTTACATTACCCCGATTTACAACACCCCGATTTACACCCCACCGATTTACATCACCCCGCTTTCCATCACCCCGATTTACAATACCCCGATTTACAACACCCCGATTTACACCACCCCGATTTACATCACCCGATTTACATCACCCGATTTACACCCCACCGATTTACGTCACCCCGATTTACATCACCCCGATTTACATCACCCCGATTTACATTACCCCGATTTACACCCCGATTTACATCACCCCGCTTTGCATCACCCCGATTTACATTACCCCGATTTACAACACCCCGATTTACATTATCCCGATTTACACCACCCCGATTTACATTACCCCGATTTACAACACCCCGATTTACATTACCCCGATTTACACCCCACCGATTTACATCACCCCGATTTACATTACCCCGATTTACAACACCCCGATTTACATCACCCCGATTTACATTACCCCGATTTACAACACCCCGATTTACATCACCACCGATTTACACCCCACCGATTTACATCACCCCGATTTACACCCCACCGATTTACATCACCCCGATTTACATCACCCCGATTTACAACACGCCGATTTACATCACCCCGATTTACACCCCACCGATTTACATCACCCCGATTTACATCACCCCGATTTACACCCCACCGATTTACATCACCCCGATTTACACCCCACCGATTTACATCACCCCGATTTACATCACCCCGATTTCCACCCCACCGATTTACAACACCCCGATTTACAGCACCCCGATTTGCACCACCCCGATTTACACCCCACCGATTTACATCACCCCGATTTACATCACCTCGCTTGACACCACCCCGATTTACTTCACCCCCGATTTACACCACCCGATTTACACCACCCGATTTACACCACCCCGATTTGCACGCCACCATTTTACATCACCTCGATTTACAACCCCCGATTTACAACCCCCCGATTTACACCCCCCTCCGATTTACATCACCCCGATTTACACCACCCCGATTTAAATCAGCCCGATTTACAGCACCCCGATTTCCACCACCCCGATTTCCACCCCACCGATTTACACCGCCCAGATTTACATCGCCCCGATTTACACCCCACCGATTTACATCAGCCCGATTTACATCACCCCGATTTACATCACCTCGCTTTACACCACCCCGATTTACATCACCCCGATTTACATCACCTCGTTTTACACCACCCCGATTTCCACCACCCCGATTTACACCACCCCGATTTACTTCAGCCCGATTTACATCACTCCGATTTACACCACCCCGATTTACAACACCCCGATTTACACCCCACCGATTTACATCACCCCGATATACAACATCCCGATTTACATCACCCCGATTTACACCCCACCGATTTACATCACCCCGCTTTCCATCACCCCGATTTACAATACCCCGATTTACAACACCCCGATTTACACCACCCCGATTTACATCACCCCGATTTACACCCCACCGATTTACATCACCCCGATTTACATCACGTCGCTTGACACCACCCCGATTTACAGCACCCCGATTTACTTCACCCCGATTTGCACCACCCCGATTTACACCCCACCGATTTACATCACCCCGATTTACATCACGTCGCTTGACACCACCCCGATTTACATCACCCCGATTTACACCCCACCGATTTACATCACCCCGATTTACATCACCCCGATTTACACCCCACCGATTTACAACACCCCGATTTACATCACCCCGATTTGCACCACCCCGATTTACACCCCACCGATTTACATCACCCCGATTTACATCACGTCGCTTGACACCACCCCGATTTACTTCACCCCGATTTACACCACCCGATTTACAGCACCCCGATTTGCACGCCACCATTTTACATCACCTCGATTTACAACCCCCGATTTACAACCCCCCGAATTACACCCCCCTCCGATTTACATCACCCCGATTTACAGCACCCCGATTTCCACCACCCCGATTTCCACCCCACTGATTTACACCGCCCAGATTTACACCGCCCCGATTTACATCGCCCCGATTTACACCCCACCGATTTACATCACCCTGATTTACATCACCTCGCTTTACACCACCCCGATTTACATTACCCCGATTTACAACACCCCGATTTACATCACCCCGATTTACATTACCCCGATTTACAACACCCCGATTTACACCCCACCGATTTACATCACCCCGCTTTCCATCACCCCGATTTACAATACCCCGATTTACAACACCCCGATTTACACCACCCCGATTTACATCACCCGATTTACATCACCCGATTTACACCCCACCGATTTACGTCACCCCGATTTACATCACCCCGATTTACATCACCCCGATTTACATTACCCCGATTTACACCCCGATTTACATCACCCCGCTTTGCATCACCCCGATTTACATTACCCCGATTTACAACACCCCGATTTACATTATCCCGATTTACACCACCCCGATTTACATTACCCCGATTTACAACAGCCCGATTTACATTACCCCGATTTACACCCCACCGATTTACATCACCCCGATTTACATTACCCCGATTTACAACACCCCGATTTACATCACCCCGATTTACATTACCCCGATTTACAACACCCCGATTTACATCACCACCGATTTACACCCCACCGATTTACATCACCCCGATTTACACCCCACCGATTTACATCACCCCGATTTACATTACCCCGATTTACACCCCGATTTACATCACCCCGCTTTGCATCACCCCGATTTACATTACCCCGATTTACAACACCCCGATTTACATTATCCCGATTTACACCACCCCGATTTACATTACCCCGATTTACAACACCCCGATTTACATTACCCCGATTTACACCCCACCGATTTACATCACCCCGATTTACATTACCCCGATTTACAACACCCCGATTTACATCACCCCGATTTACATTACCCCGATTTACAACACCCCGATTTACATCACCACCGATTTACACCCCACCGATTTACATCACCCCGATTTACACCCCACCGATTTACATCACCCCGATTTACATTACCCCGATTTACACCCCACCGATTTACATCACCCCGATTTACATTACCCCGATTTACACCCCGATTTACATCACCCCGCTTTGCATCACCCCGATTTACATTACCCCGATTTACAACACCCCGATTTACATTATCCCGATTTACACCACCCCGATTTACATTACCCCGATTTACAACACCCCGATTTACATTACCCCGATTTACACCCCACCGATTTACATCACCCCGATTTACATTACCCCGATTTACAACACCCCGATTTACATCACCCCGATTTACATTACCCCGATTTACATCACCCCGATTTACATCACCCCGATTTACAACACGCCGATTTACATCACCCCGATTTACACCCCACCGATTTACATCACCCCGATTTACATCACCCCGATTTACACCCCACCGATTTACATCACCCCGATTTACATCACCCCGATTTCCACCCCACCGATTTACAACACCCCGATTTACAGCACCCCGATTTGCACCACCCCGATTTACACCCCACCGATTTACATCACCCCGATTTACATCACCTCGCTTGACACCACCCCGATTTACATCACCCCGATTTCCACCCCACCGATTTACAACACCCCGATTTACAGCACCCCGATTTACAGCACCCCGATCTACACCACCCCGATTTACACCACCCCGATTTGCACGCCACCATTTTACATCACCTCGATTTACAACCCCCGATTTACAACCCCCCGATTTACACCCCCCTCCGATTTACATCACCCCGATTTACACCACCCCGATTTAAATCAGCCCGATTTACAGCACCCCGATTTCCACCACCCCGATTTCCACCCCACCGATTTACACCGCCCAGATTTACATCGCCCCGATTTACACCCCACCGATTTACATCAGCCCGATTTACACCACCCCGATTTACTTCAGCCCGATTTACACCACCCCGATTTACACCACCCCGATTTACACCACCCCGATTTACACCCCACCGATTTACATCACCCCGATATACAACATCCCGATTTACATCACCCCGATTTACACCCCACCGATTTACATCATCCCGCTTTCCATCACCCCGATTTACAATACCCCGATTTACAACACCCCGATTTACACCACCCCGATTTACATCACCCCGATTTACACCCCACCGATTTACATCACCCGATTTACACCCCACCGATTTACGTCACCCCGATTTACATCACCCCGATTTACACCCCACCGATTTACATCACCCGATTTACACCCCACCGATTTACGTCACCCCGATTTACATCACCCCGATTTACACCCCACCGATTTACATCACCCCGATTTACATCACCCCGATTTACACCACCCCGATTTACATCACCCGATTTACACCCCACCGATTTACGTCACCCCGATTTACATCACCCCGATTTACACCCCACCGATTTACATCACCCCGATTTACATCACCCCGATTTACACCACACCGATTTACATCACCCCGATTTACACCACCCCGATTTACACCTCCACGATTTACACCCCACCGATTTACATCACCCCGATTTACATCACCCCGATTTACACCCCACCAATTTACATCACCCCGATTTACACAACCCCGATTTACATCACCCCGATTTACACCACCCCGATTTACATCACCCCAATTTCCACCCCACCGATTTACATCATCCCGATTTACACCCCACCGATTTACGTCACCCCGATTTACATCACCCCGATTTGCACCCCACCGATTTACATCACCCGATTTACACCCCACCGATTTACGTCACCCCGATTTACATCACCCCGATTTACATCACCCCGATTTACATTACCCCGATTTACACCCCGATTTACATCACCCCGCTTTGCATCACCCCGATTTACATTACCCCGATTTACAACACCCCGATTTACATTATCCCGATTTACACCACCCCGATTTACATTATCCCGATTTACAACACCCCGATTTACATTACCCCGATTTACACCCCACCGAATTACATCACCCCGATTTACATTACCCCGATTTACAACACCCCGATTTACATCACCCCGATTTACATCACCACGATTTACACCCCACCGATTTACATCACCCCGATTTACATTACCCCGATTTACACCCCACCGATTTACATCACCCCGATTTACATTACCCCGATTTACAACACCCCGATTTACATCACCACCGATTTACACCCCACCGATTTACATCACCCCGATTTACATCACCCCGATTTACACCCCACCGATTTACAACACCCCGATTTACATCACCCCGATTTACACCCCACCGATTTACATCACCCCGATTTACATCACCCCGATTTACAACACGCCGATTTACATCACCCCGATTTACACCCCACCGATTTACATCACCCCGATTTACATCACCCCGATTTACACCCCACCGATTTACATCACCCCGATTTACATCACCCCGATTTCCACCCCACCGATTTACAACACCCCGATTTACACCCCACCGATTTACATCACCCCGATTTACATCACCTCGCTTGACACCACCCCGATTTACTTCACCCCGATTTACACCACCCGATTTACAGCACCCCGATTTACAGCACCCCGATCGACACCACCCCGATTTACACCACCCCGATTTGCACGCCACCATTTTACATCACCCCAATTTACACCACCCCGATTTAAATCAGCCCGATTTACAGCACCCCGATTTCCACCACCCCGATTTCCACCCCACCGATTTACACCGCCCAGATTTACATCGCCCCGATTTACATCGCCCCGATTTACACCCCACCGATTTACATCACCCCGATTTACATCACCCCGATTTACATCACCCCGCTTTACACCACCCCGATTTACATCACCCCGATTTACATCACCTCGATTTACATCACCTCGTTTTACAACACCCCGATTTACTTCACCCCGATTTACACCCCACCGATTTACATCACCCGATTTACACCACCCCGATTTACACCACCCCGATTTACTTCACCCCGATTTACACCCCACCGATTTACATCACCCGATTTACACCCCACCGATTTACGTCACCCCGATTTACATCACCCCGATTTGCACGCCACCATTTTACATCACCTCGATTTACAACCCCCGATTTACAACCCCCCGATTTACACCCCCCTCCGATTTACATCACCCCGATTTACACCACCCCGATTTAAATCAGCCCGATTTACAGCACCCCGATTTCCACCACCCCGATTTCCACCCCACCGATTTACACCGCCCAGATTTACATCGCCCCGATTTACACCCCACCGATTTACATCAGCCCGATTTACATCACCCCGATTTACATCACCTCGCTTTACACCACCCCGATTTCCACCACCCCGATTTACACCACCCCGATTTACTTCAGCCCGATTTACACCACCCCGATTTACAACACCCCGATTTACACCCCACCGATTTACATCACCCCGATATACAACATCCCGATTTACATCACCCCGATTTACACCCCACCGATTTACATCACCCCGCTTTCCATCACCCCGATTTACAATACCCCGATTTACAACACCCCGATTTACACCACCCCGATTTACATCACCCCGATTTACATCACCCCGATTTACATCACTCCGATTTACACCACCCCGATTTACAACACCCCGATTTACACCCCACCGATTTACATCACCCCGATATACAACATCCCGATTTACATCACCCCGATTTACACCCCACCGATTTACATCACCCCGCTTTCCATCACCCCGATTTACAATACCCCGATTTACAACACCCCGATTTACACCACCCCGATTTACATCACCCCGATTTACACCCCACCGATTTACATCACCCGATTTACACCCCACCGATTTACGTCACCCCGATTTACATCACCCCGATTTACATCACCCCGATTTACATCACCCCGATTTACATCACTCCGATTTACACCACCCCGATTTACAACACCCCGATTTACACCCCACCGATTTACATCACCCCGATATACAACATCCCGATTTACATCACCCCGATTTACACCCCACCGATTTACATCACCCCGCTTTCCATCACCCCGATTTACAATACCCCGATTTACAACACCCCGATTTACACCACCCCGATTTACATCACCCCGATTTACACCCCACCGATTTACATCACCCGATTTACACCCCACCGATTTACATCACCCCGATTTACATCACCCCGATTTACACCACACCGATTTACATCACCCCGATTTACACCACCCCGATTTACACCTCCACGATTTACACCCCACCGATTTACATCACCCCGATTTACATCACCCCGATTTACACCCCACCAATTTACATCACCCCGATTTACACAACCCCGATTTACATCACCCCGATTTACACCACCCCGATTTACATCACCCCGATTTGCACCCCATCGATTTACATCACCCGATTTACACCCCACCGATTTACGTCACCCCGATTTACATCACCCCGATTTGCACCCCACCGATTTACATCACCCGATTTACACCCCACCGATTTACGTCACCCCGATTTACACAACCCCGATTTACATCACCCCGATTTACATTACCCCGATTTACACCCCGATTTACATCACCCCGCTTTGCATCACCCCGATTTACATTACCCCGATTTACAACACCCCGATTTACATTATCCCGATTTACACCACCCCGATTTACATTATCCCGATTTACAACACCCCGATTTACATTACCCCGATTTACACCCCACCGAATTACATCACCCCGATTTACATTACCCCGATTTACAACACCCCGATTTACATCACCCCGATTTACATCACCACGATTTACACCCCACCGATTTACATCACCCCGATTTACATTACCCCGATTTACACCCCACCGATTTACATCACCCCGATTTACATTACCCCGATTTACAACACCCCGATTTACATCACCACCGATTTACACCCCACCGATTTACATCACCCCGATTTACATCACCCCGATTTACACCCCACCGATTTACATCACCCCGATTTACATCACCCCGATTTACATCACCCCGATTTACACCCCACCGATTTACATCACCCCGATTTACATTACTCCGATTTACATTATCCCGATTTACACCACCCCGATTTACATTACCCCGATTTACAACACCCCGATTTACATTACCCCGATTTACACCCCACCGAATTACATCACCCCGATTTACATTACCCCGATTTACAACACCCCGATTTACATCACCCCGATTTACATCACCCCGATTTACACCCCACCGATTTACATCACCCCGATTTACATTACCCCGATTTACAACACCCCGATTTACATCACCACCGATTTACACCCCACCGATTTACATCACCCCGATTTACATCACCCCGATTTACACCCCACCGATTTACATCACCCCGATTTACATCACCCCGATTTACAACACGCCGATTTACATCACCCCGATTTACACCCCACCGATTTACATCACCCCGATTTACATCACCCCGATTTCCACCCCACCGATTTACAACACCCCGATTTACATCACCCCGATTTACACCACCCCGATTTACACCCCACCGATTTACATCACCCCGATTTACATCACTTCGCTTGACACCACCCCGATTTACTTCACCCCGATTTACACCACCCGATTTACAGCACCCCGATTTACAGCACCCCGATCGACACCACCCCGATTTACACCACCCCGATTTGCACGCCACCATTTTACATCACCCCAATTTACACCACCCCGATTTAAATCAGCCCGATTTACAGCACCCCGATTTCCACCACCCCGATTTCCACCCCACCGATTTACACCGCCCAGATTTACATCGCCCCGATTTACATCGCCCCGATTTACACCCCACCGATTTACATCACCCCGATTTACATCACCCCGATTTACATCACCCCGCTTTACACCACCCCGATTTACATCACCCCGATTTACATCACCTCGATTTACATCACCTCGTTTTACACCACCCCGATTTCCACCACCCCGATTTACACCACCCCGATTTACTTCAGCCCGATTTACATCACTCCGATTTACACCACCCCGATTTACACCACCCCGATTTACAACACCCCGATTTACACCCCACCGATTTACATCACCCCGATATACAACATCCCGATTTACATCACCCCGATTTACACCCCACCGATTTACATCACCCCGCTTTCCATCACCCCGATTTACAATACCCCGATTTACAACACCCCGATTTACACCACCCCGATTTACATCACCCCGATTTACACCCCACCGATTTACATCACCCGATTTACACCCCACCGATTTACGTCACCCCGATTTACATCACCCCGATTTACACCCCACCGATTTACATCACCCGATTTACACCCCACCGATTTACGTCACCCCGATTTACATCAGCCCGATTTACACCCCACCGATTTACATCACCCCGATTTACATCACCCCGATTTACATCACCCCGATTTACACCTCCACGATTTACACCCCACCGATTTACATCACCCCGATTTACATCACCCCGATTTACACCCCACCAATTTACATCACCCCGATTTACACAACCCCGATTTACATCACCCCGATTTACACCACCCCGATTTACATCACCCCAATTTCCACCCCACCGATTTACATCATCCCGATTTACATCACCCCGATTTACACCCCCCCGATTTACACCCCCACGATTTACATCACCCCGATTTACATCACCCCGATTTACACCCCCCCGATTTACACCCCCACGATTTACATCACCCCGATTTACATCACCCCGATTTACACCCCCCCGATTTACACCCCCACGATTTACATCACCCCGATTTACATCACCCCGATTTACACCCCCCCGATTTACACCCCCACGATTTACATCACCCCGATTTACATCACCCCGATTTACACCCCCCCGATTTACACCCCCACGATTTACATCACCCCGATTTACATCACCCCGATTTACACCACCCTGATTTACATTACCCCGATTTACTTCACCCCGATTTACACCACCCCGATTGACACCACCCCGATTGACACCACCCCAATTTACACCCCACCGATTTACATCACCCCGATTTACATCACCCCGATTTACATCACCCCGATTTACACCCCACCGATTTCCACCACCCCGATTTACACCCCACCGATTTACAACATCCCGATTTACATCACCCCGATTTACACCCCCACGATTTACATCACCCCGATTTACACCACCCCGATTTACACCCCACCGATTTACAACATCCCGATTTACATCACCCCGATTTACACCACCCCGATTTACATCACCCCGATTTACAACACCTCGCTTTTCACCACCCCGATTTACAGCACACCGATTTACACCACCCCGATTTACTTCACCCCGATTTACATTACCCCGATTTACACCACCCCGATTTACAACACCCCAATTTACACCCCACCGATTTACATTACCCCGATATACAACATCCCGATTTACATCACCCTGATTTACACCCCACCGATTTACATCACCCCGATTTACACCCCACCAATTTACATCACCCCGATTTACAGCACCCCGATTTATACCCCACCGATTTATATCACCCCGATTTACACCCTACCGATTTACAACACCCCGATTTACATCACCCCGATTTACACCCCACCGATTTCCATCACCCGATTTACACCCCACCGATTTACATCACCCCGATTTACACCCCACCGATTTACATCACCCCGATTTACACCACCCCGATTTACAGCACCCCGATTTATACCCCACCGATTTATATCACCCCGATTTACACCCTACCGATTTACAACACCCCGATTTACATCACCCCGATTTACACCTCCACGATTCACACCCCACCGATTTACATCACCCCGATTTACACCCCACCGATTTACATCACCCCGATTTACACCACCCCGATTTACATCCCCCCGATTTACATCACCCCGATTTACACCCCACCGATTTACATCACCCCGATTTACACCACACCGATTTACACCACACCGATTTACATCACCCCGATTTACACCACCCCGATTTACACCACCCCGATTTACACCACACCGATTTACACCACCCCGATTTACACCCCACCGATTTACATCACCCCGATTTACATCATCCCGATTTACACTCACCGTTTTACATCACCCCGATTTACACCCCCATGATTTACACCACCACGATTTACACCCCCATGATTTACACCACCCTGATTTACATCACCCCGATGTACAACCCCCCTATTTACACCCCCCCGATTTACTCCCCCCCCGATTTACATGACCCCGATTTAAATCACCCCGATTTACACCACCCCGATTTACACCCCACCGATTTACACCACCCCGATTTACATCACCCCGATTTACTCCCCCCCGATTTACATGACCCCGATTTAAATCACCCCGATTTACACCACCCCGATTTACACCCCACCGATTTACACCACCCCGATTTACATCACCCCGATTTACTCCCCCCCGATTTACATGACCCCGATTTAAATCACCCCGATTTACATCACCCCGATGTACAACCCCCCTATTTACACCCCCCCGATTTACTCCCCCCCCGATTTACATGACCCCGATTTAAATCACCCCGATTTACACCCCACCGATTTACACCACCCCGATTTAAATCACCCCGATTTACACCACCCCGATTTACACCACCCCGATTTACACCCCACCGATTTACATCACCCCGATTTACATCACCCCAATTTGCAACACCCCGATTTACACCCCACCGATTTATATCACCCCGATTTACATCACCCCGATTTACATCACCCCGATTTACTTCACCCCGATTTACACCACCCCGATTTACATCACCCCGATTTACATCATCCCGATTTACTTCACCCCGATTTGCACCACCCCGATTTACATCACCCCGATTTACACCACCCTGATTTACATCACCCCGATTTATACCCCACCGATTTACACGCCACCGATTTACATCACCCCGATTTACACCACCCCGATTTACATCACCCCGATTTGCATCACCCCCGATTTACACCACCCCGATTTACATCACTCCGATATACAACCCGCGATTTAGAACCCCCCTATTTACACCCCCCGATTTACACCCCCCCGATTTACACCCCCCCGATTTACACCACCCCGATTTAAATCACCCCGATTTCCACCACCCCGATTTACATCACCCCGATTTCCACCACACCGATTTACATCACCCCGATTTACACCACCCCGATTTACACCTCCACGATTTACATCACCCCGATTTACATCACCCGATTTACACCCCACCGATTTACGTCACCCCGATTTACATCACCCCGATTTACACCCCACCGATTTCCATCACCCCGATTTACATCACCCCGATTTACACCCCACCGATTTCCATCACCCCAATTTACATCACCCCGATTTACACCACCCCGATTTACATCACCCCAATTTACATCACCCCAATTTACAGCCCACCGATTTACATCATCCCGATTTGCACCCCATCGATTTACATCACCCCGATTTACACCACCCCGATTTACATCACCCCAATTTACATCACCCCGATTTACACCCCACCGATTTACATCATCCCGATTTACACCCCCCCCCGATTTACACCCCCACGATTTACATCACCCCGATTTACATCACCCCGATTTACACCACCTCGATTTACATCACCACGATTTACATCACCCCGATTTACACCACCTCGATTTACATCACCACGATTTACATCACCCCAATTTACATCACCCCAATTTACAGCCCACCGATTTACATCATCCCGATTTGCACCCCATCGATTTACATCACCCCGATTTACACCCCACCGATTTACATCATCCCGATTTACACCCCCCCCCGATTTACACCCCCACGATTTACATCACCCCGATTTACATCACCCCGATTTACACCGCCCCGATTTACTTCACCCCGATTTACATCACCCCGATTTTCACCCCACCGATTTACATCATCCCGAATTACATCAGCCCGATTTACACCCCCCCGATTTACACCCCCACGATTTACATCACTCCGATTTACACCCCACCGATTTCCACCACCCCGATTTCCATCACCCCGATTTTCACCCCACCGATTTACATCATCCCGATTTACATCAGCCCGATTTACACCCCACCGATTTACATCACCCCGATTTACATCACCCCGATTTACATCACCCCGATTTACATCACCCCGATTTACACCACCCCGATTTACATCACCCCGATTTACATCACCTCGCTTTACACCACCCCGATTTACAGCACACCGATTTACACCACCCCGATTTACTTCACCCCGATTTACATTACCCCGATTTACACCACCCCGATTTACATCACCCCGATTTACAACACCCCAATTTACACCCCACCGATTTACATCACCCCGATTTACATCACCCCAATTTGCAACACCCCGATTTACACCCCACCGATTTACATCACCCTGATTTACATCACCCCGATTTACTTCACCCCGATTTACACCTCCCCGATTTACATCACCCCGATTTACATCATCCCGATTTACTTCACCCCGATTTGCACCACCCCGATTTACATCACCCCGATTTACACCACCCTGATTTACATCACCCCGATTTACACCACCCCGATTTACATCACTCCGATTTACTACCCGCGATTTAGAACCCCCCTATTTACACCCCCCGATTTACACCCCCCCGATTTACACCCCCCCGATTTACACCCCCCCGATTTACACCACCCCGATTTAAATCACCCCGATTTCCACCACCCCGATTTACATCACCCCGATTTCCACCACCCCGATTTCCACCACCCCGATTTACACCCCACCGATTTACACCACCCCGATTTACATCACCCCGATTTACACCCCACCGATTTACATCATCCCGATATACAACATCCCGATTTACATCAGCCCGATTTACACCCCACCGATTTACATCACCCCGATTTACACCCCACCGATTTACATCACCCGATTTACACCCCACCGATTTACATCACCCCGATTTACATCACCCCGATTTACACCACCCCGATTTACACCCCACCGATTTACATCACCCTGATTTACATCACCTCGCTTTACACCACCCCGATTTACACCCCACCGATTTACACCACCCCGATTTATATCACCCCGATTTACACCACCCCGATTTACACCACCCCGATTTACACCCCCCCGATTTACACCACCCCGATTTACACCCCACCAATTTACATCACCCCGATTTTCACCACCCCGATTTACACCCCACCGATTTACACCCCACCGATTTACATCACCCCGCTTTACATCTCCCCGATTTACTTTACCCCGATTTACAACACCCCGATTTACACCACCCCGATTTGCACCCCACCGATTTACAGCACCCCGATTTAGACCACCTCGATTTACACCCCACCGATTTACAGCACCCCGATTTACATCACCCCAATTTACACCACCCCGATTTACACCCCACCGATTTACACCCCACCGATTTACAGCACCCCGATTTACATCACCCCAATTTACACCACCCCGATTTACACCATCCCGATTTACATCACCCCGATTTACACCACCCCGATTTACACCCCACCGATTTACACCCCACCGATTTACATCACCCCGATTTACATCACCCCGATTTACATTACCCCGATTTACATCACCCCGATTTACACCACACCGATTTACATCACCCCGATTTACATCGCCCCGATTTACACCCCCCCAATTTACACCACCCCGATTTACCTCCCACCGATTTATCCCCACCAATTTACAACCCCCGATTTACACCCCCCACAATTTACACCACCCCGATTTACACCACACCGATTTACATCACCCCGATTTACATCACCCCGATTTACACCACACCGATTTACATCACCCCGATTTACATCGCCCCGATTTACACCCCCCACAATTTACAACACCCCGTTTTACACCCCCCCGATTTACATCACCCCGATTTACACCACCCCGATTTAAATCACCCCGATTTCCACCACCCCGATTTACATCACCCCGATTTCCACCACCCCGATTTCCACCACCCCGATTTACACCCCACCGACTTACACCACCCAGATTTACACCACCCAGATTTACACCACCCCGATTTACATTACCCCGATTTACATCACCCCGATTTACATTACCCCGATTTACACCCCACCGATTTACATCACCCCGATTTACACCCCACCGATTTACATCACCCCGCTTTACATCACCCCGATTTACATTACCCCGATTTACAACACCCCGATTTGCACCACCCCGATTTACACCCCAACGATTTACATCACCCCGATTTACATCACCCCGATTCACACCCCACCGATTTACATCACCCGATTTACACCCCACCGATTTACATCACCCTGATTTACATCACCCCGATTTACACCCCACCGATTTATACCACCCCGATTTACACCACCCCGATTTACAGCACCCCGATTTACACCACCCCGATTTACACCACCCCACTTTACATCACCCCGATTTACTTTACCCCGATTTACAACACCCCGATTTACACCACCCTGATTTACACCCCACCGATTTACATCTCCCCGATTTACACCCCACCGATTTACACCACCCCGATTTACACCCCACCGATTTATACCACCCCGATTTACACCACCCCGATTTACAGCACCCCGATTTACACCACCCCGATTTACACCACCCCACTTTACATCACCCCGATTTACTTTACCCCGATTTACAACACCCCGATTTACACCACCCTGATTTACACCCCACCGATTTACATCTCCCCGATTTACACCCCACCGATTTACATCACCCCGATTTACATCACCCCGATTTACAGCACCCCAATTTACATCACCTCGCTTTACACCACCCCGATTTACACCCCACCGATTTACAGCACCCCGATTTACACCACCCCGATTTACACCCCACCGATTTACAGCACCCCAATTTACATCACCCCAATTTCCATCACCTCGCTTTACACCACCCCGATTTACACCCCACCGATTTACACCACCCCGATTTACACCACCCCGATTTACACCACCCCGATTTACATCACCTCGCTTTACACCACCCCGATTTACACCCCACCGATTTACACCACCCCGATTTACACCACCCCGATTTACACCACCCCGATTTACATCACCTCGCTTTACACCACCCCAATTTACACCACCCCGATTTACACGCCACCAATTTACATCACCCCGATTTACACCACCCCAATTTACATCACCTCGCTTTACACCACCCCGATTTACACCCCACCGATTTACAGCACCCCAATTTACATCACCTCGCTTTACACCACCCCGATTTACACCCCACCGATTTACAGCACCCCGATTTACACCACCCCGATTTACACCCCACCGATTTACAGCACCCCAATTTACATCACCCCAATTTCCATCACCTCGCTTTACATCACCCCGATTTACACCCCACCGATTTACACCACCCCGATTTACACCACCCCGATTTACACCACCCCGATTTACACCACCCCGATTTACACCACCCCGATTTACATCACCTCGCTTTACACCACCCCGATTTACACCCCACCGATTTACACCACCCCGATTTACACCACCCCGATTTACACCACCCCGATTTACATCACCTCGCTTTACACCACCCCAATTTACACCACCCCGATTTACACGCCACCAATTTACATCACCCCGATTTACACCACCCCAATTTACATCACCCGGATTTACACGCCACCGATTTACAGCACCCCGATTTACATCACCCCGATTTACATCACCCCGATTTACACCACCCCAATTTACATCACCCGGATTTACACGCCACCGATTTACACCACCCCGATTTACACCACCCCGATTTACACGCCACCAATTTACATCACCCCGATTTACACCACCCCAATTTACATCACCCGGATTTACACGCCACCGATTTACACGCCACCGATTTTCATCACCCCGATTTACACCCCACCGATTTACATCACCCCGATTTACACCCCCCCAATTTACACCACACCGATTTACATCACCCCGATTTACACCATCCCGATTTACATCACCCCGATTTACACCCCCCCGATTTACATCACCCCGATTTACACCCCCCCAATTTACACCACCCCGATTTCCCTCCCACCGATTTACATCACCCCGATTAACACCCCACCAATTTATATCACCCCGAATTACACCCCACCGATTTATATCACCCCGATTTACATCCCCCCGATTTACATCACCCCGATTTACACCCCCCCAATTTACACCACCCCGATTTACCTCCCACCGATTTACACCACACCGATTTACATCACCCCGATTTACACCACCCCGATTTACACCACCCCGATTTACACCACCCCGATTTACACCACCCCGATTTACACCACACCGTTTTACATCACCCCGATTTACATCACCCCGATTTACACCCCCATGATTTACACCACCACGATTTACACCCCCATGATTTACACTACCCTGATTTACATCACCCCGATTTACATCACCCCGATTTACACCCCCATGATTTACATCACCCCGATTTACACCCCCATGATTTACACCACCATGATTTACACCCCCATGATTTACACTACCCTGATTTACATCACCCCGATTTACAACCCCCGATGTACAACCCCTCTATTTACACCCCCCCGATTTACTCCCCCCCGATTTACATGACCCCGATTTAAATCACCCCGATTTACACCACCCCGATTTACACCACCCCGATTTACACCCCACCGATTTACACCACCCCGATTTACATCACCCCGATTTACTCCCCCCCGATTTACATGACCCCGATTTAAATCACCCCGATTTACACCACCCCGATTTACACCCCACCGATTTACACCACCCCGATTTAAATCACCCCGATTTACACCACCCCGATTTACACCCCACCGATTTACATGACCCCGATTTAAATCACCCCGATTTACACCACCCCGATTTACACCCCACCGATTTACACCACCCCGATTTAAATCACCCCGATTTACATCACCCCGATTTACATCACCCCAATTTACAACACCCCGATTTACACCCCACCGATTTATATCACCCCGATTTACATCACCCCGATTTACTTCACCCCAATTTACAGCACCCCGATTTACATCACCCCGATTTACATCATCCCGATTTACTTCACCCCGATTTGCACCACCCCGATTTACATCACCCCGATTTATACCACCCTGATTTACATCACCCCGATTTATACCCCACCGATTTACACGCCACCGATTTACATCACCCCGATTTACACCACCCCGATTTACATCACCCCGATTTGCATCACCCCCGATTTACACCACCCCGATTTACATCACTCCGATTTACAACCCGCGATTTAGAACCCCCCTATTTACACCCCCCGATTTACACCACCCCGATTTAAATCACCCCGATTTCCACCACCCCGATTTACATCACCCCGATTTCCACCACCCCGATTTCCACCACCCCGATTTACACCCCACCGATTTACACCACCCCGATTTACATCACCCCGATTTACACCCCACCGATTTACATCATCCCGATATACAACATCCCGATTTACATCACCCCGATTTACACCCCACCGATTTACATCACCCCGATTTACAACACCCCGATTTACATCACCCCGATTTACACCCCACCGATTTACATCACCCGATTTACACCCCACCGATTTACATCACCCCGATTTACATCACCCCGATTTACACCCCACCGATTTACATCACCCGATTTACACCCCACCGATTTACATCACCCCGATTTACATCACCCCGATTTACATCACCCCGATTTACACCACCCCGATTTACACCCCACCGATTTACATCACCCTGATTTACATCACCTCGCTTTACACCACCCCGATTTACACCCCACCGATTTACAGCACCCCGATTTACAGCACCCCGATTTACACCACCCCGATTTACATCACCCCGATTTACACCACCCCGATTTACATCACCCCGATTTACACCACCCCGATTTACAGCACCCCGATTTACACCACCCCGATTTACATCACCCCGATTTACACCCCACCGATTTACATCACCCCGATTTACACCACCCCGATTTACACCCCACCGATTTACACCCCACCGATTTACATCACCCCGCTTTACATCTCCCCGATTTACTTTACCCCGATTTACAACACCCCGATTTACACCACCCTGATTTACACCCCATCGATTTACATCACCCCGATTTACACCACCCCGATTTACACCCCACCGATTTACAGCACCCCGATTTACATCACCCCAATTTACATCACCTCGCTTTATACCACCCCGATTTACACCCCACCGATTTACAGCACCCCGATTTACTTCACCCCGATTTACACCACCCCGATTTACACCATCCCGATTTACATCACCCCGATTTACACCACCCCGATTTACATCACCCCGATTTACATCACCCCGATTTACACGCCACCGATTTACACGCCACCGATTTACATCACCCCGATTTACACCCCACCGATTTACACCCCACCGATTTACATCAGCCCGATTTACATCACCCCGATTAACACCCCACCAATTTATATCACCCCGATTTACATCACCCCGATATACACCCCCCCGATTTACACCACCCTGATTTACAACCCCCCAATTTACACCACCCCGATTTACCTCCCACCGATTTACACCCCACCAATTTACAACACCCCGATTTACACCCCCTCGATTTACACCACCCTGATTTACAACCCCCGATTTACACCCCACCAATTTACAACACCCCGTTTTACACCACCCCGATTTACTTCACCCCGATTTACATCACCCCGATTTACGCCACCCCGATTTAAATCACCCCGATTTCCACCACCCCGATTTACATCACCCCGATTTCCACCACCCCGATTTCCACCACCCCGATTTCCACCACCCAGATTTACACCACCCAGATTTACACCACCCAGATTTCCACCACCCAGATTTCCACCACCCAGATTTACACCACCCAGATTTACACCACCCCGATTTCCATCACCCCGATTTACACCCCACCGATTTACATCACCCCGATATACACCCCACCGACTTACACCACCCAGATTTACACCACCCAGATTTACACCACCCCGATTTACATCACCCCGATTTACACCCCACCGACTTACATCACCCCGATTTGCACCCCACCGATTTACATCACCCCGCTTTACATCACCCTGATTTACATTACCCCGATTTACATCACCCCGATTTACACCCCACCGATTTACATCACCCCGCTTTACATCACCCTGATTTACATTACCCCGATTTACACCCCACCGATTTACATCACCCCGATTTACACCCCACCGATTTACATCACCCCGCTTTACATCACCCCGATTTACATTACCCCGATTTACAACACCCCGATTTGCACCACCACGATTTACATCACCCCGATTTACACCCCACCGATTTACATCACCCGATTTACACCCCACAGATTTACATCATCCCGATTTACACCACCCCGATTTACACCCCACCGATTTACATCACCCTGATTTACATCACCCCGATTTACACCCCACCGATTTACACCACCCCGATTTACATCACCCCAATTTACACCACCCCACCAATTTATATCACCCCGATTTACACCCCACCGATTTACACCACCCCGATTTACACCACCCCGATTTACAGCACCCCGATTTACACCACCCCGATTTCCACCACCCCGATTTCCACCACCCCGATTTACACCCCACCGATTTACACCACCCCGATTTACATCATCCCGATATACAACATCCCGATTTACATCACCCCGATTTACACCCCACCGATTTACATCACCCCGATTTACATCACCCCGATTTACACCACCCCGATTTACATCATCCCGATATACAACATCCCGATTTACATCACCCCGATTTACACCCCACCGATTTACATCATCCCGATATACAACATCCCGATTTACATCACCCCGATTTACACCCCACCGATTTACATCACCCCGATTTACAACACCCCGATTTACATCACCCCGATTTACACCACCCCGATTTACACCCCACCGATTTACATCACCCTGATTTACATCACCTCGCTTTACACCACCCCGATTTACACCCCACCGATTTACACCACCCCGATTTACAGCACCCCGATTTACACCACCCCGATTTACACCACCCCGATTTACACCCCACCGATTTACACCCCACCGATTTCCACCACCCCGATTTACACCCCACCGACTTACACCACCCAGATTTACACCACCCAGATTTACACCACCCAGATTTACACCACCCAGATTTACACCACCCCGATTTACATCACCCCGATTTACACCCCACCGACTTACATCACCCCGATTTGCACCCCACCGATTTACATCACCCCGCTTTACATCACCCTGATTTACATTACCCCGATTTACATCACCCCGATTTACACCCCACCGATTTACATCACCCCGCTTTACATCACCCCGATTTACATTACCCCGATTTACACCCCACCGATTTACATCACCCCGATTTACACCCCACCGATTTACATCACCCCGCTTTACATCACCCCGATTTACATTACCCCGATTTACAACACCCCGATTTGCACCACCCCGATTTACACCCCAACGATTTACATCACCCCGATTTACACCCCACCGATTTACATCACCCGATTTACATCACCCCGATTTACACCCCACAGATTTACATCACCCTGATTTACATCACCCCAATTTACACCACCCCGATTTACACCACCCCACCAATTTATATCACCCCGATTTACACCCCACCGATTTACACCACCCCGATTTACACCACCCCGATTTACAGCACCCCGATTTACACCACCCCGATTTACACCACCCCGCTTTACACCACCCCGCTTTACATCACCCCGATTTACTTTACCCCGATTTACAACACCCCGATTTACACCACCCCGATTTACACCCCACCGATTTACATCACCCCGATTTACACCCCACCGATTTACATCATCCCGATATACAACATCCCGATTTACATCACCCCGATTTACACCCCACCGATTTACATCACCCCGATTTACAACACCCCGATTTACATCACCCCGATTTACACCCCACCGATTTACATCACCCGATTTACACCCCACCGATTTACATCATCCCGATTTACATCACCCCGATTTACACCACCCCGATTTACACCCCACCGATTTACATCACCCTGATTTACATCACCTCGCTTTACACCACCCCGATTTACACCCCACCGATTTACACCACCCCGATTTACAGCACCCCGATTTACACCACCCCGATTTACACCACCCCGATTTACACCACCCCGATTTACACGCCACCGATTTACATCACCCCGATTTACACCACCCCGATTTACACCACCCCGATTAACATCACCCCGATTTACACCCCACCGACTTACATCACCCCGATTTGCACCCCACCGATTTACATCACCCCGCTTTACATCACCCTGATTTACATTACCCCGATTTACATCACCCCGATTTACACCCCACCGATTTACATCACCCCGCTTTACATCACCCTGATTTACATTACCCCGATTTACATCACCCCGATTTACACCCCACCGATTTACATCACCCCGATTTACACCCCACCGATTTACATCACCCCGCTTTACATCACCCCGATTTACATTACCCCGATTTACATCACCCCGATTTACACCCCACCGATTTACATCACCCGATTTACACCCCACAGATTTACATCATCCCGATTTACACCACACCGATTTACATCACCCTGATTTACATCACCCCGATTTACACCCCACCGATTTACACCACCCCGATTTACATCACCCCAATTTACACCACCCCGATTTACACCACCCCACCGATTTACACCACCCCGATTTACACCACCCCGATTTACAGCACCCCGATTTACACCACCCCGATTTACACCACCCCGCTTTACACCACCCCGCTTTACATCACCCCGATTTACTTTACCCCGATTTACAACACCCCGCTTTACACCACCCCGCTTTACATCACCCCGATTTACTTTACCCCGATTTACATCGCCCCGATTTACACCCCACCGATTTACAGCACCCCGATTTACACCACCCCGATTTACATCACCTCGCTTTACACCACCCCGATTTACACCCCACCGATTTACAGCACCCCGATTTACAGCACCCCGATTTACACCACCCCGATTTACACCACCCCGATTTACACCACCGAATTACATCACCCCGATTTACACGCCACCAATTTACATCACCCCGATTTACACCCCCCCGATTTACATCACCCGGATTTACACGCCACCGATTTACATCACCCCGATTTACACCCCACCGATTTACACCCCCCCGATTTACACGCCACCAATTTACATCACCCCGATTTGCACCACCCCGATTTACATCACCCCGATTTACACCCCACCGATTTACATCACCCCAATTTAAACCACCCCGATTTACATCACCCCGATTTACACCCCACCGATTTACATCACCCCGATTTACACCCCACCGATTTACATCACCCCAATTTAAACCACCCCGATTTACATCACCCCGATTTACACCCCACCGATTTACATCACCCCGATTTACACCCCCCCGATTTACATCACCCCGATTTACACCCCACCGATTTACATCACCCCGATTTACACCCCACCGATTTACATCACCCCAATTTAAACCACCCCGATTTACATCACCCCGATTTACACCCCACCGATTTACATCACCCCGATTTACACCCCCCCGATTTACATCACCCCGATTTACACCCCACCGATTTACATCACCCCAATTTAAACCACCCCGATTTACATCACCCCGATTTACACCCCACCGATTTACATCACCCCGATTTACACCCCCCCGATTTACATCACCCCGATTTACACCCCCCCGATTTACATCACCCCAATTTAAACCATCCCGATTTACATCACCCCGATTTACACCACCCCGATTTACCTCCCACCGATTTACATCAGCCCGATTTACATCACCCCGATTAACACCCCACCAATTTATATCACCCTGAATTACACCCCACCGATTTATATCACCCCGATTTACACCCCCCCGATTTACATCACCCCGATTTACACCCCCCCAATTTACACCACCCCGATTTACCTCCCACCAATTTACACCCCACCAATTTACAACACCCCGATTTACACCCCACCAATTTCCCCCTCCCCCCCAATTTACACCTCACCAAATTACATCATCCAGATTTATACCCAACTGATTTATCCCCCTCCCCCTCCACTCCAATTTGTGTTCAGTGGAAAGTACAATGATGCGGGGCAGAAAACAGCTGCCAATGCAAACCTGTCAGTTGCCGCAAGGTGGGCTCGGCTAACAGTTGACCTCTCTCTTGACGCGGTAATGGCGTCTGGTGGGTGGGGCTCGACCAGCTCTCACCCAAGCGAGACTCTGTGAACCTATTTTACTTCAATGTTAATTCACCTCCCTTTTCTCTGTCCAGCTTTTGAGCTAACTTACCAGGAACAAACTCTCAATGTCAGTGACAATTTGTCATTTGGAATTGTTTAGATTATATGATGAGGTAACTGTTAAATGTTCCTTATCTTCCTAAGTACTCTCAACCATTAGATCTCTCCAGATCTTGCCATCCTCCGATCACTGCACTCATTCCTCCATGTTGGGCATATCTCTACAAATTGCTTGGCCTCACTCAAACTGGGTGCTGAAGATTTACTGGCTGGTTTTAAATCTGGATTTTCCTCAGGTAATGACACAGGGAGACCTGTACTTCAAAAAACAAGCTGACCCATCCCTGAACCCACAGCTTATTTAACAGGGATATCTTAAGAGGTCAGTAAAACTGTAACTGCGAGTAAATATTGTTCAACTGCAATGTAAATATCTATGAACCCTGGGGAGAACACTTGTCCTCAAATTGATGATTCTGGTGCCAATTTATCATTGGTGTAATGTCCAAGGATAAAGTCAGATGACTGAATGCTTTGTTGAAACACAAAGTTTATCAGATACCTGGTGCCGACCAATCACCAATGTGTCAGCAATACACTAATCTCCAGCCAGCGTTTTTCCTATAATCTCCACTCTTCTCCTGAAGATACTGACTCCTCCTGCCATCTCACTAAGCCTTAGTGGTGGTGTCAACAAACAGGGAGGGCCTCACTGTGAAGCCTGACCCTGTTCGGACTCATTGTCCCCACTTCTCTGACCTGGAATTGCTGAAACCAAGCTATTCTCCCCAGCTGAAAGACTGTTTGTGATCACTATCTCTAAACTATTAGACGGCTTTCTCAACATCCAGTACTGGACAAGGAGAAATTTCCTCCAATTAAATACTGAGCAGATTGAAACCATTGTCTTCAATCTGCTCCAAACTCTGTTCTCCAGCTACCAGCTCCATCCCTCTCCCTGGCAACTGTCATATTTGACCCCGAGATGTCATTCGGACCACAAATTCTTGCCATCACTAAGACCTTCTATTTGCACCTCCGTAACGTCACCCAACTCTGCCCCACCTCAATACGTCTGCTGCTGATCCATGCCTTTGTTACGTCTAGACTTGACTATTCTAACACACTCCTGTCTGGCCTCCCACATCTATCCTCTGTAAATTTGAGACCATCCAAAACTCTGCTGTCAAAATCCTAACTCACACCAAGTCGTGTTCTCCTGTCACTCGTGATCCCTGACCTACATTGACTCCCAGTTAAGCAACTCCATTCTAAAATTCTCATCCATGTGTTCAAATCCCTCCATGGCCTCCTCTCTCCTTATCTCTGTAATGTCTTCCAGTCCTACAACCCTCCAAGACATCTGTGCTCCTCTAATTCTGGGCTCTTGAGCATCCCTGATTTTAATCACTCCACAACTGGCGGCTGTGCCTTCAGTTGCCAAGACCCCAAACTCTGAAATTCCCTCACTACACCTCTCTGCCTTGCTTTTCTGCTTTAAAAAGCTCCTTAAAGCCGACCTCTTTGATCAAACCTTTGTGAGCCTGGTCTAATATCGTCTTATGTGGCTTGGTGTGATATTTTTGTTTGATATTGCTCCTGTGACGTGCCTTGGGATGTTTTATTACGTTAAAGGTGTTAAATAAATACACGTTGTTGCAATTGTTGTGTGACTCAGTACCACACTGGGTGGTGATTTCAGCCACTTGTAAAGCTGATGTGGTTTACTTTCAAAAAGACAGGTCGCTCCTTCCCCATCGCCCTGCAATTATAATTATTCAAGTATATATCTAATTCCCCTTTCAAAAATTACTATTGAATCTGCTTCCACTGTCCTTTCAGGCAGCGCATTCCAGATCACAACAACTCACCGTGTAAAAAAATTTTCATCTCTCCCTCTGGTTCCTTTGTCAATTATCTTAAATCTGTGTCCTCTGGTTATCGACCCTCCTGCCAGCGGAAACACTGTCTTCCAATCTACTCTATCAAAACCACTTGCAATTTTGAACACCTCGACCAAATCTCTCCATAACCTTCTCTTCTCTAAGGAGAACTATCCCAGCTTCTCCAGTCTCTCCATGTAACTGAAGTCCCTCATCCCTGGGACCATTCTAGTAAATCTCCTCCGCACCCTCTCCAAGACCTTGACATCCGACCTAAAGTGTGGTGCTCAGAATTGAACTCAACACTCCAGCTGCCGCCTAACGTGTGATCCTTAAAAGTTTAGGATAACTTCCTTATTTTGTACTCTTGGCATCTATAAAGTCAAGGATCCCATATTCTCCTCAAATGCTCTCAGCAGGAACTCAAGATCTGACAAAGGCATTTTTGTAATAAAGTTCAGAATGGACAACACACTGCGAGTCTTTAAAAGGACATGAGGATCCCAATTGGAATTCTGGCAATGGGCCTGCTGGGTTAAACATAGAATTGTGCAACGACTCAGTGATGTTAACACTTGATGAACTGTGCCTGCACTCAAACAAAAAGTTATTGTAACTTTAGCAGAACAACAAGATTAAATGACAGGGCAGCAGTAAGGGCTACAGTTGGGCTCAGTGTCCTAGGCTAGAGTAACAGAGAAACCAGACAGGGCTCCTGCTCCTTTCTAATGAGACTTTAAACCGAGGCCCTGTCTGCCCTCTCACGTAGATGTAAAAGATCCCATGGTACTATTGTGAAACACAGCAATAGAGTTATCCCTGGTATCCTGGCCAATATTTACCCCTCACAGAAACAGATTATCCAGTCATTATCACATTTGTTTGTGGGAGCTTGCTGCGCGCAAATTGGCTGCTGCATTTCCTACATTCCAACTACACTTCAAAAAAGTACTTAATTGGCTGTACAATGCCTCAGGCTGTGAAAGGCACTATAGAAAGCTCGATCTTTTGCTTTCTGATCACTTTCCATCGATTCTGGCTAGGCCAGCAGTAGCCTTTTGGAGGGAGGGGGTTGAAGTTGGAGGTTAGGGGAAAGGTGGAGTTGAGGGGGTGGGGGGGGGGGGGAAAACGAAGCTGGGCTGTTCCGCAGGTAGGTCTTGGAAATGGGAGGTTGGGAGAAAGGCCAGGGACACAGCTGTGCCAGCCTGCTCCTCCTGGCCCCCACAGAAAGGTCTTTGTGAGTGGCCTCTAGTGGTCCTTTTAAGGGCCGCTCAAGACCTGACACAAGGTAGAAACTAATACAATGCATTGCATACTAATTTCAATCAGCATCTTAGAACCGGGATAAGCCACCTCGATTTTTACATGCAGGTACCGTAGCATTCCTCAGGGAAACTGGGGTGTGGGAGCATATGACCTGGATTTCGTTTCCTTAGCCTTCATTGTACCCGCAAAAAGCAGGCATCAAATTGTTGAACTTCTCCCCCACTGTCGGCACTCTACACATGAATAACGCAGATATGGCTGAGGTCTCAGAGAATTGCCAGCACCGAGAGAACAGGGGCTTTAGCAAGAACCAGCACCCTGGGAACTAGCTCCCAATATGAGGCAACAAGGAGGAGAAGCAAAGCACAATTGTACGGCCCTATGAAGCAAGATCGCAATGTACACCAGCAAAGTATCGACAAAATGGTACATTAGAGTGCATCTGTCATAAGGTGCAAACAGACAACGTGAGACTTCGTGTATCAGCAGCACCTAACACCCCAAAGTCACAGAACATCAGTTTGGCCCTGAAATGTTCTGTTTTGCTGACAGTTCAGCCCTCTCCTCATTAACGTGCATAAGGGACATTATGTCAGATTCATAGAGTCATTACGGCACAGAAGGTCATTATGTCTGTTTGAGACAGTTGCCTGGGATGCCTGCAAACCCAATAGGGTGTCACCTTATGCAGGTGCAGATCACAAGCAGGACACTGTGCGCCACTATTTTCCCCCTTGTTTTTTGCTGAAGGGCCAATTTCTCCCTCATTCCATACATATCCAAACAACTAAACAAAGCAAAACAGAAGAGGTTGTGGCCTCCAAAATCAGGGTTATAAAATTTATGAATAGCTCCAGATTCTGTTTTCAATGCAAACTGAGCCCCTCAAGCCTGTTCTGCCACTCTATCAGATCATGGTTAATCTGTACCTAAACTTCATTTACCCACCTTTGCTCCATATATCTCGATCCCCTTACCCAACAAAAATCTATCAATCTCAGTTTTCAGAATTTCAATTGAACCCCGAGCATCCACAGCTTTTTTGGTGACAGAGTTCCAGATTTCCACTACCCTTTATGTGAAAAATGCTTCCAGATTTCAAGTCCTAGCTCTAACTTTAACATTGTGTCACCTCGCCCTGGATTTCTCCACCAGAGGAAATAATTTCTCTGTGTCAATTTTGAATTTATTTGTTTTAAAATATTGATACAAATGAGTTCATCAAGGTTACACAGAACCCTGCGATCAGGGCGACATAACATAGCACTGTCAGCTACAACATGCGATTTATTGCCTGTAAATTTGGGCCATGTATTGATCCAAATTCGAGGAACCTGCACTTGTGCACATCAGCAGAAATGCAAAAGAGCTTTCAAAATACTTGGCCATAAATTTCTGTTGTTGACAAACTCCTGACACAAGAGCAACCTCCTTTGACCGTTAGTCAACAGAATTTGCTTATCTTAACCAGAGAGGCCGTATCAGGGGCTATATAGGAGCAACTCACTTCACAACAGGTCAGAGAAACTTGCAGATTTCCAGGTAAGAGCTGTATTGTAACTACTTTGACTTTTCTGTAGAGGTAAGGGAACCTGCTACTGAGGATGGCTCAAACATTTTAATTAGATTTTTCACTTAACAACAAAGGAGAGAAAGAATTAGGAAGCACAGGGATTATTTGGAATTTCGTTTACTAACTGGGAATTCAAGTACATTGGGAATGTCCATTTAAAAGAAAAAGAGCAGAGAAAGCAGAAGAAAACCCAAGTATTGTGACTTACTGATTCTGGTTTATGAGTAGTTCTTAGAAATACGAGTTAAAAAGTGAGAGAAGGAAAAGAGAAGAAATAAAATATAAAACAAACTTCAAGATTTGTACTGGTGTTCCTACTTTTCCGTGCAACTGCCTGCACAGGATTCTGATCAGTAGCAGATGAGCTGGTTTTAATGACTGTGAATTTCTGTCATCCAAACTTTCTTTTTACCCAGTGTTATTTCCCCCAAACTCCTGAAGATTCTGATTCCCAATCTTACAGGCCGCAGCTGTCCCACCCTCACCTGAGACAGCTGCACTGCAGCACAGGACCTGAGCTAGCCTCACTGATCAGTAGGAGTCACCTTACAGTGATCAGGAGTAGGAACCTTGCTGCTTCCCCCAGCCCCAGAGACCAGAAGTGTCTTCACCACAACCTAGTAGAGACAAACCTCAATTCCAAAACCGAGATTATTGCAAACCGGACAGAGACCAGCACTGTAATGTAATTTTATATTTCAGTCAGTACTGTATCATTTTCCCTTTCTGTTGCACAGCTGTACTGAAATTTATTTAATGATCAATAGAAACTTTCTGTGTGCAGATATGTTTGCATTTGAGCAGCAGGAGTATGTGTGTCAGTGCAATGGGTCTGGATTGATTCTGCAAATAGTGTGGAATGAAGTACTGAAGCATCAGCCGATTTTACATCTCTCCCCACTCTTATTTCCATTAAAGTCAGTAAATAAAAAGAGACTTGTAAAATTGAGAGAGCTGTAGAAAGGCTTATCACCCGTTTTACAGAATCAAAGACCCAGCCCCATTGTGTATGCATGTGTTGTTATGCATGGGAATGAGAGTCGGTGCACAGGCATGTCTGCATTTCTGAGCCTGTCTGAGTGTGTGTACACATACTGCAATGTTGTTGAAGGTTAATGAGTTCATATTAGTGAAACTAGATTGAGCATCTCCAGGACTGAAGGGTTGGAGACTCTGAAATGCTGTCGCTGGGTCAAAATTACAGTTACTCAGTAAGGGAGAGGATGGGTTCTTTCAGAGGGGATTTTATCTTTTACTTTGCTCTCTCTAATTTTCTCTCACTGGGGCCAACATCCAGGTCTCATCTCCCATCCGATGTGATTATATAACCAGTCTATGGTCAGTGAAATTTACCGCTTTTATTTGAATTAGAAGAAATCCAAGAGTTGTTAGATCCAGTGTTCATTTAGTCCAACATTTTTTGGTATTTTTACTGCCTGTGTTTAGATGGCAGTGCCAACAGTATAACTGATCTCAGCACGGCCCAGGGAGGGGAGTCCTGCTCCTGATTACTACCCCTGCACTCTGGGTGGAAAGTTCATGCATGGACATTAGGCAAGGTCAAACTCGGACTTGGCTGTCATCATTCCAGTTTCAAATACCATACCACATAGTCACTACTTGTCCTTTTTTAAAAAATTCATTCATGGGATGTGGGCGTCACTGGCCAGGCCAGCATTTATTGCCCATCCCTAATTGCCCTTGAGAAGGTGGTGGTGAGCTGCCTTCTTGAACTGCTGCAGTCCATTTGGGGTAGGTATACCCACAGTGCTGTTAGGAAGGGAGTTCCAGGATTTTGACCCAGCGACAGTGAAGGAACGGCGATATAGTTCCAAGTCAGGATGGTGTGTAACTTGAAGGGGAACTTGCAGGTGGTGATGTTCCCATGCATTTGCTGCCCTTGTCTTTCTAGTTGGTAGAGGTCGTGGGTTTGGAAGGTACTGTCTAAGGAGCCTTGGTGCGTTGCTGCAGTGCATCTTGTAGATGGTACACACTGCTGCCACTGTGCGTCAGTGGTGGAGGGAGTGAATGTTTGTAGATGGGGTGCCAATCAAGCGGGCTGCTTTGTCCTGGATGGTGTCGAGCTTCTTGAGTGTTGTTGGAGCTGCACCCATCCAGGCAAGTGGAGAGTATTCCATCACACTCCTGTCTTGTGCCTTGTAGATGGTGGATAGGTTTTGGGGAGTCAGGAGGTGAGTTACTCGCCTCAGGATTCCTAGCCTGACCTGCTCTTGTAGCCACGGTCTTTATATGGCTACTCCAGTTCAGTTTCTGGTCAATGATAGCCCCTGGGATGTTGAGGCGCTTTACTGGAAGGCCTTGACTTCACAGAACTGTAACAGCACAGAAGGAATCCATTCGGCCCATCATACCTGCACCGGCTCTCCAAGTGATCAATTCACTTAGTGCCACTCCCCGCCTTCTCCCCATAACACTGTACATTCTTCCTTTTCAGGTAACTATCTCATTCCCTTTTGAATGCTTCGATTGAACCTGCCTCTACTGCACTCTCAGGCAGTGTATTCCAGATCCTAACCGCTCATTGCAAGAAAAGGTTTTTCCGCATGTCACCGTTGCTTCTTTTGCCAATTACATTAAATCTGTGCTCTCTCATTCTTGATCCTTTTACGAGTGGGAACAGTTTCTCCCTATCTACTCTGTCCAGACCCCTCATGATTTTGAATATCCCCATCACATCTTGTTGGGATTTGGTTCCCTGGGCTTGCGCTTGACCTCATCCATGTGGCCATACTTCATGTAACTGCCAATGAGTGTTGGCAGAGTATTTAGCCATGGCAGTGAAGGGTAGAACAGGCTGAGACTTGATTCTTCTCTCATTTAAAGTCAACACACCCACATTTTCCAGCAGATTCCAACCGGTGATAATCAGGAGCAGATATATGGGGCATTTGCTTCCCCAGCCTTGCCAGTGATTATGGGTGCTCAAAGCGATTTTAACTTATCATGCAATCCTGGTAATTATAAAGAGAGAGAAATGGGGATGAGAGAGAGTGAGTGAGTGAGTGAGAGGGAGGAAGGGAGAGAGGGAGGAAGGGAGGGAGGGAGGAAGGGAGGGAGTGAGAGGGAGGGAGTGAGAGGGAGGGAGGTAGGGAGGGAGGAAGGGAGACAGGAAGGGAGGAAGTGAGAGGGAGCGAGGAAGGGAGGGAGTGAGAGGGAGGGAGGGAGTGAGAGGGAGGGAGGAAGTGAGTGAGTGAGTGAGAGGGAGGGAGGGAGGAGCGAGGGAGCGAAGGGCAGCGAGGCTGAGGGGTGAGGGGCAGCGAGGCGGGGTGGGCAGTGAAACGGGGGGGGGAGGGGGGGTGTCCAGGCAGAGAGAGGGTTGGAGGGAGAGAGAGAGAGAGGGGCAGGGAGAAGGGAAGGTGAGACAGAGAGAGGAGAAGAGAGAGAGAGGAGTGCAAAAGAATTCAAGGGGGAGAGAGAGAGAGAGAGAGAGAGGTGAGGAGTGGTGGGATAAACAGCATCACAAACACCTATCTATTCCAGAAACAAATGTAATAGTGAGTAAAACAGAAAGAGTGAATGAAGCACAGCAGTGTGAAAGGCAGAAAGCAGCAAAACTTGAGTCACAGCAGGAAAGACATAGCAAGATAGAGGATGAGACAATGAAAGAAATCTTTGGACATTTTCCAGCATGCTATAAGTTGGGTGGAGACTCTGAGTACTGCACAATATCCATTAACCCAAGCCTGTTCCTCCTAACCAATTGACTTTCCTCTAATTTAAGGGAGCAAAGAGAAAAGAAAAATCAAAATGAGGATTCAAGTCATAGCTTTGGCTGTTGTAGTTGCCTTCAGCACAATGCTGGCAGGTATGTGGGTATCTCCTTACATTTAAACATAAAAAACCGGCAATGCATTTTATTCTGGGGGAGCTCATTTTGCTCCAAAGGAAAAACTGATCAACACTTGGGTATGAAATGTTGCCCACTTTTTTTACATCCAGTGTCAACTCTGCACACACCTAGCTCACGGGTGGCTCAGGTTTGTTGCAAAGTTCCCTCTACACTGTCCCATCAAACACTCCTAGGACAGGTACAGCATGGGGGTTAAATACAGAGTAAAGCTCCCTCTACACTGTCCCCATCAAACACTCCCAGGACAGGTACAGCACGGGGTTAAATACAGAGTAAAGCCCCCTCTACACTGTCCCCATCAAACACTCCCAGGACAGGTACAGCACGGGGTTAAATACAGAGTAAAGCTCCCTCTACACTGTCCCCATCAAACACTTAAAACAAGAAAAAAAAATGGGATTGGCTGGGCAGAAAACCCCCCCCCAAAAAAACGGGGTTAGATACAGAGTAAAGCTCCCTCTACACTGTCCCCCATCAAACACTCCCAGGACAGGTACAGCACGGGGTTAGATACAGAGTAAAGCTCCCTCTACACTGTCCCCATCAAACACTCCCAGGACAGGTACAGCACGGGGTTAGATACAGAGTAAAGCTCCCTCTACACTGTCCCCATCAAACACTCCCAGGACAGGTACAGCACGGGGTTAGATACAGAGTAAAGCTCCCTCTACACTGTCCCCATCAAACACTCCCAGGACAGGTACAGTTTAAGTTAGATGGATCTCCTATCATGCACTCTCAGGTTAATAGTAACACCATGGTTGATCTTAACTTCATCCAGTGGAGTGAGGTGTGGGAGAGGTTAAATTGTCAAACAATTTGCCAATTAGAGGTCTCCCCACTCCGCTCGGGGACATTATATCTTCACTGACTTTGAAGTGGGTGATGTTCCGCGACAGGCTGTGGCTGCATTGCCAGCTGAAAGTGGGTGGCTGCTGTTGACGGCATTTGGCAGCCGGGTCGATCAGTCCCTGCACACCTGGCAGGGGAGAAACCATGATCAGTGGCCTTTGACCCTGTCCTGGGTGCTTTGAGCAAATGGCTATAACCAATTCTAGAGCTTCGGGCCAAGGAGTGCGCAACACCACTCGAGTGGTGTGAAGGATAAGGAGGAAGGTGCACAGTTTGACCGCATCTTCTTCATCCAGAGAATCCTCATTGATTGCTGTGGATTCCAAGCTGCTGACATCTACTACCTGCAGGACTTCCCCAGCAGTGGGTATCTTGGCATCACATTTAAGAATATGGCAGGATGCATAAAGCTACTGAAGGTCTTCAAAGAGAAGGGAAACCAGAGAAGGGCGGCACAGTGGCGCAGTGGTTAGCACCGCAGCCTCACAACTCCAGCGACCCAGGTTCAATTCTGGGTACTGCCTGTGTGGAGCTTGCAAGTTCTCCCTGTGTCTGCGTGGGTTTCCTCCGGGTGCTCCGGTTTCCTCCCACATGCCAAAGACTTGCAGGTTGATAGGTAAATTGGCCATTAGCAATTGCCCCTAGTATAGGTAGGTGGTAGGGAAATATAGGGACAGGTGGGGATGTGGTAGGAATATGGAATTAGTGTAGGATTAGTACAAATAGGTGGTTGATGGCCGGCACAGACTCGGTGGGCCGAAGGGCCTGTTTCAGTGCTGTATCTCTAAACTAAAAACATCCTCGCAGCACAGCCGCTCTTTACGCTGCTATCACAACGCGACCGTGTGATGACAATTCACCTCTATAACCCATATGTTCCTGTTGTGGACGTACTCACTTCCGAGCCAGGTACGTCGAAGTGGTTGGCTGCTGCACTGATGTCAGGGACCCGCTTGGGATTTGGACCAGTAAGCGGCAGGTCAAGGTGATCTTGAAGGTCGATGCCAATGGAGCCATCATACACCCTCCCTCCAGCTTCGCTATCTGGGGTAATCGAGGCTTCTTAGTCTATGCGGGGCAAATCTGGTCACATGGCAGCTAACTGTAGTTCAGTTGTCTGCAAGAACTGCAGGAAGGAAGGCCATCAGACCAAGGACTGTAAACAAAGCAAGTGTTGCAACCTGTGCGGTGAGGCAGGCCACCTCTGCAAAACCTGCCCCAAACATTGCCTCAGCTATGCTCAGGCAGCAAGGTCCAAGGGAAAGGCTGGGAGAAAGAACAACGAATGTGTCGGGTGCTGGGAAGGGGACAAACAACCCTCCCCCCAGCAAGGAAAGCCCACCTGAGAAGAAGAAAGGGGAGGCAGCTGAAGCCAGCAACCCAACACCTTCCCTGAGCTCGGAAACCCCCCCTCCACAGCCAGAGTCAATGGAGGAGGGGGCAGCTGATGGTGCAAAGGAAAACCACAAGGAAAGATCTGCCTAAAGCGGAACAGGTCACCACCCAAACCAGTGGCAAGAGGAGGCTACCATCTGACACAGACTACAGCAGCTCCTCTTCACTGGATGAAGAAGTGTTGGAACGACGGCACCTACAAAAGAAATGACAGAACTCAAGGGAGCTGGAAGATGAAGCCCCCCAGCCCCTGGGCACTGAAAGTTGTGATGGGCCCAGCATGCCCCAAACCCAAGGCGCCGAACCCAGCGACACGCCCAGCGCATCCCAGCTCCGGACCACCGAGGGCAACAACACGTCTGGGTGCGCTCCAGCTGCGGGAAACTGGGAGCAGTGATGTTTTTGAGGAGGAAACAACAGCAGAGGATAGCCCAATCCTTGTTATCTTCAAGACTCTCCCGATGTCACTGCAGCGGAACAAACCCTGCAAGAGAAACCAGGAGGGGTTTCTGAGCCCCACGAACGTGAAACAGCTCGTCTACACCATGGGTATGCAGGAACATACCAAAGGACTGGGTCTAGCAAGGACAAATGGTGTGGGAAGCAGCAACTAATAAAAAAAAACAAATGGGTATAAGGGTTGCTTCAATTCACGTGTGTAGCATTAAATCCACTACGCGATGTGTTTCAACCTTAAACTACCTCGCCAAGGTCAAAGCCGACCTACTGTTTCTGCAGGAGTGTGGAATACCACACCTCAGCACCTACAGGCAATGGTTGTAACGGTGGTCCCACGAGCCATCGATCTGGTCGGGGGAAATGATTCCCGTTCCTCCAGCCTGGGTATTCTGCTGCGGGGAGGTAACTTCACCATCTCTGAAGTTAAGGAGGTGGTGGGCAGTCGCCTTCTCGTAGCAGATGTAATGTACAACAACGCTCCGCTCCGGTTGATCAACGTGTACGCCCCGGTTCAATGCAGCGAGCGGCTGACCGTTTTCCAGCAGCTGTCACTACTGCTGGCAACGTCCAGGCCGGTCATCCTAGGTGGTGACTTCAACTGCATCATCGATGCAGCTGGACGATCCGGCAGTGATGACAGCAAACTGGACGCTACGTCCAGATTCCTAATAGAAACAGTAAAAGATGCCAAGCTGCACGACGTCTTCAGCAAACCTGCAGTCGGAGCGCAGCGCAGATACACATGGTCAAGATTGGACGGTCTGCCCGTTCCAGGATTGACTTCCTGTCAATCTTGACCAATCTGAAACGGGGAATTAAGAGGGCTAAAAGGGGTCATGAAATATCTTTAGCAAACAGGGTTAAGGAAAATCCCAAAGCCTTTTATTCATATATAAGGAGCAAGAGGGTAACTAGAGAAAGGATTGGCCCACTCAAGGACAAAGGAGGAAAGTTATGCATGGAGTCAGAGAAAATGGGTGAGATTCTAAATGAGTACTTTGCATCGGTATTCACCGAGGAGAGGGACATGACGGATGTTGAAGTTAGGGACAGATGTTTGATTACTCTAGGTCAAGTTGGCATAAGGAGGGAGGAAGTGTTGGGTATTCTAAAAGGCATTAAGGTGGACAAGTCCCCAGGTCCGGATGGGATCTATCCCAGGTTACTGAGGGAAGCGAGAGAGGAAATAGCTGGGGCCTTAACAGATATCTTTGCAGTATCCTTAAACACGGGTGAGGTCCCGGAGGACTGGAGAATTGCTAATGTTGTCCCCTTGTTTAAGAAGGGTAGCAGGGATAATCCAGGTAATTATAGACCGGTGAGCCTGACGTCAGTGGTAGGGAAGCTGCTGGAGAAGATACTGAGGGATAGGATCTATTCCCATTTGGAAGAAAATGGGCTTATCAATGATAGGCAACATGGTTTTGTGCAGGGAAGGTCATGTCTTACCAACTTAATAGAATTCTTTGAGGAAGTGACAAAGTTGATTGATGAGGGAAGGGCTGTAGATGTCATATACATGGACTTCAGTAAGGCGTTTGCAAAGGTTCCCATGGTAGGCTGATGGAGAAAGTGAAGTCGCATGGGGTCCAGGGTGTACTAGCTAGATGGATAAAGAACTGGCTGGGCAACAGGAAACAGAGAGTAGCAGTGGAAGGGAGTTTCTCAAAATGGAGACGTGTGACCAGTGGTGTTCCACAGGGATCCGTGCTGGGACCACTGTTGTTTGTGATATACATAAATGATTTGGAGGAAAATATAGGTGGTCTGATTAGCAAGTTTGCAGACGACACTAAGATTGGTGGAGTAGCAGATAGTGAAGGGGACTGTCAGAGAATACAGCAGAATATAAATAGATTGGAGAGTTGGGCAGAGAAATGGCAGATGGAGTTCAATCAGGGCAAATGCGAGGTGATGCATTTTGGAAGATCCAATTCAAGAGTGAATTAGACAGTAAATGGAAAAGTCCTGGGGAAAATTGATGTACAGAGAGATTTGGGTGTTCAGGTCCATTGTTCCCTGAAGGTGGCAACGCAGGTCAATAGAGTGGTCAAGAAGGCATACGGCATGCTTTCCTTCATCGGACGGGGTATTGAGTACAAGGGTTGGCAGGTCATGTTACAGTTGTATAAGACTTTGGTTCGGCCACATTTGGAATACTGCGTGCAGTTCTGGTCGCCACATTACCAAAAGGATGTAGATGCTTTGGAGAGGATGCAGAGGAGGTTCACCAGGATGTTGCCTGGTATGGAGGGCGCTAGCTATGAAGAGAGGTTGAGCAGATTAGCATTATTTTCATTAGAAAGACGGAGGTTGAGGGGGGACCCGATTGAGGTGTACAAAATCATGAGAGGTATAGACAGGGTGGATAGCAAGAAGCTTTTTCCCCAGAGTGGGGGATTCAATTACTAGGGGTCACGAGTTCAAAGTGAGAGGGGAAAAGTTTAGGGGGGATATGCGTGGAAAGTTCTTTACGCAGAGGGTGGTGGGTGCCTGGAACGCGTTGCCAGCGGAGGTGGTAGACGCGGGCACGTTAGCGTCTTTTAAGATGTATCTAGACAGATACATGAATGGGCAGGAAGCAAAGAGATACAGACCCTTAGAAAATAGACGACATGTTTAGATAGAGGATCTGGATCGGCGCAGGCTTGGAGGGCCGAAGGGCCTGTTCCTGTGCTGTAATTTGCTTTGTTCTTTGTTTGTGTCCCGTGCTGTCACGGTCGGATCCACCGACATCAAGCCGGTGTTCCTCTCCGACCACTGCTTCTTACTGGCCGACTGTCACTTACAGCACGACCAGTGGGTTGGCAGAGGGACGTGGAAGCTCAATGCTACACTGCTAACCCCAGAGAACATTGAGGAACTCAAAAGGGATTACAAAGGTTGGGGAACCAGGAAACCCCTCTTTGAGTCTCCAGTTCACTGGTGGGAGGTGATCAAGGAGAACATCAAGAGGTTCTTTATCCTCAAAGGTGTTTAGAGGGTGAGAGAGAGACAGAGGGAAATGTCACGACTCCAGAAAAATCTGCTCCGGCTGCAGTCGATGGGGGTTGAGGTCAAGGAGGACCGCCATGAGGTGAAGAGCCAGCAGGCCTCGCTCTTTGCCACGGAGGCCTCCAAGATCATCTTCCGATACAGAGACGCTCCATTGAGCAGGATGAGACGTGCTCGCGTTACTTCTTCCAAAAGGTACACAGAGAGAGCTCTTATCAGCAGCCTGAAGGAAGAAGATGGCTCGGTAACGTCTTCGCAGTCCGACATACTAAGGATCAGCAAATCCTTTTATGCTGGGCTGTATGACGCGAAGCCCACAGACAGCAGAGCCTCCCAGTCCTTCCTGTCATCTATCACAGAGGTCTCAGATGACAGCACGAGGGAGAGACTGGACAAGCCGCTAACTCTGGATGAGCTGACAAAGGCCGTCGAGTCCTTCGAGATGAATTAAACTCCCAGCAGCGATGGCTTACCAGTTGAGTTGTATTCGGCCCTGTGGGACTGGGTCGGCCCAGACCTGCTGGAAGTATACGAGAGTATGCTTCTAGCCGGCAGCATGTCAGAATCCATGAGGAAAGGCATCATCACCCTCATCTACAAGCAGAAGGGGGAGAGGGCAGAAATCAGAAATTGGCGGCCCATCTCACTGCTTAATGTTGACTACAAGATTCTGTCAAAAGTCATCGCCAGTCGAGTCAAGTCTGCTCTGGAGTTGGTGATTCACCCTGACCAGACCTGCACTGTACCCGGCAGGAATATCTCTGATAGTCTCGCGCTACTCAGGGATACGATCGCCTATGTACGGGACAGGAGGGTGGACACCTGCCTCATCAGCCTGGACCAGGAGAAGGCTTTTGACACCTACATGGTTATCACACACCTACATGATTGACGTGCACTCCAAAATGGGGTTTGGGGAGGGAATCTGCAATTGGACCAAACTGCTCTGCACAAACATCAGTAGCACAGTCTCAATCAATGGGTGGGAATCAGAAAGTTTCCGGATCCAATCTGGAGTCAGACAGGGCTGTCCTCTCTCCCCTGTCTTGTTTGTTTGCTGTATTGAACCCTTTGCTGAATCTATTAGGAAGGATGCGAGCATAAGAGGGGTGACAATCCCAGGCAGCGGAGGCACTCAGGTTAAAACCTCCCCGTACATGGATGACGTCGCCGTCTTCTGCTCGGATCCGCGGTTCGTTCGCAGACTGATGAGAATCTGCGACCTGTTCGCACTAGCCTCAGGAGCCAAAGTTAACCACGGCAAGAGTGAGGCCATGTTCTTTGGGAACTGGGCTGACTGGTCCTTTGTCCCCTTCACCGTCAAGTCAGATTACCTGAAGGTGTTGGGGATATGGTTCGGAAGGGCCGGGGCGTGCACCAAAACATGGAAGGAGCGAGTAGCCAGGGTACAACACAAGCTGAGCATGTGGGAGCAGCGACCTCTTTCCATTGTGGGTAAGAACCTGGTCATCAGGTGCAAAGCGCTCACGTTGTTGCTGTATGTGGCGCAGGTCTGGCCTATACCCCACTGCTGTGCCGTGGCGGTCACCTGAGCCATTTTCTGCTTCATATGGGGATCCAAAATGGACTGGGTCTGGAGGGATATGATGTTCAAACCCTTTGATAAGGGAGGGAAAAATGTACCTGACGCCGCCCTCACCCTGATGACCACCTTCGTGTGTGGCTGCATCAAGCTGTGCGTAGACCCCCAGTATGTAAACTCCAAGTGTCACTATGTGCTGAGGTTCTATCTGTCCCCAGTGTTGTGAAGGATGGGCCCGGTCACATTGCTGCGAAACGCGCCATCCAGTTGGTCCATGCCGTACCACCTATCCTTCGTGGAAAAGTTTCTGCGGAAAAACACCTTTGACCACCAATCCATCAGGCAGTGGTCTGCACGGAATGTCCTCAAGGCCCTACAGGAAAAGGAAATGGTGGATCCTGTCGGATGGTTCCCCGAGCAGACTGCCAAAGTCATTTGGCAGAATGCCTCATCACCAGAACTTTCAAACAAGCAACACCGAGACAAACATCAATTGCTGCTGGAGGACTATCAACTCGGTGAAAGACGCCCTTTGGTCTGCCCAAAACTTGCTGGTCTTCCAGCGCAAAGAGTTGTCCACGACCGAATGTTGCAGACTGGCACATTCCAAGGTTCAGGACTACGTGCTGAGGGACGCACTAAAGCTTGGGGCAGCCACAGCAAAGGCTCAATGGGGAAAGACCACTGTGTAAGGTACCCCCACCAAGCTGAACTGAGGGGCTGGATCCATGAAAAACCCCTCAACTGTATCCAGAAAATATTTGGTTTGCTGTAAAATGTACATAGTATGCAAAATGAAATGGAACGGTTGTGTGTGTGGCAACTCACTCCTGGATTGAAGGAAGTTGATCTCTTTTGCACTCCTTGTATTTTTTGACTTTGTGCTTTTTGGAACTATTTGGTATTTTTTTTTTACAGTTTTTTATGAATAAAGTATATTTTGGAAAAAAAAAATTAGTCCCCGCACACCCTGATTCCTGCCCGGAGTAAAATATTCCCGGGCTTCATGACCCAGGGTGCTGGAACAATCACATTCCTCCTCGTTCTCTGCAACCCGAATCCCGCCTTGAGTTAAGATTGACCCCATATCACAATTAAATCATTGTCTAAGACAAATGCTTCATTACATCGGGGTTGGATTGTTGTGCATATGAATTGTCATGTTTTGTTGTAAACTCCTTTGCCGACACTCAGCCCCAACCTTTGTCTCTAATGTCTCTATTTTTTCAGCATCTGATGCAGCCCCACTGGAAGAAACCGGTTTGCCAGTTGAACCTTCACAAACTGCACAGAGTTTCCCATCGGAACTTGCAGAGCAAGGGCGAGCTCTCCTTGAAAAGATACAGGCTTCTGCTCTGGTTCAAAAGAGCAAGTGAGTAGCCACCACATTTTATTTGATGTTATTCAACTTATATTTCTCATAGAATTTGGGGCAGAAACTGAATATGAAGCCAAGGCATTTGGGAAGAGAAATTGCCATTTGTAAATATTGTTATTACTTCGTGAATTCTGTGCTGACCTAACAATAGGTAGGAATGGGTTAGATTCAGAATAAAGTTCCCTCCACACTGTCCCCATCAAACACTCCCAGGTACAGCAGGTACAGCACAGGGTTAGATACAGAATAAAGCTCCCTCCATACAAAGGGGGAAAAAAACAGAAAAAAAGAGTTGGCTCCTGCCTAATTGGGACACCTGAGTGCATCAATGAGGTGCAGCTGACAGTTGCAGGAGATGCTTCTGGAGAGGGAGAGCTGCAACATTTTTGGACAACATTTGTTACAGAGGAGGAAAAGACTTTGGAGAAACAAGGCTGTGTTTGGAGATGGGTGGTCAAGCACCAGGCCTTTGTTTGATTTGGACTGTTGAGGGAGGTGGAAAAGGCTTGAACAAGGGGAGGGGGCTGTACAATTCAAAAGGGAGATGCGCAATCGCATTGAATACACAAGGAAGCTCCCTCCCCACCCTGATTGTCCAGCCTGGGTCAGCTGAAGCTGCCTGGCTGAAGAGACAGAAGAATATAGCTCGTCCCTGGGCAGTTTTCAGCTGAGCCAGGTGAAGATGTCACCCCAACCAGAAGACCAGAAGTGTTACTCAGGACTGTTGAGAGTGCTTTGTGTACCACTCTTAAAACAAATGTCATTGCTTACAGCTTGTCTTTCCCCTTTCCTGTCTACCCTCAGCCTCTCCCCTAACCTACTATTTGTTTATACGTTATTTCTTGCAAACTTCATTTGTTTGTATTTTTTTTTCTGCAAGCCTACAACTCGGGTTGGGTTTAGCTCTTGAAACCAAGGCAAGCCCATCATCGCTGGTGGTGGGATCCTCTCATACTTATGCAGCTGCAGCCTCTGTGACCGCCCATATAGTCCCGTCACCTTTTAAATTAATAACATCTAGCCATGGGGTAAAGAGCTATGCCCACCCAAACTTGTCTATAGAGGCTTGTGTAAAGGCAATGACTGAGGTTGTTGGCCCCTCAACCATTGTGGCAACCTCAACGATATATGGGAAGGCAGTGTTTTTCTGAAGACCGAGCAGGTGGTGTCCCTGGCCCCGAGTAGGGGGCTCACCGTGGGCAGGACTTTCCTGCCAGTGGACCTTCGGAGGGCCACTGCGCAGTGAGTAATGTTATCCAATGTCCCACCCTTTATGCCTCATGAGCTCCTCCTCCCCCACCTGCACCATCTGGGGGAGGTGAGGTCGAGGATCACCCACCCCAGTCCTGCTCGGTCTTCAAGAAAGCAGCCTCTGACATGCATACTCCTTCCACCGCCAGCTACTCATGCAGCTGGCACGGGAGGAGGTCTCAGAGGGCCACTTTAATGTTGAGTTCCAGGGGACGGCCTTCTGTTTCTTCTGGACCTTGGATGGGGCGTGGTGCCATACCTACAAGGGGGTAGGGCACGTTCAGAAGAATTGCCCCAACCTTCCGGCCACCAATTCCACCTTGGCGGCCCAGGGTTACGCTGTTGCACCTCCTCCAACTCTCCCTACATCTGCATCAAACACCACTCAGTCGGTTCAGGAGGCCGTGTTTTCATGGCCTCCGGCAGGGAGGGGGTGCCCGTCCAAGTGGAAGGAAGACACAGAGAAAAAATAAACACCGAGAGACACTTCCCCTGGATACCGCGGCTGAGCCCGATCCTGGGCTCAGCTCAAGGCCCGATCCTGGGGAACCCAACTGCCCCAGGGCTGGGCTCAGTCCCAGGGCAACTGGGCAAAAGGAGGGTGCAGAGGCCTCTGATGACATGGCGGTCTCTGATCCTCCGAGCCCGAGCAGAAAGAGGAAAAGGCACCCCTCCACAGAGGTAACACAGGGCCCTGAGGTGCGGGGCCCATCTGCTGGAGGGGATCCGTCTCCTGGTTCGGGTCCCCAGGTTCCCCCCTGCCATCACCACCATCAAGGCTGTAAGGCCTGGGCTCGAGCTCCCTACCCCTCAGGATGGAGGGCTCCTGAAGAAGCCTACCCATCTGCCACTGGGTCGTGTGCCCTGAGAGGAGGGGAGGGCGAGGCCCTGAAGAGTCGGCCCTCCCAGCCAAAATCCACTCCCGACCATGATGTACCTGACCCAGTTATGGTTGAAAATGCTGCCCCGCCTGCTGGGCCTGTGGGCGCTGGCAGGGCAGGAGATGGCCTCCTTTCTCTGCCTCCGGTCCCGGCTCCGGCTGGATTTTCCGAGTTGGGAACTACCGTCTCCCCAGGGCTGCTCACTGGCCTGGGGACAGAGATGGAGGAGGTTCCTGAACCGCTGACGCCCATAGGCTCCAGTCCAATAGATGAAACCAGAGAGGACTCCTCCGCCATTGATCCTGGGGGTGGGATTGTGACGGATGTGGGACCAGCTGGCACGACCGGGACATCTGCCCCACAGTGTGTCGGCTGCTGGTGGTGATGACCTGGAAGAGGATGGGGACTTGGTGTGGGGCACAGAGGATGACCTTGATTCCATCGTCAGTGTGGACTCCCTCGTGCCTCCCACCGAGTCTCCTCTCATCCGCATGGTGGACCTCCGGGACATCCTTGTGGCATGCAGGTATTGCCACAATAAAGTTCAGCTGTTCCTCGACTGGTGGTTGAGTTTGGCACTGATCATCCAGTCCGTGCGTGCCGCCCTCAAGAAGGCGGGGAAGGGTGTAGGCGTGAAACTGGTTGAGAGGCGCCGATTTAAAGCTTTCCTCAATGGGTTGCTGGAGGAGTGGAAGGCCAGGTGCACTTCTGCTCCCTCTTCACAGTGAGGTGTCAGTGACGGGTGTCTAAGTACCTTTGACATGAAGATAACCATAGCCAGCTTCAACATCAACGGCAGCAAGGGGCCGCTCCACAGATTTCACAATCTCTCAGTCCTCAGGGAAGGGGGAATGCGGTGTGCTTTCTACAGGAAACCCACACCGTTCTGGGAGATAAAGCCACCTGGCAGGGTGGGGTCTACATGAGTCTCCTCACCCCTATTTTTAGTGGGGTGGCTATCTTGTTGGCCCCAACTTTTCAGCCGGAGATCTTGGGAGTCAAGCAGTTTGTGCCGGGCCGCTTGCTCCACCTCACCGTTCGCCTGGGCAGCGTGCCGCTCCACTTTGTGAATGTATACGTGCAAGCACACTTCATTAAAGAAGTGTCCGCTCTCTTGAGCTCCATCGATAGCGGCGAGTGCATCATCCTCGGCGGGGATTTTAACTGTACCCTTGAGGTGAGGGATCGCTCCGGTCCCCAGTGCGGCCAAGCGTCAGTGGAGAAGTTGAGGGAACTGATCAGCTCCCTCAAGTTGGTGGATGTCTGGTGGAATCTCCATCCTGACTCCAGCGCCTTCACGTGGAGGTCTGGAGGAGGAGGTTTCCGAATGGAATGCCTCTACATTTCGCAGGCATACGTCTCCCGCATTTCGGTGGCCTCCATGCGGCTGGTGCCGTGCTTGGACAACCAACTGGTGTGGACTGAGTTCACTCTGCTCCACATGCTGCTAGAGGACGAGCGATTCTGGGACTCGTTCCATCGATTCTGGGCCGAATGGAGAAGGTAGCGGGGGGGGGGGGGTGGGTTTCCTCTCCTTGAGGCTATGGTGGGATGTGGGCAAAACTCACATCCATGTCTTCTGTCAGGAGTACGCGAAGGGGTTGACCAAGAGGCAGGATGCCGAGATCAGATTCCTAGAGAGGGAGGTGCTCGAGTCGGAGTCCTATCTTGGTCAGACTGTCCTGGGGGGCGATTACGCGCAGGTCCTGGGGGAAAGCCTGGCTTCCGGGGAGATGCCCCTCTCATGGCGCAGGGTGATCATCATCCTGCTGCCTAAAAGGGGCAATCTCCACTTGCTTAAGATCTGGCGTCCGGTCTCCCTCCTCAGCACGGATTATAAAATCTTTGCCCGGGCTATATCTACCTGCCTGGGCTCCTTGTGGTCCACATGATCCACCCCGATCAGTCCTCTATGGTCCCGGGCCGGTCCATCCAGGACAACATCCACCTGGTCCGGGACCTGATCCATCTTTCTCAGGGGACTGGTCTGTCGGTCACCTTTTTGTCCTTTGATCAGGAGAAGGCGTTGAACAGGGTGGATCACAAATACCTTTTCGGGACTTTGCACGCGTTTGAACTCGGGCCGCATTTTCTGGCCTGGGTCCGACTTTTATACGCCGCTGCAAAGTGTCTGGTTAAAGTTAACGGGTCATTGACGGTGCCCCTTCACTTTGGGAGAGGAGTGTGTCAGGGATGCCCCACATCCAGCCACTTATACACCATCTGCGTGGAGCCATTCCTGTGCCTGCTTCACAAGAGGTTTGCGGGTTTGGCTCTGCGCGGCTTGTCCTCTCGGCTTACACGATGACATGCTCCTCACGGTCACAGATCCTGTTGACTTGCGGAGGATGCGCGACTGCCAGCAGACCTTTACTGCCGCGTCGTCCGCGAGGATCAATTGGGGGAAATGTTCTGGACTCCTGGTGGTTCGGTGGCAGCTGGACTCCCTGCCAGAGGAGTTAACATCTTTTGCATGGAGCACTACGCACCTCCCCTATCTGGGAGTCCACCTTAGCCCCACTGAGGAGGCCTGGCCGGCAAACTGGCAGGAGTTGGAGGCAAAAGTCACCTCTTGGCTAGGGCACTGGACAGCACTGCTCCGAGTGCTTTCCTACAGGGGCCGAGCGCTGGTCATAAACCAACTGGTGGCCTCAATGGAACATGGTCTCCTCCAGTCAGGGAGCTCCCCCGCCGGTGGAGGAGAGTGCCTCGGCTGTCTGGGAGGCGGGTTCTGGGGACGGACCGACAGGTGAAGGAGTAGTCGAAGCCCTCCCCGGGAAGCCCCTCACTGCGGGTGACGAGGGGGCTCGGGAGTGCGGAGCGCCCCCAGCCGAGCTGACCCCCGCTCTTCGAGAACTGCTCATTGGACCCAGGCCCCGAAACCCTTCTCGAAAGCCAGTCCGGCATAACCTGAGCTGCCTCTCAGAAATGCCCTCTGTGCCATTTCACACGGCGCGGAGGGGTTTCCTGTACCGGCTGCTCCTGCACACTCTCCACTTCCTCGCTCTCGTCTGCTGCCCGGACACGCCGTGATGGTCCGTGTTGCCATCTGACGGCCAGGGGAAACCCAGTGGAGGTATCTCTATGCGGGAATCCTCTCCCTTTACATCGGGGACCTGGGGTGGAGGGTGCTGCACAGGGCAGTCCCATGCAATCGACTTTTAAGTGGGTTCATGTACTCCCAGGCCACCTGTAATTTCTGCAGCTTGGACGAGTCAGTGTTCCATTTATATACGGAGTGTGTGAGGTTGCAGCCCCTTTTTGAGTATTTAAAGGGACTGCTCTAGTTTTGGTTGCACTTCAGCCCCATGCTCCTGATCTTTGGGCACCAGGTGCGGAGAGGAGTGGGAGGGGAGGGACGTCCGTCTGCCCTGATTGCCTGCCCCTCTTCCGAGGTTACGTTCGCGCCCAGGTGTCCCTGGAGAAGGAGCAAGCAACGTCTGCCAGTTCGCTTGAGACCTTCCACGACCAGCGGGCACCGCAGGGACTGGAGGACATCATAAATGCAGATAATGCTATTTTAATTTGAGTTTTTGTTTTATTTATTTGATTTTAATAAAATTATTTTATAAGCTATATATGTAAGTGGGGGCCTGAAGAATAAAGGCCCCCTCGACAAATAATATATAAAAGCGGCCTGGGGAATAAAAGAAAAACAAGAAATAAGGGGTTAGATACAGAGTAAAGCTCGCTGTCCCACATGTATTGCAGTAACTGCCTCTTATTTTTCAGGGACGCCTTGACCACAAGCCTAAGCTCTATCTCCATGTACTGGGAAAAGTTACAGCAACAGCTGTCTGAAGCCTGGCACAGCACGAGTGAACAATAAAATCAGTGATTTTCATTACTTGTTTTCTTTGTGAGATTTATGTCAAGCCAAATAAACAAATAAATTAACGTTCAAATTTCCCTAGATTTTGCGATTTCAAAACAGCTGTCATTGTATGTTATAGTAGCCTTAGGTGATTTTTTTTTTATTTGTTCTCGGGATGTGAGCGTCGATGGCCATCTCAAATTGTCCTTGAACTGAGTGGCCTGCAAAGCCATTTCAGAGAGCAGTTATAGCAAATCCAAGAAGTACAAATTAATTTAGTAAGGTTTCTACAACACAAATTCTTCACAGTGCCTGATTTCTGTTTTATTATGTATAATCCAACAACAGCAACTTGTATATTATTTATGGGAAAATAGGTTATAATAAGGGCAGCAGAGTTTTGGATGAACTGATGTTTCTCGAGGGTGAAGGATAGGAGGCTGGCCAGGAGAGCATTGGAATAGTTGATTCTGGAGGTCACAAAGGCATAGATGAGAGTTTCATAGAACCATAGAATGATATAGCACCGGAGAAGGCCATTTGGCCCATCTTGCCTGTCAGTTTTTCGAAAGTCCCATTCCCCTACTCTTTTCCCACAGCCCTGTAAATGTTTCCCCCTTCAAACGTTTATCCAAGTTCCTTTCGAAAATTAGTATTGAATCTGCTTCCACCACCTTTTCAGGCAGTGCATTCCAGATCATAACAATTACTTGTGTTAATTTTTTTTCTCATGCCACCCCTGGTTCTTTTGCCAACCCCTTTAAAAACTGTGTCCTCTGGTTACTGAAGCACCTGCCATTGGAAACAGTTTCTTCTTGGCTTTGTGAGGGGCAGGTCATGCCTCACAAGCCTTATTGAATTCTTTGAAGATGTGAAAAAACACGTTGATGAAGGAAGAGCAGTGGATGTGGTGTATATGGATTTTAGCAAGGCGTTTGATAAGGTTCCCCATGGTAGGCTCATTCAGAAAATAAGGAGGCATGGGATACAGGGAAAGGTGGCTGTCTGGATACAGAATTGGCTGGCCCATAGAAGACAGAGGGTGGTAGTAGATGGAAAGTATTCAGCATGGAGCTCGGTGACCAGTGGTGTTCCGCAGGGATCTGTTCTGGGACCTCTGCTCTTTGTGATTTTTATAAATGACTTGGATGAGGAAGTGGAAGGCTGGGTTAGCAAGTTTGCCGATGACACGAAGGTTGCTGGAGTTGTGGATAGTGTGGAAGGCTGTTGTAGGTTGCAACGGGACATTGACAGGATGCAGAGCTGGGCTGAGAAGTGGCAGATGGAGTTCAACCTGGAAAAGTGTGAAGTGATTCATTTTGGAAGGTCGAATTTGAATGCAGAATACAGGCTTAAAGACAGGATTCTTGGTAGTGTGGAGGAACAGAGGGATCTTGGGGTCCATGTCCATAGATCGCTCAAAGTTGCCACCCAAGTTGATAGGGTTGTTAAGAAGGCGTATGGTGTGTTGGCTTTCATTAACAGGGGGATTGAGTTTAAGAGCCGCGAGGTTATGCTGCAGCTCTATAAGGCCCTGGTTCGACCACACTTGGAATATTGTGTTTAGTTCTGGCCGCCTCATTATAGGAAGGATGTGGAAGCTTTAGAGAGGGTGCAGAGAAGATTTACCAGGATGCTGCCTGGACTGGAGGGCATGTCTTACGAAGAAAGGTTGAGGGAGCTAGGGCTTTTCTCATTGGAGCGAAGAAGGATGAGAGGTGACTTGATAGAGGGGTACAAGATGATGAGAGGCATAGATAGAGTGGATAGCCAGAGACTTTTTCCCAGGGCAGAAAGGGCTATCACCAGGGGGCATAATTTTAAGGTGATTGGATGAAGGTTTCGGGGAGATGTCAGAGGTAGGTTCTTTACACAGAGAGTGGTGGGTGCGTGGAATGCACTGCCAGCGGTGGTAGTAGAAGCAGATACATTAGGGACATTTAAGCGACTCTTGGATAGGTACATGGATGATAGTAGAATGAAGGGTATGTAGGCAGTTTGATCTTAGAGTAGGTTAAAGGTTCGCCACAACATCGTGGGCCGAAGGGCCTGTACTGTGCTGTTCTATGTTCTTATTTACTCTATCAAAATCCCTCTTGATTTCGAACACCTCCATCAAATCTCCCCTTAACCTTCTCCGCTCTAAGGAGAACAACCCATTTCTCCTGTCTCTCCACTTAACTGAAGTCTCTCACCCTCAGTACCATTGTGGTAAATCTCCTCTGCACCCTCTCTAAGACTCTGACACCCTTCCCGAAGTGTGGTGCCCCGAATTGGGTACAATTCGCCAGCTGAGGGCTGACCAGTATTTCTTTTTTAAATGTTCAGCATAACTTCCTTGCTTTTGTAAGCTATGCCTCTACTTATAAAGTCAAGGATCCCATATGCTTTTAACAGCCTTTTCTACTTGTCCTGACACCTTCAAAGACTTGTGTGTGTACAGCTCCAGGTCTTCCTGTTGCTGCACCCACTTTAAAATTGTACCATTTAGTTAATATTGCCTCTCCTCAGTTCCCTGCCCAAAAAAATCAATTCTCTGTTAAATTTAATCTACCATGTAGCTGCCCATTTTATCAGTCTGTCTATGCTCTTCTGAAGTCTGTTACTATCCTGCTCACTGTTTACTCCACTTACGAGTTGGAGTCATCTGCAAACCTAGAAATTATATACCCACGTCCAGATCATTAATATATATCAGAAAGAGCAGTGGTCCCAACACCGATTTCAGGTAAACACCACTGTATCCTTCCCTCCAGCCTGAAAAAGAACCGTTAACCACTACTCTCTGCTTTCTGTAACTTAGTCAATTTCAGATACACACTGCCACTGTCCCTTTAATCCCATGGACAACAATTTTGTTAACAGAATCTATTATGGGTTACTTTATCGAACACCTTTTGAAAGTCCATAAACATATCAACCACGTTACCCTTATCAACCCACTCTGTTATTTCATCAAAGAACTCAATCAAGTTAGTCAAGCACGATTTGCTTCTAACAAATCCATGCTGGGATTTTCAATCAGTAAATTATAATTTTCCAAGTGCCATTTTTGTCTCAGATTATTGTCTCAAAGTTTCCCCACCTTGATTTAGGCTGATAGGCCTATAGTTACCCAATTTATCCCTCTCTCCTTTTTTCACCAGGAATGTAACAGTTGCAACTCTCCAGTCCTCTGGAACAGTCCCATATCTAAGAGGATTGGAAGATTGTGGCCAGTGCCTCTGCAATTTCCACCTTTAGTTCCCTCAGCAACCTCAGATGCATCCCATCCAGAACGGGTGCTCTTTTCACTTCAAAAGTGCTGTGGGATTTTTTATGTTCTGAGTTCTACGTCTTATCCAAAAGACACCACCTGTGGCAGCGCAGCCTTCCTTCAGTATTATACTGATATGTCAGGCTGAATTATGTGCTCAGGTCTCTGAAGTGGGCCTTGAATCCATGACATTCTGACTCAGAGGCAAGAGTGAAACCCACTGAGCCACCCGAACCCCTCGATTATATTCCAGTCTGTAACTCACTCCCTGGTATCTGCTATTCTATATATAAACCCCCCGAACCCCTCGATTAGATTCAAGCCTGTAACTCACTCCCGGGTATCTGTTATTCTATATATAAACCCCCCGGACCCCTCGATTAGATTCCAGTCTGTAACTCACTCCCAGATGTCTGTTATTCTATATATAAATCTCCCGAACCCATCGATTAGATGCCAGTCTTTAACTCACTCCCGGGTATCTTTTATTCTATATATAAACCCACTGAAACCCCTCGATTAGATTCCAGTCTGTAACTCACTCCCGGGTATCTGTTATTCTATATATAAACCCCCCCGAGCCCCTCGATTAGATTCCAGAATCACAAAATAATACAATGCAGAAGAGGCCCTTCGGCCCATCGAGTCTGCACCGATGCATTAAAACACCTGACCTGTTTACCGAATCCCATTTGCCAGCACTTGGCCCATAGCCTTGAATGTTATGACGTGGCAAGTGCTCATTCAGGTACTTTTTAAAGGATGTGAGGCAACCCGCATCTATCACCCTCCCAGGCAGGGCATTCCAGACCGTCACCACCCTCTGGGTAAAAAAGTTCTTCCGCAAATCCCCCTTAAACCTCCTGCCCCTCACAAACTTGTGTCTCGTCGTAACTGACCGTTCAACTAAGCGGAACAGCTACTCCCTATCCACCCTGTCCATGCCCTTCATAATCTTGTACACCTCGATCAGGTCACCCCTTAGTCTTCTCTGCTCCAGCGAAAACAACCCAAGCCTATCCAACCTCTCTTCATAGCTTAAATGTTCCATCCCATGCAACATCCTGGTGAATCGCCTCTGCACCCCCTCCAGTGTAATCACAACCTTCCTATAATGTGGCGACCAGAATTGCACACAGTACTCCAGCTGTGGCCTTACCAAAGTTCTATACAACTCCAACATGACCTCCCTGCTTTTGTAATCTATGCCTCGATTGATAAAGGCAAGTGTCCCATATGCCTTTTTCACCACCCTATTAACCTGCCCTTCTGCCTTCAGAGATCTATGGACAAACACGCCAAGGTCCCTTTGTTCCTCGGAACTTCCCAGTGTCAGGCCAGTCTGTAACTCACTCCTGGGTATCTGTTATTTTATATATAAACCCCCGAACCCCCGATTAGATCCCAGCCTGTAACTCACTCCCGGATATCTGTTATTCTATATATAAACCCCCCTGAACCCCTTGATTAGATTCCAGCCTGTAACTCATTCCTGGGTATCTGTTATTCTATATATAAACCCCCCGAACCTCTCGATTAGATTCCAGCCTGTAACTCATTCCTGGGTATCTGTTATTCTATATCAACCCTCAAGTCCCTCGATCAGATTCCAGCCTGAAACTCACTCCTGGGTATCTGTTATTAAATATTTTAATTATAAATTATCTGAAACACTTGATTAGTTTCCAGCCTGTCATTTGCAGACTTCAGTTAATGTGTACAAGAATCAATGTCTTCTTAAAATTGTGGACACTAGTCTAGATTTTCCTATTGGAGCACTGAGATTAACTCATTCAAAATAAATGGTTACTATCAGCATTACAATCAGGAAATCTAGGTCATCAGCTTAATATATTCAGCAAAACATTTTGTAAATGAATTCCATACCCCAAAATGATTCCCACCTGCAGTGTTTTTGATCCTTGTCCTCAGGGACCAAAATTAATGCATCTGGATCTTCTCACTATCCATCAAGTTAAAGCCAAGCCTTGTTGTCCAAATCACTTATTCACCGCATGGCTTCATTTGAAGTTAACAGAATCACAAGAATGGACCTTTCAGAGTTCTTCTAATCACTTCAAATCTTTTTGAAATCTTTAAAAGGTGGGGCAAGGGAACTGTTAGCCCTTCGCTGAAGGGTCACTTTCATTGTTGCCATTATCATTATGAAGCACTTTGGTGATATGGACACTCCATAAGAGGGAGGAGAAGGGTTGCTTAAATAACTTAACGAGTGACAAAATTCTTTGACAAAGTTGGTAACCCTGTGGAGGGTTTGATGGAGTGCTGCATTGTCACTGTCCTTTATACTAAAATGAAGTTGCAGCTCCCTGTACAGTTGCACGGTTCTGATCCCACGGCCTCAGAAGAGCAGGACAGTCTTCCAGTGCCCTAATCAACATTCTTCAGTCAGCCCACTCCAACACAACACAGATCAATATCTCACGGTATAATCGCTGCTGTTCACACAAAGGGCAGTCAATGCAAATAATAAACTGAACTTGGGAAGGGGTTTGAGATGTTTAAATGATGTCACAGCAAGGTAAACTATTTTTTCCTTTGATGTGGCAAGCCAGAATTTTAAAAAATAGTCTGAGTCTCCCCAATATTTGCAGTTCGAGTCTTCCTGATAACCACAGTCCAGAACTCCCAGATATCGTTACTTCGCAACAAAGTTTGTTTCCTCCATTTGCCGTTCGTACTGGAAGAGATCGGCTGAGTCTTCATCCACATGTTCACTTATTTCTGTCAGAATCACGTCCAGCACCTGCACAAGACAAACAGAGTGCCCTCACTGTTGAATCAATGGTGCTGGCTGGCTGTATCCCTGCAGGATGAGGGCTGCATTTTCCCATGGATTTTCCTCATCTCTTGATCATTCTCCCAGGAATCCTGAACAACTCTTTTAATTAGACAAAGGAAGCAAAAAAATCAGATGGAAGGGGACTGCCAATGGCCAATCCCCACTCCCATCTGGGCTATTCCAATAACTCCTTGCTAATCCTGCTTGAATAGGATAAACATTACTGTCTGTTAATTCTACATGAAATGTGTTTATGCCATATCAATTAATCCTTAATGGCAATGGCCGTGTAACACAAAATTTCCCCTCAATTGTCAAACTCACACAAAGGGACCATAAAACAGATGGTGTTAGAAGAGATAGATACAGAATCTGGAGTGATATGGGGTTCTCTTCTGACGTTGGGGTTGAACCACACTGACGGGACAAAACAGGGCAAGCTTTTCTCTGTATCTAACCCCTTTTTTCTCTATTCAAACCTTTTTTGTTTGTTTGATGGGGACAGTGTAGAGGGAGCTTTACTCTGTATCTAACCCCGTTTTTTTTAAAAATTCTTTTTTTATGGGGACAGTGTAGAGGGAGCTTTGCTCTGTATGTAACCCCGTGCTGTGCATGTCCTGGGAGAGTTTGATGGGACAGTGTAGAGGGAGCTTGCTCTGTATCTAAGCTGTACTGTACCTGTCCTGGGAGAGTTTGATGGGACAGTGTAGCGGGAGCTTTACTCTGTATCTAACCCTTTTTTTTCTTTTTTTTTAAATAAAACCCCTTTTTTTTCTTTTTTGTATCTAACTCTTTTTTTTTTAAGGTGGCCTTTATACCCCTTTGACATATTTTATGTCGCGGTGGCCTATATTCCTCAGGCCCCATTTATACACATATTTTTTAAAATAACTTTATTAAAATCAAATAAATAAACAAAAAACTCAAATTAAAATGCCATTTTCGGCGGCGACGATGCACTCCAGTCCCTGTGGTGCTCACCGGACACGGAAGGCCTCAAGCGTACCGGCGGACACCGCATGCTCCTTCTCCAGAGATGCCCGGGCTTGAACATAACCGCGGAAGAGGGGCAGACAATCGGGGAGGACTGACCCCCCGATGGCCCGCAGCCTGGACCTGTGAATTGCCACCTTGGCCAGGCCCAGGAGCAGACCGACGAGGAGATCCTCCTCCTGGCCCAAGCCCCTCTGCACCGGGTGCCCAAAGATCAGGAGCGTTGGACTGAAGTGCAGCCAAAACGTGAGGAGAAGCCCCGTCAAATACTCAAAGAGGGGCTGCAACCTCGCACACTCCATATATACGTGGAACTCGGACTCGCCCAGGCCGCAGAAAGTACAGGTGGCCTGGGAGTCCGTGAACCTGCTTAAAGGTCTATTGCACGGGACTGCCCTGTGCAACACCCTCAACCCCAGGTCCCCGATGTAAAGGGGGAGGACTCCCGCGTAGAGAGACCTCCATCAGGGTTTCCCCTCGCCGCCAGATGTCAACGTGGACCGCCAGGGCGTGTCCGGCCGGCTGACGAGGGCGAGGAAGTGGAGAGCGTGAAGGAGCAGCCCATACAGGAAACCCCTCCGCACTGATTGGAATGGCACAGAGGGCATTTCCGAGAGGTGGATCGGGCTGTGCAGGACCGGCTCCCGAGGAGGGTTTTGGGGCCTGGGTTCGTTGAGCAGTTCCGGCCGAGCGGGAGTCAGCTCGGCCGGGAGCGCTCTGCGCTCCCAAGCCCCCTCGTCACCCGCACTGTGAGGCGTCCCGGGGGCTTCGGCTATTCCTCCGCCCGTCATCCGCCCCCGGAGCCAACCACCTGGACAGCCGAGGCGCTCTCCTCCGCCGGCGGGGGAGCTCCCTGACTGGAGATGACCATGTTTCAGACTCTGAATAGATCCCGGTAAAAGACAGGCAACTCGCTCAGAATGGCGTGGCTAACGGACTCCGCCGGGAGCTGCGTGTCGTCTTGAAGGCAGTGACACTGGCAGAAAAAATACGTCACCAGCACACACCATCTGGGAGGATGCTCGACGTACAGGTATCTCTACAGGGTCCGAAGGCGGAGAGTCGCAGCCTGGGTGCGGACGCACACCAGCGACTGGCCGCCCTCCTCAATCGGGAGACTCAGGACCGCGGCAGAGACCCAGTGTTTCCTCTTGCCCCAGAAGAAATCGATGAGTTTCTTCTGGATCTTGGTGGCGAATGCAGGGGGCGGGGCCAAAGTGACCAACCGGTGCCACAGCATGGAGGCCACCAGTTGGTTTATGACCAACGCTCGGCCCCTGTAGGAAAGCACTCAGAGCAGTCCTGTCCAGCGCCCCAGCCGAGCGGTGACTTTCGCCTCCAACTCCTGCCATTTGCCGGCCAGGCTTCCTCAGCGGGGCTAAGGTGAACTCCCAGATAGAGGAGGTGCGTGGTGCTCCAGGCAAAAGGCGTCAACTCCTCCGGCAGGGAATCCACCCGCCACTGACCTATAAGGAGACCAGAACATTTCTCACAATTGATCCTCGCGGAGGACGCGGCAGAAAAGGTCTGCTGGCAGTCGCGCATCCTCCGCAAGTCAACGGGATCTGTGACCGCGAGGAGCACGTCGTCAGCGTAAGCCGAGAGAATGACCGACATGGCCGACTCGCGCAGAGCCAATCCCGTCAACCTCCTGTGAAGCAGGCACAAGAACGGCTCCACGCAGATAGGATACAATTGGCCGGACATGGGGCATCCATGACGCACTCCTCTCTCAAAGCAAAGGGGCGCCGTCAAGGACCCGTTAACGTTGACCAACACTCTGCAGCGGTGTATAAAAATCTTCCAGGACCTGGATCTGCGACCTCACGTACGCGCCTCGGGACCCTATAAGCTGTAGGTCCCTCAGCGCGCCTTTCTTCTCTTTATATGCCTGCCACAGGGCCGGGTCCGCGACGGCATGACCGAGGCAGGACTCCAAGTCGAGCACCTCCCTCTCCAGGTGCCCGATCTCGGCTTCCCGCCTCTTGGTCAACCCCTTCGCGTACTCCTGACAGAAGACGCGGATGTGAGTCTTGCCCACATCCCACCATAGCCTCAAGGAGGGGCAGCCTCCCTGCTTCCTTCTCCAGTCGGCCCAGAATCGACGGAAGGAGTCCCGGAATTGCTCGTCTTCCAGCAGCCAGTTGTTAAAGTGCCAGTACGCGGACCCTGCCCGCATGCGGAGCAGAATGAACTCCGCCCACACCAGGTGGCGGTCCGAGCACGGCACCAGCCGCATAGAGGCCGCCGAGACGCGGGAGATGCAAGCCTGCGAAACGTAGAGGCGGTCGATTAGGGACCCTCCTGCTCCAGACCTCCACGTGAAGGCACTGGAGTCGGGATGGAGATTCCGCCAGACGTCCACCAAGTTGAGGGAGCTGGTTCCCTCAACTTCTCAACCGATGCTTGGCCGTGCTGGGGACCGGAGCGATCCCCCACCTCGAGGGCACAGTTAAAATCCCTCCCCGAGGATGATGCACTCGCCGCTATCGATGGAGCTCAAGACAGCGGATACTTCTTCAAAGAAGCGCACTTCCAATGCACCGGGTCTGGGCGCGTACACGTTCAGAAAGTGGATCGACACGCTCCCCAGGCGGACAGCAAGGTGGAGCAAGCGGCCCGGCACTAGCTCCTTGACCCCCAAGATCTCCGGCTGAAAAGTCGGGGCCAACAAGATAGCCACCCCCCTAGAAATAGGGGTGTGGTGACTCATGTCGACCCCACCCTGCCACTCCAGGAGCCAGGTGGCTTCGTCTCCCGGAACGGTGTGGGTTTCCTGTAGAAAGCTCACCGTGTATCTCCCTTCCCCGAGGACAGAGAGATTATGAAATCTGCGGTGAGACCCCCTGCTGCCATTGATGTTGAGGCTGGCTATGGTTATCTTCATGTCAAATGTACTTAAAACCCGTCACCAACACCTCACTGTAAGGAGGGAGTGCAAGTGCACCTGGCCTTCCACTCACCCAGCAACCCATTGAGGAACACATTAAAACGGCGCCTCTCAACCAGTTTCACACCCGTGCCCTTGCCCACTTTCTTGAGGGCGGCACAGACGGACTGAATGATCAGCGCCAGACACGACCAACAGCCAAGGGCCAGCTGAACTTTATCGCGGCAACCCCTGCAAGCCACGAGGAAATCCCGGAGTTCCGCTGTGGGGATGAGAGGAGACTCGGTGGGAGGCACGAGGGAGTCCACCACCTCACTGGCGATGGAATCAAGGTCATCCTCCGTGCCCCACACCGAGTCCCCATCCTCCTCCAGGTCGTCACCGCCAGCGGTCAACACACCCACCACACACTGGGGGGCGGACGTCCTGACCCCGCCAGCTGGTCCCGCCTCCGTCACGATCCCACCCCCAGGATCGATGACAGAGGAGTCCTCTCTGGGTTCTACTGTAAAACTAGAGCCTGTGGGCGCTAGTGGTTCAGGATCCCCCTCCACCTCCGTCCCCAGGCCAATGGGCGGCCCAGGGGAGACGGAAGTTCCCGACTCCGGAAATCCAGCCAGAGCCGAGACCGGAGGCGGAGAGAGGAGGCTATCTCCTGCTCCGCCAGCACCCACAGGCCCAGCAGATGGGGCAGCATTTTTGGTTATAACCAGGTCGGGTGTCTCTTGGTTGTGAGTGAATTCTGGTCGGGAGGGCCAACCCTTTGGGGCCTCGACCGCCCCTCCATTCAGCACACCAGACCCAGTGGCAGTGGCAGAATGGGCAGCGTCTCCAGGCTCCCCCAACACAAGCAGTCCTCCACTTACTCCTCCAGGAGGGTCCTCATGTGCAGGGGCCTCCCGCTCCCCTCCATCCTGAGGGGTAGGGAGCTCCTGCCCAGACTTTGCAGCCTTGATGATGGTGGTGGCAAGAGGAACCTGGGGACCCGAAATAGGAGACAGCTCCCCTCCAACTGATGGGCCCTGCACCTCATGATCCTGTGTTACTTCTGTGAAGGGGTGCCTTCTCCTCTTTTTCCCAGTTGGGCGCGGAGGCTCAGAGACCTCCATGCCATCAGAGGCCTCCACCTCCGCACTCTTTTTTCAGTCACCCTGCGCCTGAGCCAAGTGGGCTCCCCGACATCGGGCCTTGGGCTGAGCTCAGGCTCGGGTCATGTCAATGCGTCCAGGGGATGCGTCTCTTGATGTTTATTTTTCCTCCACGCCTTCCTTCCACCTAGACTGGCACTCACCACCCCGCCGGAGGCCGTGAAGACCACAGCCTCCAGAACCAATTGAATGGTGTCTGGTGGAGGTGTAGGGGGGTGGGAGGAGGTGCAGCAGCGCCACCCTGGGCTGCCGAGGTGGAGTTGGCAGCCGGGAGGTTGGGGCAATTCTTACGAACATGCCCCACCCCCTTGCAGACATGGCACCATGCCCCGTCCAAGGTCCAGAAGACGCAGTATGCCGTCCTCTGGAACTCTACTTCGAAATGGCCATCTGTGACCCCCTCCCACACCAGAGCAATGAATAGCTGGCAACAGAAAGAGTACACATGCCGGAGGCTGTTCTCCCGAAGACCGAGCGGGACTACGGTGAGCCCGTCTTTACGTCCCCCAGATGGTGCAGGTGGGGAAGGAGGAGCTCACCAGGAATGAAGGGCGGGACATTTGATAGAATGATCCTTTGCGCAGTGGCCTGAAGGGGGTCCACTGGCAGAAAGGTTCCGCCCACGGTGATCCCCTTGCTCAGAGCCAGGGACACCGCCCGCTCGGTCTTCAGGAAAAACACCGCCTTTCCACATATTTTTGAGGCAGCAACAATGGCCGGAGGGCCGACAACCTCGGCCATTGCCTTAACACATGCCTCAATTGACATGTTTGGGTGGATGTAGCTCTTGACCCCATGCTTCGATGTTATTAATGCAAATGGTGACGGGGCAACAGCTGCAGCAGCCGCAGCAGCACATGTGCGGGAAGGCCCCGCCACCGGCGAAGAGGGGCTTGCGACGGGGTTACAGAGCTACGCCCACCCCCAAGAAACAAAGCACACAACAGTTTCCTCTTTAACTCAAGCAATATGATGGGGGGGCGGGGGCGGAGGATGGGAGTAGAGGAAGATAGGGCTGAAAAGGACAAGGAGAGAACAGGATAGGTGGCCGAGTGATGGAAGGGAGAGAACAGCTGCGAGGATGTTACAGTTCAATTGGTAGTTGGAGCACCTTGCTGCAGAGTCTACAGTTCAGTCTTCCAATTAGGGGAGGGCTCTTCGCCCAAGTCGGCTAGAGCCGCCCGGTTCTCTCCCTTTTCTGCTGTCGTATAAATATGGTCTTCAGCCGGGCAGCTCCAGCCGTCCTGAGCCACACAGTTGGGGGTGGGGAGGGAGCCCCTTTTGCGCAGGATGGCAAATAAACACAAGAACAAATACAAGGGCTCCCTATAGAATTTGGCAGCCCCACCCCTGGATCTTCTGGTGCCTCCTCCCTCCCCCAACAGTCCAAACAACCAACAGTTCTCCGGTGCTCCTACACCCACCTGTCCAAAATGACTTGCAGGTCTTCTTAGTCTTGCAAAAGTTCCACAATAAATGCAGCTGTCTCCACGCTACAGTCACCTCTTTAGTTACTCCACTCTGCTGTCTCCTCACCAGTAATTCCACTCTGCTCTCTCCTTTCCAGTTGCAGTTGCAGCAACACAGGTGCAGCTGCTCCCCGATTGCAGGCAGGAAGTGCTTCCCAAATTGCCCAGCCAATCCCAGTGCTATACCTGTCCTGAGAGTGTTTGATGGGGACAGTGTAGAGGGAGCTTTACTCTGTATCTAACTCCATGTTGTACCTGTCCTGGGAGTGTTTGATGGAGACAGTGTAGAGAAACCTGCCTGTTGCTTGTTGTTGATGGTGGTGCTTGAAATCCCTCACACTAATAAACACTAAAGTCACAAATGTAAAAATAAATTACTAAGAGAAACAAAATTGGCTTTGCTAGAAATTGAGGGTAGGAGAGCCAAATAGGAAATATTGGGAATTAACTGTAAGAAGTTTGCACGCACCACATCAGTAAAAGCCTTCAAGTGGTAATTCCTCAATGCCACATTTTCGACAGTTAAACGAATGTGTTGGCTGACGTTAAGGTATTGCCCAAAAAGGACATCGAGCATCCAATCTGCAAAAAGGAATGTGGAGCATTATCTCAGTTATTGACCTGTGATGAAATGAATGGAACAGTCATAGGAAACTCGTTCAAGAATGCACCTGGTGTCAGCTGTGACTCAGTGGGTTGCCCTCTTATCTCTGAGTCAGTGTGTTCTAGGTTCAAGTTCCACTCCATAGTCTTGAGCCAAGCCAAGTATGGTTATCAGTTGAAGCGGTGTTAGAGCACACAAGATAAATGTTCCCGATTGCGCAAATGTAATTTAGCCCCCATTTTAAAGACATTTTCATTATAAATTCCTATGTCCCCATTTATAAGGGAAACTTCTTGTGTAAACATGTCACACTATAATTACACCCTCCTACCTGTGCTAACTCATGGTCTAACAGCCTGTCCAGCTCGGCCTATTTTTTTAAATTCACTTATGGATGTTGGCATTTGTTGCCCATCCCTAATTGCTCCTGAGAAGGTGGTGGTGAGCCACCTTCTTGAATACAACCGAGTAGCTTGTGTCAGGCAAATCCCCCCCACCTGCCAAGATTGAGGCACACACTATTTCGCCACATGAGCATTAAAACTTAAAATTGCAAGCCCCTGACCAGAATAACATTTCCATGGTAACCAACACTGTTGGAACAAGGGACAAAGGGCCACGCCCTGACTCATTCAACCATCAATGGACTTTTGATTACCAGATGTTGAAGGTGGGAGGCAGCGAGCATTCCAGAGACTGCTAAGGTACAATCCACAAAATGCGCAGGAGAGACTGTTCCATATAAGCAGCTAGTCACATGACTAACTTGCTAGGCAACCTGGGAGTTTTTTTGAATTTGAACTCCCGACAAAGGAATTGGAACTGAGACAAAGCCATGTGCTCGTGGAGTAAAGATCTCTCTTGGAACTGAAGCAAGAAGACCTCTCTCCTGCCTGCTTCCATCTCCTTCCCACGGAACTGAATCTTGTGAAAACATGTGAAACTCAAAGAGAGAAAGGTTTCCTGCGTGAGCAAGGTCTTAAGAAGACTACTGGGCCCCAATGAAAAGCAAGACTACTTACAAAAATGAGCTCAAAGCACCGTAAGAAGATATTGCCTCAAACTGTTCTACCTTATCTTTTCAGTCCCTATTTTCATATGTGTATCGCGTGTGCATGCTAGCATGGGCGCACCATATATCTGTAATGTGAACCACATTGGAGTTTAAGTTTTAATAAAATTGCGTCTTTCTTCTTTAAATCTGAGAAAGCCTGTGTGAATTGGTTTCTTTGTCTTAGAGTCATACAGCATAGAAACAGGCCCTTTGGCCCACCACGTTAATCCCTTATTTATACTAATCCCACCGGCCTACATTAATTCCATATCCCTCTATGCCTTGCTCATTCAAGTACCTGTCCGGATGCCTCTTAAATGTTGCTACTGTTCCTGCCTCCACCACCTCCTCAGGCAGCTCATTCCAGATACCCACTATTCTTTGTGTGAAAAATTTAACCCTTTGATCCCCTTTAAACCTCCTCCCTCTCACCTTAAATTTATGCCCTCTAGCTTTAGTCACCCCTACCATGGGAAACAGACTCTGGCTATCTACCCTATCTATGTCTCTCATAATTTTATATACCTCTATCATGTCCCCTCTCAGCCTCCTTCGCTCCAGGGAAAACAGACCCAGCCTATCCAATCTCTCTTTATAACTCAAGCCCTCCAAACCAGGCAACATCCTTGTGAATCTTTTCTGCACCCTCTCTAGCTTAATCACATCTTTCCTGTAGTGCAGCGACCAGAACTGCACACAGACCAGAACAGTACTCCAAATGCGGCCTTACCAACGTTATGTACAACTGTAACATGGCGTCCGAACTCTTGTACTCAATGCCTCGGCCGTTGAAGGCAAGCATGCCATATGCCTTCTTCACCACCCTGTCTACCTGTGTTGCCACTTTCAGGGAACTATGTACTTGCACCCCAAGGTCTCTCTGCTCAACAACACCCCCCAGGGCCCTGCCATTCACTGTATATGTCCTGCCCTGGTTTAACTTCCCAAAATGCATCACTTCGCACTTGTCTGCATTAAATTCCATTTGCCACTCCCTTGCCCACTTTCCCAGTTGATCTATATCCTGTTGTAACCTTAGACAACCTTCTTCACTGTCCACTATACCACCAATTTTGGTGTCATCTGCAAACTTACTAATCATGCCCCTTACATTCACATCCAAGTCATGAATATATATGACAAACAACAGAAGGCCCAGCACCGATCCCTGCGGCACACCACTGGTCACCAGCCTCCAATCGGAAAAACAACCCTCCACTACCACCCTCTGCCTCCCATCACCAAGCCAATTTTGTATCCAATTTGCAAGCTCACCCTGGATCCCATGTGTTAGAACCTTCTGGACCAGCCTACCATGCGGGATCCTGTCAAAGGCCTTGCTAAAGTCCATGTAGACAACATCCATCGCCCTGCCCTTGTCAATCCTCTTGGTCACCACCTCGAAAAACTCAATCAAATTCGTGAGACATGATTTCCCACGCACAAAGCCATGCTGACTATCTCTAATCAGACCTTGCCTTTCCAGATGCATATAAATCCTGTCTCTCAGAATCCCTTCCAATAACTTTCCCACCACTGATGTAAGGCTTACCGGCCTGTAGTTCCCTGGCTTATCCCTGCTGCCCTTCTTAAATAAAGGCACAACATTAGCTATCATCCAGTTTTCCGGTACCTCACCCGTGGCTAACGATGATACAAAAATCTCTGCCAGGGCCCCAGCAATATCTTATAATTGGAAAACTGTGAACAAGGATTCACAAAGGTGGAACTCAAAACACAATGTGTTTAAAATTAAACCCTGTTACAATTAGGCCAGGTGAAGATAGTAACAGACCTGGTCGTAAGCTGGTCAGGGCGGCACAGTGGCGCAGTGGTTAGCACCACAGCCTCACAGCTCCAGCGACCCGGGTTCAATTCTGGGTACTGCCTGTGCGGAGTTTGCAAGTTCTCCCTGTGACCGCGTGGGTTTTCGCCGGGTGCTCTGGTTTCCTCCCACAGCCAAAGACTTGCAGGTTGATAGGTAAATTGGGCATTATAAATTGCCCCTAGTATAGGTAGGTGGTAGGGGAATATAGGGAAGGTGGGGATGTGGTAGGAATGTAGGATTAGTATAAATGGGTGGTTGTGGGTCGGCACAGACTTGGTGGGCCGAAGGGCCTGTTTCAGTGCTGTATCTCTAAATAAATAAAGTAACACTTGCTAGGCCATTTCAGAGGGAAGTTAAGAGTCAACCACATTGCTGTGCGTCTAGAGTCACATGTAGGCCAGACAGGGTAAGGATGGCAGATCTCCTTCCCCAAAGGACATTAGCAAATTGGATGGGTTTTTACCACAATCCGGTCATTACTGATACCAGCTTTTTATTCCAGATTTATTTAGAACAGGAACTCCTATGAAAATATATTCATTGTTAATGGAAATCTCAATTTCTTTCAGATCCTATCTTCCTTTCCATACAATTGAGAGGTCTTTCATACCTCTTCTTGGGATTTTGCAAAGGTTGTTTAGTAATTGGTGACTAGAAAATACACAAGCAGGGATTTTGTGAGCTCTTGGATTTTCCTGCATCTTTCTTGAGAAACCTTTGACCTCTGCCCAGATGCTCTGACTAAACTCACTGATTGGGGGGAATCCCAAACACGCATCCACACCCTGCCACTCTGTACTTAGTGTACCCGTACACATTGTTCAGTCACCCTGAGGGTGGTACTGTGTGTGGATATGCGAAGAGTGGAAAAACTCACTGTCTAATAGCCTGTCCAGCTCGATCTTTTCAGAGAACGCAGTCCCCTGGCTCCCTATGATCTTCAACAGATTCTCCAGGAGGAACATGTCAATCAGCCTCTTTTCAGCATTTGTCCTAACCTGCATGAAGATATATGTTAATTATTAGGCTCTCAAAGTGCTTGTGTTATTACATTACTGTAAACCACTGATGTACCTTGACGTTCCCATCACTCATCTCCCAATTTTACAGATTCCACTATCTCCCTTACAGAGTTCACCCCTCCCCAGCAGAAGAAATTCCTACTCAATGAGTTCAAGTCTTGTCGATCAATAAACCACAGCTACATTCATGTTACCTTGAGACCAAAGTGGACCTGCGAGGAGACAGGCACCGGCAAGCAGGAGTTCCAGTGGCTTGAAAGAGGCTGCGAGAGGCCAGGGAAAGAGCAAGACCAAGGCGGACCTGTGAGGAGACAGGCACTGGCAAGCAGGAGTTCCAGCAGCTTAAAAGAGGCACACTCTTACAGGGACAGCGAGAGTTTAAGGACTGACGTCACAGTTCAGAAAGTGACGCATTGCAAGGGGAGGCAGCTGACTGGTAAGTAGGAACAGGTGAGTACTTCTACCCTTTTTTACTACTTTCAATACCCAAAGTACCGACTGCTCACTGCCTCTGGCCCAGCACTCCTAATTAGCATCCATGCTCCAACACTCTGCTCCCCTCCTGAAGTTAAAGACCAGTTCTACGAGGAACTCCATAACATTATTAGTGGCATTCCTAATACCGAACATTTGTTCTTGCTGGGAGACTTTAACGCCAGGGTTGGGACCGACCATGACTCATGGCCCTCCTGCCTTGGGCGCTATGACATTGGAAGGATGAATGAGAATGGACAGAGACTGCTGGAGTTGTGTACCTATCACAACCTCTGCATCATCAACTCGTTCTTTCATACTAAACCCTGTCACCAGGTTTCATGGAGACACCCAAGATCACGTCGTTGACACCAGCTGGACCTCATCGTCACAAGGCGTGCCTCTATAAACAGTGTTCAAATCACAAGCAGCTTTCACAGTGCGGACTGTGACACCGACCACTCCCTGGTGTGCAGCAAAGTTAGACTCAAACCAAAGATGCTACATCACTCCAAGCAGAAGGGCCACCCGTGCATCAGCATTAACCAAATTTCTTATCCACAGCTGTTACATAAGTTTTTATATTCACTTGAAAAAGCCCTTCAAAACACTCCTGCAGGGAATACAGAGACGAAGTGTGCCCACATCAGAGACGCCATCTATGACTCAGCAATGACCACCTTTGGCAAACGTGAGAAGCAGAATGCAGACTGGTTTCAATCTCATTTTGAAGAGATGGAACCTGTCATAGCCGCTAAGCGCATTGCACTGTTGAACTACAAGAAAACCCCCAGCGAGTTAACATCTGTAGCACTGAATCAGAGACGGGCTCGCGTTACTTCTTCCAAAAGGTACACAGAGAGAGCTCTGTTATCAGCAGCCTGAAGGAAGAGGATGGCTCGGTGATGTCTTCGCAGTCCGACATACTAAGGATCAGCAAATCCTTTTATGCTGGGCTGTATGACGCGAAGCCCACAGACAGCAGAGCCTCCCAGTCCTTCCTGTCATCTATCACAGAGGTCTTAGATGACAGCACGAGGGGGAGACTGGACAAGCCGCTAACTCTGGACGAGCTGACAAAGGCCGTTGAGTCCTTCGAGACGAGTAAAACTCCCGGAAGCGACGGCTTACCGGTTGAGTTGTACTCGGCCCTGTGGGACTGGGTCGGCCCGGACCTGCTGGAAGTATACGAGAGTATGCTTCTAGCCGGCAGCATGTCAGAATCCATAAGGAAAGGCATCATCACCCTCATCTACAAGCAGAAGGGGGAGAGGGAGCAAATCAGAAATTGGCAGCTCATCTCACTGCTTAATGTTGACTACAAGATTCTGTCCAAAGTCATAGCCAGTCGAGTCAAGTCTGCTCTGGAGTTGGTGATTCACCCTGATCAGACCTGTACTGTACCCGGCAGGAAGATCTCCGATAGCCTCGCGCTACTCAGGGATACGATCGCCTATGTATGGGACAGGAGGGTGGACACCTGCCTCATCAGCCTGGATCAAGAGAAGGCTTTTGACAGGATATCACACACCTACATGATGGACGTGCTTTCCAAAATGAGATTTGGGGAGGGAATCTGCAATTGGATCAAACTGCTCTACACAAACATCGGTAGTTCAGTCTCAATCAATGGGTGGGAATCGGAAAGTTTCCCGATCCAATCTGGAGTCAGACAGGGCTGTCCTCTCTCCCCTGTCTTGTTTGTTTGCTGTATTGAACCCTTTGCTGAGTCTATTAGGAAGGATGCGAGCATAAGAGGGGTGACAATCCCAGGCAGTGGAGGCACTCAGGTTAAAACCTCCCTTTATATGGATGACGTCGCCGTCTTCTGCTCGGATCCACTGTCCGTGCACAGACTGATGAGCATCTGCGACCAGTTCGAACTGACCTCGGGAGCCAAAGTTAACCACGGCAAGAGCGAGGCCATGTTCTTTGGGAACTGGGATGACCAATCCTTTGTCCCCTTCACCGTCAGGTCAGACTACCTGAAGGTGCTGGGGATATGGTTCGGAAGGGCCGGGGCGTGCACCAAAACCTGGGAGGAGCGAGTAGCCAAGGTACAACACAAGTTGAGCATGTGGGGCAGTGATCTCTCTCCATTGTGGGTAAGAACCTGGTCATTAGGTGTGAGGCGCTCACGTTGTTGCTGTACGTGGCGCAGGTCTGGCCCATACCCCACTCCTGCGCCGTGGCAGTCACCCGAGCCATTTTCCGCTTCATCTGGAGATCCGAAATGGACCGGGTCCGGAGGGACACGATGTTCAAACCTCTGGATAAGGGCGGGAAAAATGTACCCAACGTGGTCCTCATCCTGATGACCACCTTCGTGTGCGGCTGCATCAAGCTGTGTGTAGACCTCCAGTACGCAAACTCCAAGTGTCACTATGTGCTGAGGTTCTATCTGTCCCCGGTGTTGCAAAGGATGGGCCTGGTCACATTGCCGTGGAAGGCTCCATGCAGTTGGACCGTGCTGTACCACCTATCCTTCGTGGAGCAGTTTCTGCGGGAAAACACCTTTGACCACCAATCCATCAGGCAGTGGTCTGCACGGAATGTCCTCAAGGGCCTACGGGAAAAGGAGATGGTGGATCCTGTCGGATGGTTCCCCGAGCAGACCACCAAAGTCATTTGGCGGAATGCCTCATCACCAGAACTTTCAAACAAGCACCAAGATGTAGCTTGGCTGGTGGTGAGAAGGGTCCTCCCCGTCAGATCCTTCCTGCACGCCCGAAGTCTCGCCTCCTCCACACAATGCCCCTGCGGTGGCTGTGGTGGGGAAGAGACGTTTGCCCACCTCCTCCTGGAATGTGTCTTTGCAAAGCAGGTGTGGAAAGAGATGCAGTGGTTTTTGTCGAGGTTCATCCCAAGCAGCTCTGTAACACAGGAGACTGTGCTCTACGGGCTGTTCCCAGGGACGCACACCAAGATAAACATCAACTGCTGCTGGAGGACTATCAATTCGGTGAAAGACGCCCTTTGGTCTGCCCGAAACCTGCTGGTCTTCCAGCGCAAAGAGTTGTCCACGACTGAATGTTGCAGACTGGCACATTCCAAGGTCCAGGACTACGTGCTGAGGGATGCACTAAAGCTTGGGGCAGTCGCAGCAAAGGCTCAATGGGGAACGACCACAGTGTAAGGTCCCCCCACCAAGCTGAACTGAGGGGCTGGATCCATGGGAAACCCCTCGAACTGCATCGGGAAAATTTTGTCTGCTGTAAAATGTAAAAATGTATCTGGCACGACAATGAAATGGAAGGGTTGTGAGGCAACTCATGATTGTATAGAAGGAAACGGACCTCCTTTGCACTGTTCGTATTTTTTGACTTGGTGCTGTTTGAAACTGTTTGGTAATGTATTTTTTACAGATTTTTATGAATAAAGTATATTTTGGAAATAAAAAAAAAACTGAAAGTAGCCAGAAGCGCTGCACAAAGAACAGCCAGGCACTGTGCAAATGACTACTGACAACACCTATGAAGTCGCATTCAGCTGGTCTCCGACACCAGAAACATCAGAGGAATGTATGATGGTATTAAGAGAGCTTTTGGGCCAATCATCAAGAAGATTGCACCCCCAAACCTCAAGTCTAAATCAGGGGAAACGATCACTGACCAACGCAAGCAAATGGACCGCTGGGTGCAGCACTACCTAGAACTGTACTCCAGGGAAAATGTTGTCACTGAGACCGCCCTGCATGCAGCAAAGCCTCTGCCAGTCATGGATGAGCTGCACGAACAGCAAACAAAATCGGAACTCAGTGATGCCATTGATTCTCTAGCCAGTGGAAAAGCCCCTGGAAAGGATGGCATTACCCCTGAAATAATCAAGAGTGCCAAGCCTGCTAAGCCTGCTATACCCTCAGCACTCCAGGAACTGCTTTGCCTGTGCTGGGATGAGGGAGCAGTACCACAGGACAGGCGCGATACCAATATCCTCAACCTCTATAAGAACAAGGGTGACCGCGGTGACTGCAACAACTACCGTGGAATCTCCCTGCTCAGCATAGTGGGGAAAGTCTTCACTCGAGTCGCTTTAAACAGACTGCAGAAGCTGGCTGAGCATGTCTACCCTGAGGCACAGTGCAACTTTCGAGCCGAGAAATCCACCATTGACATGCTGTTCTCCCTTCTCCAGCTACAGGAGAAATGTCGTGAACAACAGATGCCCCTCTACGTTGCTTTCATAGATCTCACCAAAGCCTTTGACCTCGTCAGCAGACGTGGTCTCTACAGAATACTAGAAAAGATCGGATGTCCACCAAAGCTACTAAGTATCATCACCTCATTCCATGACACTATGAAAGGCACAATTCAGCATAGCGGTGCCTCATCAGACCCCTTTCCTATCCTGAATGGCGAGAAACAGGGCTGTGTTCTCGCACCTACACTGTTTGGGATCTTCTTCTCCCTGCTGCTCTCACATGTGTTCAAGTCTTCAGAAGAAGGAATTTTCCTCCACACAAGATCAGGGGGCAGGTTGTTCAACCTTGCCCATCATAGAGCGAAGACCAAAGTACGGAAAGTCCTCATCAGGGAACTCCTCTTTGCTGACGATGCTGCATTAACATCTCACACTGAAGAGTGCCTGCAGAGTCTCATTGACAGGATTGCAGCTGCCTGCAATGAATTTGGCCTAACCATCAGCCTCAAGAAAATGAACATCATGGGACAGGATGTCAGAAATGCTCCATCCATCAATATCGGCGACCACGCTCTGGAAGTGGTTCAAGAGTTCACCTACCTAGGCTCAACTATCACCAGTAACCCGACTCTCGATGCAGAAATCAACAAGCACATGGGAAAGGCATCCGTTGCTATGTCCGGACTGGCCAAGAGGGTGTGGGAAAATGGCACACTGACACAGAACACAAAAGTCCGAGTGTATCAAGCCTGTGTCCTCAGTACCTTGCTCTATGGCAGTGAGGTCTGGACAACGTGTGTCAGCCAAGAGCGACGTCTCAACTCATTCCATCTTCCGAGAATCCTTGGCATCGGGTGACAGGACCGTATCTCCAACGCAGAGGTCCTCGAGGCAGCCAACATCCCCAGCTTATCCACCCTACTGAGCCAGCGACTCTTGAGATGGCTTGGCCATGTGAGCCGCATGGAAGATGGCAGGACCCCCAAGGACGCATTGTACAGCAAGCTCGTCACTGGTATCAGACCCACCGGCCGTCCATGTCTCCGCTTTAAAGACGTCTGCAAACGCGACATGAAGTCCTGTGACATTGACCACAAGTCGTGGGAGTCAGTTGCCAGTGATCGCCAGTACTGGCGGACAGCCATAAAGGCGGGGCTAAAGAGTGGCGAGTTGAAGAGACTTCACAATTAGCAGGAAAAAAGACAGAAGTGCAAGGAGAGAGCCAACTGTGTAACAGCCCCGACACCAATTTTATCTGCAGCACCTGTGGAAGAGTCTGTCACTCTAGAATTGGCCTTTATAGCCACTCCAGCGCTGCTCCACAAACCACTGACCACCTCTAGGTGCTTACCCATTGTTTCTCGAGACAAGGAGGCCAAAGAAGAACACCCAAAGTAAAAGTAAAGGTCGGGATTTTAGATTATAGTAGGTAGCGTCTGGAGTAGAATAAGGTCCCTATTGGAATTAGTACTCCAAATTAAAGGGAGTAACTAAGGAACTTAATCTCAGGCTAAGTCATGGCAGGAGAGCTCAACACCGTGGCCTGCTCCTCCTGCACTTTGTGGGAAATCAGGGACACTTCTAGTGTGCAGGAAGTGTGTCCAGCTGCTGCTACTAGCGGACTGCATTGCACAGCTGGAGCTGCGGATGGACTCACTGTGGAGCATCTGCAATGCTGAAGACGCCATGGATAGCACGTTTAGCGAGGTGGTCACACCGCAGGTAATGGCTGCAGAGGCAGAGAAGGCATGGGTGACCTCCAGGAGGAGTAGTAGGCGCAGGCAGGTAGTGCAGGAGTCCCCTGTGGACATCCCCCTCTCAAACAGATATACCGCTTTGGATACTGTTGGGGGGGATGGCTTCCCAGGGTAAAGCAGTAACAGCCAAGTTTGTGGCACCACGGATGGCTCTGCTGCACAGGATGGGATGAAAAAGAGTGAGAGAGCCATACTGATAGGGGATTCAATCGTAAGGGGAACAGACAGGCGTTTCTGTGGCCGCGAACAAGACTCCAGGATAGTATGTTGCCTCCCTGGTGCTAGGGTCAAGGATGCCTCGGAGCAGCTGCAGGACATTCTGAAGGGAGAGGGTGAGCAGTCAGAGGTTGTGGTACATATTGGTACCAACGTCATAGGTAGAAGGAGGGATGAGGTCCTGCAACAAGAATTTAGGGAGCTAGGTAGCAGATTAAGAAGCAGGACCTCAAAGATTGTAATCTCTGGATTGCTCCCAGTGTCACATGCTATTGAGTATAGGAATAGGAGGATAGAGCAGATGAATGCATGGCTGAGGAGGTGGTGCAGGAGGGAAGGCTTTAGTTTCCTGGATCACTGGGTCTGTTTCTGGCAAAGGTGGGACCTGTACAAATTGGATGGGTTGCACCTGAACCGGAACAGGACCAACATCCCTGCTGGGAGGTTTGCTAGTGCTGTTGGCGGCAGGGTTGGGGGGGGGGGGGCGTCAAACTAATTTGGCAGGGGGATGGGATACAGAGTGGAGTTACAGTAGGGGTGATGCACAGTCAAATATAGAAGAGATACTGAGTCAGTCTGGAAGGAAGAGCAAATATAGACCTGTTAAGGCACAAGGGAAAAATGCAAGGCTGGATTGCATCTATTTTAATGCAAGGAGTCTTACTAGTAAGGCAGATGAATTGAGGACATTGATTAGCACATGGGATTATGATATTATTGCTATCACAGAGACATGGTTCAGGGAGGGGCAGGACTGGCAGCTCAATATTCCAGGGTATAGAATCTTCAGGCATGACAGGGGAGGGGGTAAAAGAGGAGGTGGCATTGCACTGTTGATCAAGGAGTCAATTACTGCAGTAAGGAGGGATGATATCTTAGAAGGTTCCTCAAATGAGGCCATATGCTTAGAACTTAAAAACAAAAGGGGGCAATCACTTGTCTGGGAGTGTACTACAGGCTCCCAAACAGTCAGGGAGAGATCGAGGAGCAGATATGTCGGCAAATCTCAGAGAAGTGTAAAAATAATAGGGTAATAATAGTAGGGGATTTCAACTTCCCCAATATCAACTGGGATAAGTTAGTGCAAAAGGCTTAAAGGGGGCGGAATTCTTAAAATGCATACAGGAGAGCTTTTTGAGCCAGTACGTAGAAAGTCCTACAAGAGAAGGGGCAGTACTGGACCTAATCCGAGGGAGTGAAGCCGGACAAGTGGTAGAAGTGTCAGTGGGGGAACATTTCGGGGATAGTGACAATAACACTAAGTTTTAAGATAGTTATGGAAAAGAACAATGATGGACCGGAAATAAAGGTACTGAATTGGAGGAAGGCTGATTTTAATATGATAAAACAGGATCCGACCAAAGTGGACTGGGAGCAACTACTTGTAGGAAAGTCTACATCAGACCAGTGGGAGTCATTCAAAGAGGAAATAGAGAGAGTTCAGAGCCAACATGTACCCATTAAGATGAAGGGTAGGAACAAAAAGTCCAGGGAACCCTGGATGTCAAGGGATATGGAGGATTGAATCAGTTAAAAAAAAAGGCTTATGGCAGATTCAGAGTGCTGAAAACAGTGGAGGCTCGAGAGGAATATAGAAAGTGTGGGGGGGGGGGGGGTCCTTAAAAAAATAGGAGAACAAAGAGGGGACATGAAAAAACACTGGCGGGCAAGATAAAGGAAAATCCTAAGGCGTTTTATAAGTATGTTAAGGGCAAGAAGATAACCAGGGAAAGAGTAGGGCCCATTAGGGACCAAAGTGGCAATGTGTGTGTGGAGCCGGAGGATATAGGTGAGGTTTTAAATGATTACTTTTCATCTGTGTTTACTATGGAGAAGGAGGATGTAGGTGTAGAGATCAGGGAGGGGGATTGTGATATACTTGAACATATTAGTATTGAAAGGGAGGAAGTATTAGCTGTTTTAGCGGGCTTAAAAGTGGATAAATCCCCAGGCCCAGATGAGATGTATCCCAGGCTGTTATGTGAGGCAAGGGAGGAGATTGCAGGGGCTCTGACACAAATTTTCAAATCCTCTCTGGCCACAGGAGAGGTACCAGAGGATTGGAGGGCAGTGAATGTGGTACCATTATTCAAGAAGGGTAACTCAATAACCAGGGGGCATAGATTTAAGTAAAAGCAAAATACTGCGGATGCTGGAAATCTGAAACAAAAACAAGAAATGCCGGATTCACTCAGCAGGTCTGGCAGCATCTGTGGAAAGAGAAGGGTCACTGACCCGAAACGTTAACTCTGCTTCTCTTTCCACAGATGCTGCCAGACCTGCTGAGTGAATCCGGCATTTCTTGTTTTTGTGGCATAGATTTAAGGTAAGGTGCAGGAGGTTTCGAGGGGATTTGAGGAAAGATGTTTTCACCCAGAGGGTGATTGGAATCTGGAACACACTGCCTGAAGAGATGGTAGAGGCAGGAACCGTCACAACATTTAAGAAGCATTTAGATGAGCACTTGAAACGCCATAACATACAAGGCTATGGACCAAGTGCTAGAAAATGGGATTAGAATAGTTAGGTGCTTGATGGCTGGCACAGACATGATGGGCCGAAGGGCTTGTTTCTGTGCTATATAACTCTATGACCTGAAACTGGCACATGGAGATATGGTCCAACTGGATCGTGGCCTGGACCCCTACAGGTTTTCAAAATAATTGCCACCACCTTTCAATCCCCTTATAAAGGGAGCCAACAGAGCACAAAAATGTAGTTTGTGGAGGGGCATATCGAAATAGCAATAGATCGTCCTGTCCCTTGAGCCCATTTCCACATCCACTTTAGGAAGGATGTTAACATCTTGGAGAGTGTGCAGAGGAGGTTTTCCAGAATAATACTGGGGTGAGAGACTTCAGTTATGTGGAGAGAATGGAAAACTAGGGTTGTTTTACGAACAGCAGAGAAGGTTAAGAGGAGATTTGGTAGAAGTGTTCAAAATTATGGAGGGTTTTGACAGAGCAAATAAGGAAAAAACTATTTTGAGTGGCAGAAGAGTTGATAACCAGAGGAGAAAGATTTAAGGTGATTGGAAAGAGAACAGGAGGAGACATGAGGAAAGTTTTTTATTTACACAGTGAGTTGCTATGATCTGGAATGTACTGCCTGAAACGGTGGTAGAAGCAGATTCAATCATAACATTCAAGGAAAAGTTGATAAATACTAGAGGGAAAAATATTACAGGGCTACATGGAAAGAGCAGGTGGAGTGGGATTAATTGGCTAGCTCTACAAAAGACCCAGCATGGGCATGATGGGTCGAATGGCCTCCTTCTGTACTGTATGATTCTAATTGGATCATGGTTGATCCGTACCTCAACCCCATTTACTCATCCTTTTTCCATATCCTTCGATAACCCTTCCCTAAAACCTATCCATCTCAGTGTTAAAAGCTCTATTTGACTCCCAGCATGCACAGCCTTTTGGAGGACAGAGTTCCAGATTTCCACAATGCTTTGTGTGAAAAGAGCGTAAACAGCTTGGAAGACCTCACCAATTCCCCACATCCCCAGCCACCGAGCAGGCAACAGTGACTGTTTTCAGTGGCCTCTATCTTATAGCAGCCCCTGAGAATCACCCCGAGCGGCATGGGCACCCACCCAGTTTATTTGAAATAGATGATCGCCCCCAACCCAATAACGTTGGTTAAATCAGCACTGGAGTGGATCATGGCACTTTGCGTTTAAAGATCTTTTGGTTTTTGGGTCCAGTCCATCTCCAATCCTCCATTGCTTTGCTCTGATTTCTTGCTGTCTTTAATTCTTTCTGTGTTATTGCTCCTGTTTCCTTCCCCGCTGACTAACTCTAACTCCTGGTCTGTACCAAAAGATTTAAATCTTAGGTTGTCTACTAATATCCATTATAAGCCCACCGACTCCCACAGCTACCTGGACTACACTTCCTCACACCCTACCTCCTGTAAGGACTCCATTCCATTCTCCCAGTTTCTCCGTCTCCAATGCATCTGCTCTGATGATGCTACCTTCCATGACGGTGCTTCTGATATAACCTCCTTTTTCCTCAACCAAGGATTCCCCCCCACTGTTGTTGACATTTCCCGCACAAAGACCACAATCACTGCGTTAAAACAGTCAACTTCCTGCTCCTCCCTCACCTCTTCCTGCTGCTGCTCGTACATTTCAGTATCATATTCGCTCAGCTGTAACACTGCGACATTCCTCACTTCTTCATCCAGTACATCAGGCAGGATTTCTTCCTGCAGGATTCCCTCCAGCAATATCTCACTTACAGCTTCTTTGACCTGTGGGATTAAGAATTTATTTATCAAGCTACTCAGAAATGTTTCAAAAAGCTTCAAGTACAATGAATTACTGTGAAGTGCAGCCATTGTTGGTCTATATGAAAACTTAGCACTCGTTCTGAATCCGCAACATCCCACAAGCAGCAATAGATTCTAGAACGGTCCCAGTGGATTGGAAGTTAGCAAATATAATACTGCTATTCAAGAAAGGAGGAAGAGAAAACAGGGAACTGCAGGCCAGTTAGCCTGATATCAGTTGTCGGGAAAACTGTGGAATCTATTTTTTCAGGCAGTCTTAACAACGCACTTAGAAAATCACAGTCTGATCTGACAAAATCAACATGGTTTCACGAAAGGGTAATTGTGTTGGACAAATTTATTAGTTTTTTGAGGATGTAACTAGTAGGGAGATAAAGGGGAACCACTAAATGTAGAATACTTGGATTTCCAAAAGATGTTCGAAAAGGTGTCACAAAAAGGTTAAGACACAAGGAAAGGGCTCATGGCGTTGGGGGTACTGTATTAATATGGATAGAGGATTGGTTAACAGACAGGGAGCAAAGAGGAAGGATAAATGGGGCATTTTCAAGTTGGCAGCTGTAATTAGTAGATTGCCACAAGGATCAGTGCAGGCGCCTCAGCTATTTGATATCTATATTAATGACTTAGACAAAGAGACAGAGTAATGTATTTCAGTTTACTGATGACACAAAAGCTAGGTGGGAATGCAAGCTGTGAGGAGGACACAGAGAGGCTGCAAAGAGATATAGACAGGTTACGTGAGCGGGCAACAAGGTGGCAGATGGAGTACAATGTAGGGAAGTGTGAGATTATTCACTCTGGAAGTAAGAATAGAAAAGGAGAATTTTTTTTAAAGGTTTGGAACTTGTAAATGTTGATGTTGAGAGGGACTCGGGTGTGCTCATACAACGAATACAGAAAGTTAGCATGCAGGTACAGCAAGGAAGTAGGAAGGCAAATGGCATGTTGGCCTTTATTGCAAGGGGATTGGAATACTGGAATAAGAAAGTCTTATTACAATTATACAGGGCTTTGGTGAGACCACAGCTGGAGTACTGCATGCAGTTTTGTTCTCCATATTTAAGTACCACAGCTGGAGGCAGTACAGTGAAGGCTAACCAAATTGGTTCCTGGGATGAGAGGGTTGTCCTATGATGACAGGCTGAGTAAATTGGGCCTAGACTGTCTGGAGTTTGGAAGAATGAGCGGCGATCTCATTGAAACATTCAACATTCTGAAGGGGCTGGATAGGGTAGACACTGAGGTTGTTTCCTCTGGCTGGGGAATCTAGAACACAGGGACACAGTCTCAGGATAAGGGGACAATCATTTAGGACTGAAATGAGGAGAAATTTCTTCACTCAAAGGTTTGTGAATCTCTGGAATTCTCTACCCCAGAGGGTTGTGGATGCTCCATCGTTAACTATATTTATATATTTACATTAAGTATATTGAAAGCTGAGATAGGCAGTTTTTCCTTCTCTCAGGAAATCAAGGGATATGAGGAGCAGGCGGGAAAGTGGAGTTGAAGCCATGGATCAGCCATGAATGTACTGAATAGCAGAGCAGAGTTGACAGGCTGTGCAGTCTACTTCTGCTCCTATTTCTTATATTCTTATAAATGAATAGCCAATTATACAGTTTCTGGTAGTGCTGGCTAAGGGAAGAATGTTGGCCAGTGTCAGGGAATATTTAAGTATCAGCCTTGGTAGCATACGCATTGCTGAATCAGGTTATTGGTTCAAGTTCCAGTTTGGAGACATGAGCATGTATACCAGGTTGACATGATGGTGCCGTGTTTAACTGAGATGAGATGGAAACCGAGGTCTTGAAAATCCCATGGCATTATTCGAAAAAAGACAGGACATTTCTGACCAATATTTCTCTCTCAACCAGCATGATTATCTCATAGTTCTTCGTCGAACCTTGCTGTGTGTAAATTGGCTGCTGCACTTCCCCATATTAGAATAGTGACTGTACTTCAAAAGTACTACATTGGCTGTAAAGGGCTTTCAGATATCCTGAGGTCATGAAAAGCGCTATATAAATGAAACTTCTTTCTTTGAACAGGCTCACGAACCATAGGTTGATGTCTCAATGAAACTGAACCTTGCATTAAGCCAAAAGTTTGCTGTTACATTTACGTCAGCTTAACAGTCACACTGAACTTGCACACACCTCAGTACTCAGAGTAAAATATCCCAGACATTATTGTGACAGTGTTTTGTGAGCGACACCAAGCTCATTTTTCAACATATTACTTGGCTGTGAAAGACTCTTGTAGCCTGTGTCATCATTAAGGACAATTCAATACACCAACATTTCATTATAAGATGAATTTCACCAGCAGGAAATGTTATACAGTCTAACAAGGTTACTCAGTGACACTCACAAGCTGTGGTATCATTGGCTCAATTGTCTCCTCCATTAATTCTGTCAAAGATTTATTGATGGCTGCAGTGATCAGGTGATTGTTGACAAGCTCCTCGACAACACTTCTGATCAATTCCATGGCCAGGTCACTGACTATCTTCTCCAGGAGAATGTCCAATATTGACACAGCTGGTTGCTGCTTGCATACAGCCAGTTTTGTTGCCTGTCTGAAAAACACAAGCGGCAGCGATTGAAATTATATTGAAACATCACAACATCACAAGTTGTTGAGGGATGAATGGTCATGAGTTATTCATCTATCCAGAGAGTTCCCACAGTCCCCTCAACGCAGCACCTAAATGTTTCTTAAGTGATTTTGCTACACTATCTTGTAGCCCATTTCATGTGTTGCTCATTCTTTGCGTGAAGATAACATAGTCCATGACAAGCTGTTTTGACCTTGTCCCAAGTGGTGGAATCAGAGGACATGGCCTGCACTTGAAGGGGGGGCAATTCAAAACTAGTCTGCAGAAATATTATTTCAGTGAGCAACTGGTCAATAGTGAGAGAGAGGGCAATCTATTGAACAGGATTCCTAGGGAGATGGTGGAAGCAGTTAGTAAATGCAAATTACATAGGTTTCTTCCAGAAAATAATATTTTTGTGACACGTGACATGACATGTGGCATGTGTAACGTGCTTGGGAGAAACAAGTGACTTTGGACCTATAGTTCCCAAAGCTCTCCAGCATGTTTGGCTCTGTTGCTGACGAATTGATAGAGACTCTTCTTTGGCCACCTTGTCTCGAGAGACAATGGGTAAGCGCCTGGAGGTGGTCAGTGGTTTGTGGAGCAGCACCTGGAGTGGCTATAAAGGCCAATTCTAGAGTGACAGACTCTTCCACAGGTGCTGCAGATAAAATTGGTTGTGGGGGCTGTTACACAGTTGGCTCTCCCCTTGCGCTTGTCTTTTTTCCTGCCAACTGCTAAGTCTCTTCGACTCGCCACACTATAGCCCCGCCATTATGGCTGCCCGCCAGCTCTAGCAATCACTGGCAACTGACTCCTACGACTTGTGATCAATGTCACAGGACTTCATGTCGCGTTTGCAGACATCTTTAAAGCGGAGACATGGACGGCTGGTGGGTCTGATACTAGTGAAAAGCTCGCTGTACAATGTGTCCTTGGGGATCCTGCCATCTTCCATGCGGCTCACATGGCCAAGCCATCTCAGGCGCCGCTGACTCAATAGGGTGTATATGCTGGGGATGTTGGCCGTCTCGAGGACTTCTGTGTTGGAGATACGGTCCTGCCACCTGATGCCAAGTATTCTCCGGAGGCAGCAAAGATGGAATGAATTGAGACGTCGCTCTTGGCTGACACACGTTGTCCAGGCTTCGCTGCCATAGAGCAAGGTACTGAGGACACAGGCTTGATACACTCAGACTTTTGTGTTCCGTGTCAGTGCGCCATTTTCCCACACTCTCTTGGCCAGTCTGGACATAGCAGTGGAAGCCTTTCCCATGCGCTTGTTGATTTCTGCATCGAGAGACAGGTTACTGGTGATAGTTGAGCCTAGGTAGGTGAACTCTTGAACCACTTCCAGAGCGTGGTCGCCGATATTGATGGATGGAGCATTTCTGACGTCCTGTCCCATGATGTTCGTTTTCTTGAGGCTGATGGTTAGGCCAAATTCATTGCAGGCAGCCGCAATCCTGTCGATGAGTCTCTGCAGACACTCTTCATTGTGAGATGTTAATGCAGCATCGTCAGCAAAGAGGAGTTCCCTGATGAGGACTTTCCGTACTTTGGTCTTCGCTCTATGACGGGCAAGGTTGAACAACCTGCCCCCTGATCTTGTGTGGAGGAAAATTCCTTCTTCTGAAGACTGATAGAGACTGATTAGTCAACAACTCCATTATCATTGTATCATGCAACTACCAAGATGGTAGAAGGCGAACTAGATGGACTATGGTCTTTTTCGTCCAACCATTCCTATCTTCCTGTGAAGAATTTCCTGATATCAAGCCCAAAGTATTCTTCCAATAGTTTGAACCTGTGTTCCCTTATCTTACTTCTGCAATTTAATCGTCCCACCCTTCCGAAGGCGATTTGGCAAACTCCTGGAGACCAGAGTGACTGGGTAGCAACCACAGATGACCGGTCTACATGCTGTATGTAGGCATGTACTGGTAACTTGTTCCAGAGGTTGATCTCACTGTGAAAAGTAGCCTAAAGTAGCTAAATTAGTTCAATGCTCTCAATCTTGTGTCCTGGTCCTCCCTGAACTTTCTCTTCAACTAGTCTATCCATTTGGATTAATTCTAACTCTTCCATTATGTTAAAAGCCCTCAATAAAATCACATCGGATCACAGAGGATATACGGCACAGAAACAGGCCATTCGGCCCAACCACTCCATGCTGGCATTTATGCTGCACTTGAGCCTCCTCCCATCTTTCCTTATCTATATCCAGCATCGTAATCCTTCTTCCTCATATGCTTGTTAGCTTCGACTTAAATGCATCTATACTATTCACTTCAACCATTCCCTGTGGTAGCGAGTTCCATGTTCTCACCATCCTTTGACTAAAGAAGTTTCTTCTGAATTTCCTATTGAATTTCTTGGTGATTATCTTATATTGATGGCCTCTGGTTCTGCTCTTCCCCTCCCATCCCTCCAAAAACAGAAAAAAAATCTCTTTGTATCCAATCTATCAAAACCTTTTGTAATTTTAAGACCGCTATGAGTTCACCCCACAGACTTTATTTTCTCTTTAAAGTCTATGCTTTTCCAAAATAAAAGCCACCCCTCAACACTCTCAGCCAGTTCTCATAAGTGAGGGCCCTTAAACTAGATATCAATCGAGTAGGCCCTCATCTGAGCCTCTTGCAAGGCTTCCACATCACCTACAATGTGAGTGGACCAGTATTCAAGGAGCAGACTCACTAACATCTTTTCAAGGCAGTTAGGGATGGGCAATAAGCATCCTTGCCAGTATTGACCACAACCTGAACACAAAGAAAAAGTCCACCCAAACCAGTTATAGCGTTGTCTATGAAGTATTCCACAGGAGTTTGTGTGTCGCTAGGCATGTCACAGTGATATGTTTAATAGAATATACTGAGCTGTGGGATATACAGCACGTGCAAGGGAAATTGATTCCTTTTATACAGTCTATTCCTGATAATTCAAAGGTGTTTTCAGCGCTAAAATAATTAAATTATCCAATGATTTGAAGTAAGCAACAGAAATAACAAAGTGGGAATTTTGTGCTAAAAAAAAATTGATCAGATATTTGAATCAAGTGACTTTGAATTAAGAGTAGATTTAACACAGCTACACATAGCTTAGCATTAATTAAACACAGCATTTCAGCACAACAGCAACAACTTGCATTTATATAGTGCCTTTAATATAGTAAAATGCCCTAAGGTGCTTCACAGGAGTGTTATCCAACAAAATTTGACACTAAGCCACATAAAAGATATTAGAACAGATGACCAAAAGCTTGGTCAGAGGTAGGTTTTAAGGAGTGTCTTAAAGGAGGAAAGCGAAGTAGAGAGGTGGCGAGGTCAGGGAGTGAATTCCAGAGCTTAAGGCCTGGGCAACTGAAGGCACTGCCACCAATGATGGAGCGTTCAAAATCTGGGATACTCAAGAGCCCAGAATTGGAAGAGCGCAGATATCTCAGGGGGTTGTAAGATTGAAGGAGGTTACAAAGATAGGGAGGGATTTGAAAACAAGGATAAGAATTTTAAAATCGAGGCATTGCTCACCACCAGTACCAAAGTAATCACACTTCACACATAGGCTGCACCTATAATGTAGATACATCGCACCTCACAGAGTCCAGCCAAATCTGGCTCTAGAGAAGAATGGAATCCTTGGAGGAGTGAGTCTCACTCCACTTCACTCTGGATTCAGGTCTGATCTCCAACTCTGGAATTTCACAAGGTTAGCCTTGATGTAATATGGAGGCCTTGTAATGTGAATCCACCGGAATTGCTGGCAGGTGTTCTTGTTGCAAGAGCTTACAAATTAGTATTGGGACAGTTTGAGGTGACAGTTGTGGCTCAGTGGTAGCACTCTCGCCTGAGTCGAAAGATTGTGGGTTCAGGTCCCACTCCAGAGACGTCATTCAGGCTGACACCGAGAGGTGCTGTCTTTCAGATAAGGTGTTAAAACAAGGTCCTGTCTGCCCTCTCAGGTGGACATAAAAGATCCCATGACACTACGTGTTGCCCTGACCAATTTTCAGCACTTGACCTACATTGTTAAAACAGATGATCTGGTCATTATCTCAAATAAAAACAGAATGTGCTGGAAATACTCAGCAGATCAGAGTAGAGTTAACATTTCAGGTCTGTGACCTTTCATCAGAACATGTCACAGACCTGAAACGTTAACTCTGCTTCTCTCTCGACAGATGCTGCCAGACCTGCTGAGTATTTCCAGCACTTTCTGTTTTTATTTCAGATTTCCAGCATCTGCAGTATTTTGCTTTTATTCTGATCATTATCTCATTTGTTTGTGTTCGTGGGGTCTTGCTGTGTGCAAATAGGTTGCTGCGTTTTTTACATTATGACAAAAGTATTACATTGGTTGCAAGGTGCTTTGGAACATCCCAAGGTCCTGAACGGCACTATATAAATACAAGCTTTTCTTTCTTTCATTATACTTACTGCAGCTCACTCTGGGTGTGGGAACTCTTCCTAGTTGGTGAATATAAAGGAGGATGCTGGAAAAAAAGAGACATTTCATTAAAAATAGCAGCTTTTGCAATCTTTTACATGCATGTATTCTGAGACAGACAGCAGCTTCTGCAGCCAAGCACTCATCCACTCTGTTGAAAGTCGCCATTAGCATTTGGTACAATACAAAGCTCATACATACCCCCCAAAAAGGGTCAGACTCCAGCTGTGTGGTTAAGCAACCATGGTCAACAGACAAGGTAAGAGATGGATCTGCATTTGTTACACAATGTACCTTATCCAATAATTCCCCTGCAACATTCTCCCGAGAGCACGGACTCTTTATAAGGGTGCTGCTGGATCTCCTCTGCCTTACCCCAATGGTCACATTTCATTCCAAATCCTGGACAAATTCCAACATGTGCACAGGGTGAGCCAATTCCATCAGCATCACATTTTCCAACACACACAATATTCAGCAGGGGAGAACAATCTGGATCGGAGACCCTCAGGCCAATTGTAGTGTTGTCACACTGGCTGAAATCTGGCACTCAGACGCCACCAGCAGCCAGACCTGGGGCTTTCCAGGCCTGTGTAACTCAGTACTGCATGTGGCTGTGTGTTGCCCACTGAGTTTCCAGGAAAAACCACAGAGCACTGTGCAATGTCCTGGTCCCCATATACTTTGGTCAAACCACACCTGGAGTATTGTGCATGGCCCTGGCCTCCATACAGAATCATCGAATGTTTACAGCACAGAAGGAGGCCACTTGACCCTTCATGTCTGTGCCAGCTCAGAAAGTACAACTCATCTAGTCCCACTTCCCTGCCCCTTTCCATAGCTCTGCAAATTTCTTCTCATCAGATAATTATCCAATTCCCTTTTAAAAGCCACGATTGAATCTGCCTCCAGTACACTCTCAGGCAGTGCATTCCAGATTCTAACCACATGTTGCGTAAAAACGTTATTCCTCATGTTACCTTGGATTCTTTTGCCATTCACATTAAGTCATGTTCTCTGGTTCACGACCCTTCCGCCAATGGTAACAGTTTCTCCCTATCCCCCATTATAACTACTCTACAGTTTTTGCACTTCGGTGTAATTGCCTTGCAAATTTCTTCCTCTATATCTTTCCAATTTGTTGGTGGCCTTTAGAATACACTCAGTAGTGTAATGGCTAGACCACACTTGGAGCACTGTGCACAGTTCAGGACTCTAATATAACTTGGTTTCACCGCACTTGAAGTATTGTGTACAAAAAGGATGTAGAGGCATCAGATAAAATGAAAAGAGATTTACAAGGATGATACTAGACTGAGAGGTTATAACTATCAGGAAATTCTGAACAGGCGGGGGAATCTTTTCTGCAGAAAAGAGAAGACTGAGGGATGACCTGATAGATCTCTTTAAGGTATGAAGCGGTTTGATAGGATACACATAGAGAAGAGGTTTCTACTTGTAGGGAAACTAAAATTAAGGGCCATCAATCAGGGGAGGCAATGGGAATAGGCGCACAGTGCAGGGATCCCCTGTGGCAGTTCCCCTCAATAATAAGTATACCGTTTTGGATACAGTTGCGGGGGACGACCTACCAGGGGAAAGCCACAGTGGCCAGGTCTCTGGCACTGAGCCTGGCTCAGTGGCTCAGAAGGGAAGGGGGGAGAATAGGAGAGCGATAGTGATAGGAGATTCAATGGTTAGAGGAACAGACAGGAGATTCTGTGGTCGCGAACGAGACCCCCGGATGGTATGTTGCCTCCCGGGTGCCAGGGTCAGGGATGTCTCGGATCGAGTCTACAGGATTCTTAAGGGGGAAGGGGAGCAGCCAGAGGTCGTGGTACATATCGGTACCAATGACATAGCTAGGAAAAGGGATGAGGACCTGAAAAGCGAATATAGGGAGTTAGGTTGGAAGCTGAAAGGCAGGACGAGCAGAATAGTAATCTCAGGATTGATACCGGTGCCACGTGCTAGTGAGGCTCGAAACAGGGAGCGAGTGCAGCTGAACACGTGGCTACAGAACTGGTGTAGGAGGGAGGGGTTCAGATATGTACATCATTGGGATACCTTCTGGGGAAGGTGGGACCTGTACAAGAAGGACGGTTTGCATCTGAACTGGAGGGGCACCAATATCCTGGGCGGGAGGTTTGCTAGAGCTCTTCGGTTGGGTTTAAACTAGTTTGGCAGGGGGATGGGAACCGGAGCTACGGATCAGTGGATGGGGTAGCTGTTGAACAGGCAGATACCGAGTGCAGAGAGTCTGTGAGGAAGGTTAGACAATTGACACGACAAAGTTGCAGCCAGTATGATGGGTTGAAGTGTGTCTATTTTAATGCAAGAAGTATCAGGAATAAGGGTGATGAACTTAGAGCATGGATCAGTACTTGGAGCTACGATGTTGTGGCCATTACGGAGACTTGGATATCACAGTGGCAGGATGGATGTTGGATGTTCCGGGGTTTAGATGTTTCAAAAGGAATAGGGAGGGAGGTAAAAGAGGTGGGGGAGTAGCATTGCTAATCAGGGATAGTATCACAGCTGCAGAAAGGGAGGTCGTCGAGGAGGGTTTGTCTACTGAGTCATTATGGGTGGAAGTCAGAAACAGGAAAGGAGCAGTCACTTTGTTGGGAGTTTTCTATAGACCCCCCAATAGCAACAGAGACATGGAGGAACAGATTGGGAGGCAGATTTTGGAAAGGTGCAGAAGTAACAGGGTTGTTGTCATGGGTGACTTCAACTTCCCTAATATTGATTGGAACCTACTTCGTGCAAATAGTTTGGATGGAGCAGTTTTTGTCAGGTGTGTCCAGGAAGGTTTCCTGACTCAATATGTAGATAGGCCAACTAGAGGGGAGACTATGTTGGACTTGGTGCTTGGCAACGAACCAGGCCAGGTGGCAGATCTATCAGTGGGACAGCATTTCGGTGATAGTGATCACAACTCCCTGACCTTTACTATAGTCATGGAGAGGGACAGGAGCAGACGGGATGGGAAAATATTTAATTGGGGGAGGGGGAATTACAATGCTATTAGGCAGAAACTGGGGAGCATAAATTGGGAACAGATGTTCTCAGGGAAATGCACGACAGAAATGTGGAGGTTGTTTAGGGAGCACTTGCTGCGACTGCTGGATAGGTTTGTCAGGGATGGTAGGGTGAAGGAACCTTGGATGACAAGAGATGTGGAACAGCTAGTCAAGAGGAAGAAGGAAGCTTACTTAAGGTTGAGGAAGCAAGGATCAGACAGGGCTCTAGAGGGTTACAAGGTAGCCAGGAAGGAACTGAAGAATGGACTTAGGAGAGCTAGAAGGGGACATGAAAAAGTCTTGGCAGGTAGGATGAAGGAAAATCCCAAGGCATTCTACACTTATGTGAGGAACAAGAGGATGGCCAGAGTGAGGGTAGGGCCGATCAGGGATAGTGGAGGGAACTTGTGCCTGGAGTCGGAGGAGGTAGGGGAGGTCCTAAATGAATGCTTCAGTATTCACTAGTGAGAGGGACTTGGTAGTTTGTGAGGACAGCGTGGAACAGGCTGATATGCTCGAACAGGTTGAGGTTAAAAGGGAGGACGTGCTGGAAATTTTGAATGATATGAGGACAGATAAGTCCCCGGGGCCAGACGGGATATACCCAAGGATATTACGGGAAGCGAGGGAAGAGATTGCTGCGCCTTTGGCGATGATCTTTGCGTCTTCACTGTCCACTGGAGTAGTACCGGATGATTGGAGGGTGGCAAATGTTGTTCCCTTGTTCAAGAAAGCGAATAGGGATAACCCTGGGAATTATAGACCAGTCAGTCTTACGTCGGTAGTGGGCAAATTATTGGAGAGGATTCTGAGAGACAGGACTTATGATGATTTGGAAAAGCATGGTTTGATTAGAGACAGTCAGCATGGCTTTGTGAGGGGCAGGTCATGCCTCACAAGCCTTATTGAATTCTTTGAAGATGTGAAAAAACACATTGATGAAGGAAGAGCAGTGGATGTGGTGCATATGGATTTTAGCAAGATGTCTGATAAGGTTCCCCATGGTAGGCTCATTCAGAAAGTAAGGAGGCATGGGATTCAGGGAAAGTTGGCTGTCTGGATACAAAATTGGCTGGCCCATAGAAGTCAGAGGGTGGTAGTAGATGGAAAGTATTCAGCATGGAGCTCGGTGACCAGTGGTGTTCCGCAGGGATCTGTTCTGGGACCTCTGCTCTTTGTGATTTTTATAAATGACTTGGATGAGGAAGTGGAAGGCTGGGTTAGCAAGTTTGCCGATGACACGAAGGTTGCTGGAGTTGTGGAGAGTGTGGAAGGCTGTTGTAGGTTGCAACGGGACATTGACAGGATGCAGAGCTGAGCTGAGAAGTGGCAGATGGAGTTCAACCTGGAAAAGTGTGAAGTGATTCATTTTGGAAGGTCGAATTTGAATGCGGAATACAGGCTTAAAGACAGGATTCTTGGCAGTGTGGAGGAACAGAGGGATCTTGGGGTCCATGGCCATAGATCACTCAAAGTTGCCACCCAAGTTGATAGGGTTGTTAAGAAGGCGTATGGTGTGTTGGCTTTCATTAACAGAGGGATTGAGTTTAAGAGCCGCGAGGTTATGCTGCAGCTCTATAAAGCCCTGGTTCGACCACACTTGGAATATTGTGTTCAGTTCTGGTCGCCTCATTATAGGAAGGATGTGGAAGCTTTAGAGAGGGTGCAGAGGAGATTTACCAGAATGCTGCCTGGACTGGAGGGCATGTCTTACGAAGAAAGATTGAGGGAGCTAGGGCTTTTCTCATTGGAGCGAAGAAGGATGAGAGGTGACTTGATAGAGGGGTACAAGATGATGAGAGGCATAGATAGAGTGGATAGCCAGAGACTTTTTCCCAGGGTGGAAAGGGCTATCACCAGGGGGCATACTTTTAAGGTGATTGGAGGAAGGTTTCGGGCAGATGTCAGAGGTAGGTTCTTTACACAGAGAGTGGTGGGTGCATGGAATGCGCTGCCAGCGGTGGTAGTAGAAGCAGATACGTTAGGGGCATTTAATCGACTCTTTGATAGGTACATGGATGATAGTAGAATGAAGGGTAGGTAGTTAGTTTGATCTTAGAGTAGGTTAAAGGTTTGGCACAACATCGTGGGCCGAAGGGCCTGTACTGTGCTGTACTGTTCTATGTTCTAATAAATCCAATAGGGAATTCCGGAGAAACTTCTTTACGCAGAGAGTGGTGGCAATGAGGAACTCACTACAACAAGGTGTAGTTGAGGTCAACAGCACAGATGCATTTAAGGAATGCATGAAGGAAAAAGGAATGGAAGGATATGTAGATAGGATTGGATGAAGTAAGGTGGGAAGAGGCTCATGTGGAGCATAAACATCAGCGTGGACAAGTTGCGCTAAATGGCCAGTTTCTGTGCTGTAACTTCTACGAATGTTATACAAATTATTAGGTGACAATTATTCTTCAACCTGGGGAGGGGGGGGTGGGATTGTACACCATTTTTAACAGTAGAGTTGAGGGCAGTACCTTAGTGTGGTCACTTGACAACACTTCCATCAAGGCGTCAGGCACCAACTCATCTCGAAGCACCTCCAAGATGAATGAGTCCACAAAGTTCCAGGCAAACAACTTGTTTTCCCTGAAGAAAATGATGGCTGCAAGTTCCTACAAGGAAATCAGACAGAATAAAGTCACACAGCTAAAGAGACACGTCAGTGCTGTGTTGATGATTTCCTAATGTGGCTGGAATGTGTGGTTTCGGAGAAACTCCCTCCCCATTCAACATTTCACAGCGGGGAAGGAGAGAATACCTGGGAGCAACTCCTTCCCCATGGCACGCCACCCTGGCAAAAGATCAGCAGAGACACCGGTAACAGGCTTGGGGCAGACTGCAGCTGTGCCTGCCTTCCTCACCAAGTGGATGCCCCAGAAAGTTGAAAGAGGGATAAAAAGTAAAATTATACATGTTTGAAGCTGCATTTTGCACATCCATGGCCCAGTGAGTTCTTAATGTCACCCATCTGTCAGGGGAGCAGCTTTACCACAAGACATGGTGGCACTCAGAGGTGTCAATGAACGCAATACTGCACCTGTCTGACTCTGAGCCGCTCTCTGAAAAGCTGCAATTTTTGGGGGTGGGGGAAGGGGGTACACGCTAGACTGTAGTTGATTCTTTGTTCTCCCTCCTCTGCCTCCTTGGGGCACTGAGGTGAGAAGCAGGACCCCTCCTGCAGAGATCAGCTAACCTAGCACTAAGCAGCGTTCGAGATCCTGTACTCTCTTACCCGCTGAAGCCCTACGCTGTGGCTCCAAGTTCTTGATGATGCCTTCTTGTTGCCTTCATGTTCTTGTTGTTTCATTGAGGGTCTGTTCTGAAAACGGGTACAATCATAAAAATTTCAAATAGTCTTGTTTTTCCCAGTACTTCCTATTAATTGGAAATGGTAGAGAATAAAAGCAGTAAGTTCCCATGAGCAGCATGTTATTATGGTTTGGTGCTACATATTGAGAGAGAAATGTTGGCAGAACACTAGGAGACCTTCCTGCTCGTCCTCAAGCAATGCAGTGAGATCTTTTACATCCCTTTCCCCTCAGTAAGTTATTGAAGCTTGAATTCACAAGCTTCTGATCAAGAACAGATGCAACTGAGCCAAGCTCCCTGAAAATTTAAGATTGTTTGGGAAATGCATGTCCTGCTCAACACCTGTGGGCAGGAATACGTTCTGTGCTGCCGTTGATATCTGTTCATGAAAAAAAATCAATCTCCAGAGTTGTGCAGGAAATTTGAAAATTTGCCAGGAATGTTACTGAGCTGAATTTTACCACTGCAACTCCTCAGCCAGATCAGGTGCTAAACCTAACAATGAATTCCCTAGTCTGTGCTTCCACTGGGGGCTGGACTCAAAGGTAGAGCTACAACATTGCAGTGCTAAGTCTCCTTTGACCATGGCTCCTATATAGTGTGTGGAATCAGTGAAAATGACATGTTAATTACTCTGCATTAACTCCATGGGCTACAGACTACAGTCAGTGCTGTTCTTGCACAAATACTTAACACACTCGTGCCAAGTTTCTTTCTGCACTATTTGAATGCAGCTGTTAACCGTAATGGGAAGTAACTGGTTATGATTGTATTAAACATAATACAACAGGTGTCAGCTGTGGCTCAGTAATAGCACTCTCACCCACTCAGTCAGAAGGTTGTGGATTCATGTTCTACTCTAGAGAGTGCAGTACTGAGTGAGTATTGGACTATCACGAGTGTTGGATGTGATATTAAACTGGGGCCCTGTCACGCATAAGGAGGATACTAAAGATCCCTCACCAATATTCCAAGAAGGGCAGGGAGTTCTTCCAGTTCCGAAGAAGGGTCACTGACCCGAAATGTTAACTCTGCTTCTCTCTCCACAGATGCTGCCAGACCTGCTGAGTATTTCCAGTATTTCTTGTTTTTATTTCAGATTTCCAGCATCCGCAGTATTTTGCTTTTATTTTAGTTCTCCCAGTGTCCTGTGTCAATATTTATCACTCAATCAATGGCACTAAAACAGATTATCCAATTGCTACTTGTGGGATCTTGCTGTGCACAGACTGTCTGTCACGATTACAACAGTGACTACACTGCAAAGGTGTTGTGCTTTTGGACATTCTGAGGTCGTGAGAGGCACAGTAGAAATGCAAGTTCTTTCTTTCATTCTTAAGCATTCAAACAAGAATTGCGCTGACTATAATTTCTCCTCTAATATCTCCTACTCTAAATTCCAAAGTGAGGTTGTTGACTTTGTGAGAGTGTAGGGTTGACATTGACTCAATGTGTAAATACATCTTGGTGTAGTTCTGATTGCCTATAGTGCATGCAAGTAACAGACTGGAAATCCCAAATAGAGCTCCTGCTCCCAATCGCTATCCAATGAGTCCGGTGGGGGAGTGTGGGTGTCCAGTGCATGCAAGTAACAGACTGGAAATCCCAAATAGAGCTCCTGCTCCTAATCGCTATCCAATGAGTCTGGTGGGGAAGTGTGGGTGTCCGGTGGGGAAGTGTGGGTGTCCGGTGGGGAAGTGTGGGTGTCCGGTGGGGTAGTGTGGGTGTCCGGTGGGGAAGTGTGGGTGTCCGGTGGGGAAGTGTGGGTGTCCGGTGGGGTAGTGTGGGTGTCCGGTGGGGAAGTGTGGGTGTCCGGTGGGGAAGTGTGGGTGTCCGGTGGGGAAGTGTGGGTGTCCGGTGGGGTAGTGTGGGTGTCCGGTGGGGAAGTGTGGGTGCCCCGTGCATGCAAGTAACAGACTGGAAATCCCAAATAGAGCTCCTGCTCCCAATCGCTATCCAATGAGTCCGGTGGGGGAGTGTGGGTGTCCAGTGCATGCAAGTAAGAGATTGGAAATCCCAAATAGAGTTCCTGCTCCTAATCGCTATCCAATGAGTCTGGTGGGGAAGTGTGGGTGTCCGGTGGGGAAGTGTGGGTGCCCCGTGCATGCAAGTAACAGACTGGAAATCCCAAATAGAGCTCCTGCTCCCAATCGCTATCCAATGAGTCCGGTGGGGGAGTGTGGGTGTCCAGTGCATGCAAGTAAGAGATTGGAAATCCCAAATAGAGTTCCTGCTCCTAATCGCTATCCAATGAGTCTGGTGGGGAAGTGTGGGTGTCCGGTGGGGAAGTGTGGGTGTCCGGTGGGGTAGTGTGGGTGTCCGGTGGGGAAGTGTGGGTGTCCGGTGGGGAAGTGTGGGTGTCCGGTGGGGTAGTGTGGGTGTCCGGTGGGGAAGTGTGGGTGTCCGGTGGGGTAGTGTGGGTGTCCGGTGGGGAAGTGTGGGTGTCCGGTGGGGAAGTGTGGGTGTCCGGTGGGGTAGTGTGGGTGTCCGGTGGGGAAGTGTGGGTGTCCGGTGGGGTAGTGTGGGTGTCCGGTGGGGAAGTGTGGGTGTCCGGTGGGGAAGTGTGGGTGCCCCGTGCATGCAAGTAACAGACTGGAAATCCCAAACAGAGTTCCTGCTCCCAATCGCTATCCAATGAATCCGGTGGGGAAGTGTGAGTGTCTGGTGAGAACTTGATCACGCTCAAATATGATGCCATCCATGATTGAATAGCATGTAGTCAGTGCCTCTTACAGAGCAGAATAGCCAATTCAATGAGGCACTGGGGACACTCCACACTGTGGAACTGTACCCCATACCCCAGCAATGAACAAAAATCTTCAGCAAAGAAAAGCAGAACATTGGAAAGAAAAACCATCTCTTCGACCAAACAACAATGAACAGAAACACGAAAGTATTAAACATCCTCATCTGGCAGAGTCTCACCTGCAGCAGAAGATCTGAAGGGAGAATCACGGCAGCGTCCAGGATGTCGGAAGGTTTTAGATGACCGAGTGGCTGCTGAAAGCTGCAGCTCGATGACTTCCTTGGAGCCTCTTCTCTGTTCAAACAGCAGATTCATAGAGAACAAATCACTGGAACTACACTAAACAGCATCATCATAACACGGTCACACCACAAGGTCATTCTTCATTGATATAAACTGCGACTAAAACCCGAACTAGTATTCCTCCCTCACCCAACGCCATCAAAAAGCAGATAAACTGGTCACTCATCTCATTGTTGTTTGTAGGATCTCAAAATGGCTGCCACATTTCATTTGTAACAACTGTGGCACTTCAAAGTTATTGATTGTATGTCATACACTTTAACCTTTATATGAATATAATACAGGGAAGAGAGACAGTCAGGCTGTCGTTGTTAAGTAAGGGAAAAGTGAAAAACAAAAGAGCTCAATGTTCTGGTCAGGGTCCTTTTGTCAGAAACCCAGAATGTTCACAGAGTTAATGAGATTCCAACTTTGGCCCTCCCTAGAGATAAAATGGACAAATTATGAGTTTATTTGGACAAAAACAATGAATGAAGTAACTTGAGTTCAATGCAATGGCTGATGTGAGACACATGACTTAAGAATATTTCCCTTTTCTGACCCTAAGACCAAAACATTTTAAAAAGGGGATGCAGATAGTAAAACTCCTTTGATGCAAAATCTTATCATAATCTTAATAACAATATATTCACTGCGCTTTCTCAATTATTTCAGCCAGGTGTTTATTCCCCTTACCTTCCAGTAGCCTTTGCATGGAACAATGGAGGGACAACTACCTGGGGACCCCGTCGGAGATCGATGGAGGGTCTGTTAGGAAGTCCATCCGGTGTCATCAACAGTCTAGGAGAGCAAGTTAGTACAGAGGAGGAAATAATCACCCAGCTAATTCCAGGAAGACAACAGAGAATATACAACATTAATACAACCCAAATAACAATTGAGTGATCTGAAATGCAACCTTCTCATTTGCCTTGTGTATTTTTCCCATCATCCGTCAGTCAAATGACAATCACTTCTAATAAAATCTCGTGTTGTTCTGAATTATTCAGAGAACCGGTAATGGGATGCTTCCTTTACACCCGGGAATGTTGCGTTAGCAAAATGAAACTCAGGAATAAAAAGAAATGGTGATATGCTGCTGGAGATCCACCAATTCTGAGAGACGGGGAGGAACAGGATGGGAGAGGCTGGGCGGGTCAGAAGGCTGTCCTTTACAGCACTATTTCAAAGTATTATGATTATGACAAAGCTCGAAGCAGTTCTGAATCACACATTTTCTTCATTCTTTGGGAGTGTTGACCTTTAAGGTTTCCTTAAATTCAAGCTTATAATCAGTATCTGTCCACCCCCCCAAATGATGAGCTACCTACTGCATTGTTATCTGAAGAAAGGTTGCATAAAGTTGGTGTCCAATCCTTTGATTTTAGAAGATCAAGAAGTCTTCTGATCGAGCTGTTTAAAATGATAAAATAATTTGATTGGGTAGATGGAGAGTTCAGAACAAGGGGACATTTATTTAAAATTTGAGCCAGGCCGTTCAGGGGTGAAACCAGAAAGCACATTTTCACACAAAGATTTGTGGAAATCTGGAAACTCTCCCCAAAAGGCTGTGGATGCTGGAGGGGTTGGAGTGTCAATCAAAATCTGCCAGATTGAAATTGCCAAATTTTTGTTGGGTTACAGTATCAAAGCATGTGAAGTGAAGGCAGGTAAATGAGGTACAGATCAGCTATAATCCAGCTGAATGGGAGGACAGACTCAAGGGGTTCAATAGTCCTATGTTCCACAGGAAATCATGGAAATAAGCTTACCTGGGCAGGTAAGCTGGGGAGCGCATCTTCTGCCTGACATGCTGACTGGTTGAATGGGCACGTAGATGAGCATCGCTAGTCACAAGGTTATCCCATCCTGCCCGGGCAACAAGGTCAAGATGCTGTCGAACACGATTTAAACTGCAGAGAAACACACTGTGCATTCAGAGACTGCTGCAGGATTACTGCCTAACGAACCTAACCTCAGTGGGTAGCACTCTTGCCTCCGAGTCAGAAGGTCATGGGTTTGAGCTCCACTCCAAAGACTTGAGTGCAAAATCTAGGCCAACACTCCCAGTGCAGTACTGAGGGAGTGCTCACTGTCAGAGGTGCTGCCTTTTGGATGGGATGTAAAACCGAGGCCCTGTCTGCCCCCTCAAGTGGATGGAAAAGAACCCCTGGCACTATTCAAAGAGCAGGGGAGTGCTCTCCAGAGTCATGGTTGATATTTATCCTTCAACCTGCACCAGAAAAGAGATTATCTGGTCATTATCAAGTTGATGCTTGTGGGACCTTGCTGCATTCAAATTGGCTGCTGTGTTTCCTACATTACAGCAGTGATTATACTTCAAAAATTATTTAATTGGCTGCATAGCACTTTGGGATGTCCTGAGGTCATGACAGACACTATTGAAATGCAAGTCTTTATTTCTAACAGAAGCAAATGAGTTGCCACAAACAACATCTTTAATTAATATTTTGAAAATGCAATGAGAAAGAAAAGTCAATTTTAAGATCTAAAGAAAGGTGTGACAGTGTTCCAGATCTAACAATTGCTTCCCACCAAGACTGCCAACAGATTTCACAGATTAATTGCAAAGTACAGGAGACCAGAGAAGCCTCTAGCATTGCAATCTCGGAAAGGGTTGCAGGATCAGTCACTCCAATCCTCTCTCCTCTCGACAAACGGCAAGAAATAAAAAGTGACCAGAGAAACTTTGTCAGGGGGGTTGTTCTTAGAGTCCATCCCCTAAATATGGTGATATACCCTCTTCTCTCTTGCTATTTCCAGGTGTTGATTTGAGGTTAAGCTGCAAGATGGAAGAGTGGTATCGACATGAAGTTTAGTAATGTGCAACTTTTGCAGGAAACTGTACATTTGCCAGTCAGCTGCATCAGGGTAAAGGGAATTAAAGGGAATAAAAGAGGGAGAACGAGAAGGGGTGAACGAGAGAGAGGGAGAAAAAGAGATGAGAGAAAGGGAGAGAAAGAATAAAAAGACAAGACTGTCAGTTCCTCTAAGGTGGCATCAGGTTAAAAGCTGCAAGTACTCACTAAAAGTAGACTCCAATTTCCATATCATGACTTAAAGAATTGGATCAATAATGTAGGTATCTAACCAAATGGCAAATATTTAATTTTATCAGATAATACTGTGAATTCTACAACAGCCAAAGATATCTCCCTTTCTTTCTTTTCAGTTGTTTTTGTGGAGATGAGGAATGAGGATATACTGTATTCTAATACTTGTATCCTGTGTTAGGGTTAAAGATACCCCGATCATCTACAATGTAGCTGAAATGCAGGGAAAAATTCCTTCTTCACTGTCCCGACCATATGCTATAACTAGCCAAGATTAATTACAAGGAAGAGGACAGTAGAGGAGAGTTTCACCCTGTTGTGTGATGGTAGTTGGGGAAGTGGAACATTGCTGTGAGTCCTCACAACACAACTCAGTTCCTGTCCCATGCTGATGAGACCCAGGAGCAATACCGTATTAAATGTTGGTGCCATTTGTAATAACCCTTTATGTTATAGTGAATTAGTTTCCATGCGACATGCACTGCACTCTTTCTGTACCTTTCCTGTAGATCACTCCAGGTTTTCTCAGTTTTGTGAGATGCCATGATTCACCGTTTCCAATCCTGTAGAAACAAATATCAGATTAACTGAAATAAGTTCACCACACAGCATAATCGTTTTAAAAATTCATTCTCGGAATGTGGGTGTCCCTGGTAATGCCAGCATTATTGCCCAGCCCTGTTTGCCTTGAGAAGGTGGTGATGAACATTCCTCTTGAACCGCTGTAGTCCATGTGGTGAAGGTACTCCCAACAGTGCTGGGTTGGGAACAATGCTCTCTTTAAAATTTAGTTGCTGTATGTGACCAGTTTTTTCAGTGTGTGGTCCCTTCAAATTTTGTTGTGCGGCCACACACGTATTGTATTTATCATGGAACAAAGCATGTGTGGCTGCGCCCCCACGCAGTTTAGGAAGAAGATTGGTCAGGAGTTCTAGGATTTTGACCCAGCAACAATGAAATGGTTTTTGTGTGGCTGGGCATGTGTAATAGAGGTTAAAGTACAGCAATCACAACCATTTGCATTTATTTAGCAACTTTAACATAGTAAAATGTCCCAACACACTTCACAGGAGCATTATCAGGTGCCTTAACTCTCTGTGGCCTCTCTGCAGCCTTTGACACAGTCAACCACACCATGTTCCTCCAATACCTTCTCTCCATTGCACTGTGGCACTGCCTCAGCTTGGCTGCAGTCTTACCAATTCAATTGTCACAATATCAACTCCAGCAAGAGCATTCTTTTGCAGCCCACACACTGTTTGCCCTCCTGAGTATCTTCATACCCCTAGCCTCATCCTCATCATCTACATTCTGCCTTTGGCATGTGAGGGTCATGGACATGGGGTCCACTTCCACACGTGTTGATGATGCTCAACTCAACCTCTCTCAACTCCTCCAGTGTCTCTGTGCTGTCTGACATCCTGCCTTGGATGAGCTGCGATATCCTCCAGCTAAACATTGGGAAGTCCGAAGCAAAAGGCTTCAGCTTCTACCGCAAACTTTGTAGCCTCTTGGACACCTCAATCCCCCTCCCTGGCCACTGTCTCAAACTGCATCAGTCTGTTCTCATGTTCGGCGTCCTATTTGATCCTGAAAAGATGTCTGACCCCCCAGATCCTGTCCATCACCAAGACCCCCTACTCCACCTCCATCATTGCCCAACCCCCACCCCACCTCAGTCCCAGGCCTTGCCCACCGCAGCCCCAGCTCTAAAATCCTTGCAGTGTAAACGGGATGCTTTTCTGAACCAATACGTGGGGAACAGGCCATCCTAGACTGGGTATTGTGTAATGAGAGAGGAATAATTGACAATCCAGTTGTGCGAGACCCCTTGAGGATAAGCGACCATAATCCAAGATGGAGAGTGACGTAGTTGATTCTGAGACGAGGGTCCTGAATCTTAGTAAAGGAAACTACGAAGGTAGGAGGCGCGAGTTGGCCATGACGGATTGGGAAACGTTACTTAAAGGGATGGATTGGGAAACGTTACTTAAAGGGATGACGGTGGATAGGCAATGGCAAACATTTAAAGAGCACATGGATGAACTGCAACAATTGTTTATCCTTAAAATAAAAGCAAAATACTGCGGATGCTGGAAATCTGAAACAAAAACAAGAAATGCTGGAATCACTCAGCAGGTCTGGCAGCATCTGTGGAAAGAGAAGCAGAGTTAACGTTTCGGGTCAGTGACCCTTCTTCGGAACTGAATTGTTTATCCTTGTCTGGCGCAAAAGTAAATCGGGAAAGGTAGCCAAACCATGGCTTACAAGGGAAATTAGAGATAGTATTAGATCCAAGGAAGAGGCATATAAATTTGCCAGAAAAAACAACAGACCTGAGGATTGGGAGCAGTTTAGAATTCAGCAAAGGAGGGCTAAGGGATTAATTAAGAAGGGGAAAATAGAGTATGAGAGCAAGCTTGCGGGGAACATAAAAACTGACTGTAAAAGTTTCTATAGGTATGTGAAGACAAATGTAGGTCCCTTACAGTCAGAAACAGGGGAATTTATTATGGAGAATAAAGAAATTGCTGACCAACTAAATGCATACTTTGGTTCTATCTTCACAAAGGAGGACACAAATAACATACCAGAAATGTTGGGGAACACAGGGTTTACTGAGAGAGAGGAACTGAAGGAAATCAGTATTAGTAGAGAAACGGTGTTAGGGAAATTGATGGGATCGAAAGCCGATAAATCCCCAGGGCTTGATGGTATGCATCCCAGAGTACTTAAGGAAGTGGCCCGAGAAATAATGGATGCATTGGTGGCCATCTTCCAAGATTCTATAGACTCTGGAACAGTTCTTACAGATTGGAGGGTAGCTAATGAAACCCCACTATTTAAAAAGGGAGGTAGAGAGAAAGCAGGGAATTATAGACCAGTCAGCCTGACATCGGTAATGGGGAAAATTCTAGAATCCATTATCAAAGATTTAAAAGAACAGTGGTAGAATCAGACAGAGTCAGCATGGATCTATGAAAGGGAAATCATGCTTGACAAATCTACTAGAATTCTTCGGGGATGTAACTAGTAGAGTTGATGAGGGGGAGCCATTGGATGAGGTTTATTTGGACTTTCAGAAGGCTTTCGACAAAGTCCCACATAAGAGATTGGCATGTAAAATTAAAGCGCATGGGATTGGGGGTAGTGTATTGCGATGGATAGAAAATTGTTTGGCAGACAGGAAACAAAGATTAGGGATAAATGGGTCTTTTTCCAAATGGCAGGCAGTGACTAGTGGGGTACTGCAGAGATCCGTGCTAGGACCCCAGCTATTCACAATATATATTAATGATTTAGATGAGGGAACTAAATGTAATATCTCCAAATTTGCAGAAGACACAAAACTGGGTGGGAGGGGGAGTTGTCAAGAAAATGCAGAGAGACTTCAGGGTGATTTGGACAAGTTGAGTGAGTGGGCTAATGCATGGTAGTTGCAGTATATTGTGGATAAATGTGTGGTTATCCACTTTGGTAGCAAAAACAGGAAGGCAGATTATTATCTGAACGGCTATAAACAGAGAGGGGAATATGCAGCGAGACCTGGGTGTTCTCGTACACCAGTTACTGAAGGTAAGCATGCAGGTCCAACAAGCGGTAAAAAAGGCAAATGGTATGTTGGCGTTCATAGCGACAGGATTCGAGTACAGGTGCAGGGGTGTCTTGCTGCAATTATACAGGACCTTGGTGAGGCCACACCTGGAATATTGTGTGCAGTTTTGGTCTCCTTATTAGAATTAGAATTAGAATATTACAGCGCAGTACAGGCCCTTCGGCCCTCGATGTTGCGCCGACCTGTGAAACCATCTGACCTACACTATTCCATTTTCATCCATACGTCTATCCAATGACCACTTAAATGCCCTTAAAGTTGGCGAGTCTACTACTGCTACAGGAAGGGCGTTCCACGCCCCTACTACTCTCTGAGTAAAGAAACTACCTCTGACATCTGTCCTATATCTATCACCCCTCAACTTAAAGCTATGTCCCCTCGTGTTTGCCATCACCATCCGAGGAAAAAGACTCTCACTATCCACCCTATCTAACCCTCTGATTATCTTATATGTCTCTATTAAGTCACCTCTCCTCCTCCTCCTCTCCAACGAAAACAACCTCAAGTCCCTCAGCCTTTCCTCGTAAGACCTTCCCTCCATACCAGGCAACATCCTAGTAAATCTCCTCTGCACCCTTTCCAAAGCTTCCACATCCTTCCTATAATGCGGTGACCAGAACTGCACGCAATACTCCAGGTGCGGTCTCACCAGAGTTTTGTACAGCTGCAGCATGACCTCGTGGCTCCGAAACTCGATCCCCCTACTAATAAACGCTAACACACCATATGCCTTCTTAACAGCCCTATTAACCTGGGTGGCAACCTTCAGGGATTTATGTACCTGGACACCAAGATCTCTCTGTTCATCTACACTATCAAGAATCTTCCCATTAGCCCAGTACTCTGCATTCCTGTTACTCCTTCCAAAGTGAATCACCTCACACTTTTCCGCATTAAACTCCATTTGCCATCTCTCAGCCCAGCTCTGCAGCCTATCTATGTCCCTCTGTACCCTACAACATCCTTCGGCACTATCCACAACTCCACCGACCTTAGTGTCATCCGCAAATTTACTAACCCACCCTTCTACACCCTCTTCCAGGTCATTTATAAAAATGACAAACAGCAGTGGCCCCAAAACAGATCCTTGCGGTACACCACTAGTAACTAAACTCCAGGATGAACATTTGCCATCAACCACCACCCTCTGTCTTCTTTCAGCTATCCAATTTCTTATCCAAAGCTCTAAATCACCTTCAACCCCATACTTCCGTATTTTCTGCAATAGCCTACCGTGGGGAACCTTATCAAACGCCTTACTGAAATCCATATACACCACATCCACTGCTTTACCCTCATCCACCTGTTTGGTCACCTTCTCGAAAAACTCAATAAGGTTTGTGAGGCACGACCTACCCTTCACAAAACTGTGCTGACTATCGCTAATGAACTTATTCTTTTCAAGATGATTATAAATCCTGTCTCTTATAACCTTTTCCAACATTTTACCCACAACCGAAGTAAGGCTCACAGGTCTATAATTACCAGGGCTGTCTCTACTCCCCTTCTTGAACAAGGGGACAACATTTGCTATCCTCCAGTCTTCCGGCGCTATTCCTGTCGACAATGACGACATAAAGATCAAGGACAGAGGCTCTGCAATCTCCTCCCTTGCTTCCCAGAGAATCCTAGGATAAATCCCATCTGGCCCAGGGGACTTATCTATTTTCACACTTTCCAAAATTGATAACACCTCCTCCTTGTGAACCTCAATCCCATCTAGCCTAGCAGCCTGAATCTCAGTATTCTCCTCGACAACATTTTCTTTCTCTACTGTAAATACTGACGCAAAATATTCATTTAACGCTTCCCCTATCTCCTCTGATTCCACACACAACTTCCCACTACTATCCTTGATTGGCCCTAACCTATCTCTAGTCATTCTTTTATTCCTGATATACCTATAGAAAGCCTTAGGATTTTCCCTGATCCTATCCGCCAATGACTTCTCGTGTCCTCCCCTTGCTCTTCTTAGCTCTCCCTTTAGATCCTTCCTGGCTAGCTTGTAACTCTCAAGCGCCCGAACTGAGCCTTCACGTCTCATCCTAACATAAGCCTTCTTCCTCTTGACAAGCGCTTCAACTTCTTTAGTAAACCACGGCTCCCTCGCTCGACAACTTCCTCCCTGCCTGACAGGTACATACTTATCAAGGACACGCAGTAGCTGCTCCTTGAATAAGCTCCACATTTCGATTGTTCCCATCCCCTGCAGTTTCCTTCCCCATCCTACGCATCCTAAATCTTGCCTAATCGCATCATAATTTCCTTTCCCCCAGCTATAATTCTTGCCCTGCGGTATATACCTGTCCCTGCCCATCGCTAAGGTAAACCTAACCGAATTGTGATCACTATCACCAAAGTGCTCACCTACATCTAAATCTAACACCTGGCCGGGTTCATTACCCAGTACCAAATCCAATGTGGCATCTCCCTTGGTTGGCCTGTCTACATACTGTGTCAGAAAACCCTCCTGCACACACTGGACAAAAACTGACCCATCTAAGGAAGGATGTTCTTGCTATAGAGGGAATGCAGCGAAGGTTTACCAGACTGATTCTTGGGATGGCAGGACGTATGAGGAGAAATTGGGTCTGTTAGGATTATATTTGCTGGAGTTCAGAAGAGTGAGGGGGGATCTCATAGAATCCTATAAAATTCTAACAGGAATTGACAGGGTAGATGCAGGAAGGATGTTCCCGATGGTGGAGGAGTCCAGAAAAAGGGGTCATAGTCTCAGGATACAGGGTAAACCTTTCAGGACTGAGATGAGGAGAAATTTCTTCACCCAGAGAATGGTGAACCTGTGGAATTCGCTACCACAGAAAGCAGTTGAGGCTAAAACATTGTATATTTTCAAGAAGGAGTTAGATAAAGCTCTTGGGTCTAAAGGGATCAAAGGGTATGGGGCAAAAACGGGAACACGTTAGTGAGTTGGATGATCAGCCATGATCATAATGAATGGTGGAGCAGGCTCGAAAGGCTGAATGGCCTACTCCTGCTCCTATTTTCTATGTTTCTATCCTCATCCATCCCTTTGTCTCTCCGGGTTCAACTATTCCAATGCTCCCTGGGACAATCTCCTAGTGCCTGGACCTGCCACCCTGAACCCAGCCTAGCGCCTGGCCCTGCCACCCTGCACCCAGCCTAGCGCCTGGCCCTGCCACACTGCACCCAGCCTAGTGCCTGGCCCTGTCACCCTGCACCCAGCCCAGTGCCTGGACCTGCCCCCCTGCACCCAGCCCAGCGCCTGGCCCTGCCACCCTGCCTAGTGCCTGGACCTGCCACCCAGCACCTGGACCTGCCACCCAGCACCCAGCCTAGTGCCTGGCCATGCCACCCTGCACCCAGCCCAGCGCCTGGCCCTGCCACCCTGCAACCAGCCCAGCCGCTGGCCCTGCCTCCCTGCACCCAGCCTAGTGCCTGGCCCTGCCACCCTGCACCCAGCCTAGTGCCTGGCCCTGCCACCCTGCTCCCTGCCCAGTGCCTGGATCTGCCACCCTGCACCCAGCCTAGTGCCTGGCCCTGCCACCCTGCTCCCTGCCCAGTGCCTGGACCTGCCACCCTGCACCCAGCCTAGTGCCTGGCCCTGCCACCCTGCACCCAGCCTAGTGCTTGGCCCTGACACCCTGCACCCAGCCTAGTGCCTGACCCTGCCACCCTGCTCCCTGCCCAGTGCCTGGACCTGCCACCCTGCACCCAGCCTAGTGCCTGGCCCTGCCACCCTGCTCCCTGCCCAGTGCCTGGACCTGCCACCCTGCACCCAGCCTAGTGCCTGGCCCTGCCACCCTGCACCCAGCCCAGCCGCTGGCCCTGCCACCCTGCCCCCAGCCCAGTACCTGGACCTGCCACTCTGCACCCAGCCTAGTGCCTGGCCCTGCCACCCTGCACCCAGCCTAGCGCCTGGCCCTGCCACACTGCACCCAGCCTAGTGCCTGGCCCTGTCACCCTGCACCCAGCCCAGTGCCTGGACCTGCCCCCCTGCACCCAGCCCAGCGCCTGGCCCTGCCACCCTGCCTAGTGCCTGGACCTGCCACCCAGCACCTGGACCTGCCACCCAGCACCCAGCCTAGTGCCTGGCCATGCCACCCTGCACCCAGCCCAGCGCCTGGCCCTGCCACCCTGCAACCAGCCCAGCCGCTGGCCCTGCCTCCCTGCACCCAGCCTAGTGCCTGGCCCTGCCACCCTGCACCCAGCCTAGTGCCTGGCCCTGCCACCCTGCTCCCTGCCCAGTGCCTGGATCTGCCACCCTGCACCCAGCCTAGTGCCTGGCCCTGCCACCCTGCTCCCTGCCCAGTGCCTGGACCTGCCACCCTGCACCCAGCCTAGTGCCTGGCCCTGCCACCCTGCACCCAGCCTAGTGCTTGGCCCTGACACCCTGCACCCAGCCTAGTGCCTGACCCTGCCACCCTGCTCCCTGCCCAGTGCCTGGACCTGCCACCCTGCACCCAGCCTAGTGCCTGGCCCTGCCACCCTGCTCCCTGCCCAGTGCCTGGACCTGCCACCCTGCACCCAGCCTAGTGCCTGGCCCTGCCACCCTGCTCCCTGCCCAGTGCCTGGACCTGCCACCCTGCACCCAGCCTAGTGCCTGGCCCTGCCACCCTGCACCCAGCCCAGCCGCTGGCCCTGCCACCCTGCCCCCAGCCCAGTACCTGGACCTGCCACCCTGCACCCAGCCTAGTGCCTGGCCCTGCCACCCTGCACCCAGCCTAGTGCCTGGACCTGCCACCCTGCCCAGTGCCTGGACCTGCCACCCTGCCCCCAGCCCAGTGCCTGGACCTGCCACCCTGCCCCCAGCCCAGTGCCTGGACCTGCCACCCTGCCCAGTGCCTGGACCTGCCACCCTGCCCCCAGCCCAGTGCCTGGACCTGCCACCCTGCCCAGTGCCTGGACCTGCCACCCTGCCCCCAGCCCAGTGCCTGGACCTGCCACCCTGCCCAGTGCCTGGACCTGCCACCCTGCCCAGTGCCTGGACCTGCCACCCTGCCCCCAGCCCAGTGCCTGGACCTGCCACCCTGCCCAGTGCCTGGACCTGCCACCCTGCCCCCAGCCCAGTGCCTGGACCTGCCACCCTGCCCCCAGCCCAGTGCCTGGACCTGCCACCCTGCCCCCAGCCCAGTACCTGGCCCTGCCACCCTGCCCAGTGCCTGGACCTGCCACCCTGCCCCCAGCCTAGTGCCTGGACCTGCCACCCTGCCCCCAGCCCAGTGCCTGGACCTGCCACCCTGCTCCCTGCCCAGTGCCTGGACCTGCCACCCTGCCCAGTGCCTGGACCTGCCACCCTGCCCCCAGCCCAGTGCCTGGCCCTGCCACCCTGCACCCAGCCTAGTGCCTGGACCTGCCACCCTGCCCCCAGCCCAGTGCCTGGACCTGCCACCCTGCCCCCAGCCCAGTGCCTGGACCTGCCACCCTGCCCAGTGCCTGGCCCTGCCACCCTGCCCCCAGCCCAGTACCTGGCCCTGCCACCCTGCACCCAGCCTAGTGCCTGGACCTGCCACCCTGCCCCCAGCCCAGTGCCCCCAGCGTTACTGACCTCCCGGCGCTTCAAATTCCCGTCCTCCGGTTGAAAGTCCCTCAGGCCTCCACCCTCCCGCTCTCTGTGACCCGCACCCGTTGCTTCCGCGGGGATTTCTCGGGCTGGTTTTAATTTTGTTTTTGGGGCCGGGTCTCCATGAAAGCCCAGAGCAGTAGCTCCGGCCCGGCCGATAGCAGCAGCAGCTGACTTCGGGGCTGTACCTCCCCGCCCAGGCCCCGGTTACCTAGCAACGCGCGGCCTAGCTCATGCTCCCAGCCGCAGCCTGAACCCCTTTCCCCGGCTCCAGTCTCTTTCTTTCCTTGTCACTTGTTTTCCTGCTGATGTTATTTATTTTCTCCCTTTTCTTTTCTGGTTTCTTGTTTCTTTCTCTTTTGCGTTTAAACTTTGTCTCATTGCTGCTCTCTCCCGGTTCCATCCATTCTGTCCCACTGCCAGACTGAGGGAATTTTCCTGCAGTTAAAGATTCATTTCCTGAATCCAAAACCCTAGACTATTAAAAAATGTCAGTTTCCCACATTTTCTTCAATCACCTTCAGTTATTACTATAGCAGTATTGGAGTCTGTCACTCTAGAATTGGCCTTTATAGCCACTCCAGGCACTGCTCCACAAACCACTGACCACCTCCAGGCGCTTACCCATTGTCTCACGAGACAAGGAGGCCAAAGAAGAAGATTGGAGTTAGGAACAATGTGGGTGAAACCTGCAGGAATATATGTCCAATATTTATCCCTCAATCAACAGTACAAAACAGATTATCTGGTCATTTACACATTGCACTCTGTGGAATCTTGCTGTGCGCAAATTGGCTGCCTCGTTACAACAGTCACAGGGTGTGAAACGAGCTTTATAAATGCAAGTCGTTCTTTCTGGGATTCACTCCAGCTTTGGTGTAAAGCCGAGATCAGGAACTGATTGAAATGATAATGGCATCAGCTATTCAGCTGGTGGGGCATCACGCAGAGCCCCATGTCCCCAGTGTGCTCCCTAACATGGTTACTGATGGGTAAGACTGCAAACTAATGTAGGTCAGCCAGGGCAGGGGTGATATTTCCACAAACTGGGTGATGGAAAAATTAAAGCAAAATACTGCGGATGCTGGAAATCTGAAATTAAAATAAGAAACTGAAGGGCGGCACAGTGGCGCAGTGGTTAGCACCGCAGCCTCACGGCTCCAGGGACCCGGGTTCAATTCTGGGTACTGCCTGTGTGGAGTTTGCAAGTTCTCCCTGTGTCTGCGTGGGTTTCCTCCGGGTGCTCCGGTTTCCTCCCACAAGCCAAGAGACTTGCAGGTTGATAGGTAAATTGGCCATTATAAATTGTCACTAGTATAGGTAGGTGGTAGGGAAATATAGGGACAGGTGGGGATGTTTGGTAGGAATATGGGATTAGTGTTCTTTTTTCTTTTGGGCCTCCTTATCTCGAGAGACAATGGATACGCGCCTGGAGGTGGTCAGTGGTTTGTGAAGCAGCGCCTGGAGTGGCTATAAAGGCCAATTCTGGAGTGACAGGCTCTTCCACAGGTGCTGCAGAGAAATTTGTTTGTTGGGGCTGTTGCACAGTTGGCTCTCCCCTTGCGCCTCTGTCTTTTTTCCTGCCAACTACTAAGTCTCTTCGACTCAGTAGTGGGGATGTTTGGTAGGAATATGGGATTAGTGTAGGATTAGTATAAATGGGTGGTTGATGTTCGGCACAGACTCGGTGGGCCGAAGGGCCTGTTTCAGTGCTGTATCTCTAAACTAAACTAAATGCTGGAAATACTCAGCAGGTCTGGCAGCATCTGTGCAGAGAGAAGCAGAGTTAACGTTTCAGGTCAGTGACCCTTCATCAGAACTGACTATGATGCAAAAATTAGCAATGTAATATGCCTAAAACATGTTTTTAATTTGAAGAGCCCCACCCCCCCCCCCCCCCCCCCCCACCATTGCCTGACCACAGCAGCACATTATCGCCCTGCAGCAAGGGATGCTTTGGGGTGAGGTGGGGGTTGGTGGGCAGGGAAACCTGATTGGAGAGATTCAAATAGTAAATTGCCCCTAGTGTAGGTAGGTGGTAGGAGAATTGAGGGAAGGTGGGAGAGGGAAATGTGATAAATGTAAAATCAGTATAAATGGGTGGTTGTTGGTCGGCACGGACTCAGTGGGCCGAAGGGCCTGTTTCAGTGCTGTATCTCTCTCCGACTCTCAGCCCCTCCGGCAGGAGGCAGGGCGGGGCCGAATGTTTGATTGACAGATACACGGCCGCCTTCGGCAGGGGGCGGGAACAGGGGCGGGGCCGGGGTTTGATTGACAAATACAGCGTCCCCTTCGTCTGCGCAGGCGTATTGTGCACGGCCGCAAGGGTCGCTGGGAAGATGGCGCCGCCAGGGAGAGGGAGCCGGTGATAAGGAACAGGCGCCTGTCATCTGTTCCGGGCTGTCTCAACACTCTGCAGCTTCGCTCGGGATCATGTCCGGAGCGCGGGTTAGTGAATTCAGAATTCCCCAAACCCAACTCTAACCTCCATGTACAACCTCCCAACCCAAGACGTTTTCCATACACCCCACCCAATGCTCCCCATATCCCACTCCCTCTAAACCCCATGTCTACCAGTCACCAAACTCACCACACACACACTCAAATCCCTAACACCTGAAAACATGCCCAAACCTCTTGCCTGTGTTGTGTGTCTCCGCCCCCCCCCCCCCCCCCCCACAAAGGATTTCTTCATTACAGTGGCCATTAAATGCCTCATGTACAAGCTGCCCAAAGTCATTGCTCAGGGGGGGGGACATTGTTGACCAACTGGTGCATGTTGAACTTGAATATGGTAGAGTTATCCACCACACACCCCACTCCTCCTTCCTCTTAGCTGCAGCTCAGCTGTTGTCACTTTCTGCCAGGTATGCTGTTTTGTACATTGTTATCTTTTGAGCCACATTGGACTGGTTTGAGTCATGGAGGGGAGGGGAGGGGGGGGGGTGTAGGTAGGTTGGGGGAGGCACTAGGATAAATGCTCTAGCATTAGTAACGCTTTCTGAGAGTGGAGTTGGTGATCCTGTTGGAAACATTGGGGAAAGAAAGGATTGCAGGATGTTGGCAAATGATTGGGTGAGCTTTACAGTGAGGCATGAATGTAGCAGGAAGAAAATAGTGTGTTAGCCATTTGGAGATTGGAATAGTATTTTGATATAAGAATGAAGAGTATGAGCAGCTTGTATTTATTCCTGATATGCTGTGTATTGAACGCTCTCATTCTGCTTCATGTTTTCTGCTTTTAAAATTTGCAGATAATTTTTTACAAGAAAATGGATGAATGTTTTCAAATCCAGTCTCAAATTTCTGAAAGTAATTTTAAGGGTTTATTTTTAAGGAGCTTATGTCTTTTTCCTGATTAACAAGAAGCTCCATTTAAGGAGGATTCACCAAGAATTTTAGAGCCAAGACATAAGTTAATTTCACAAAGTCGATGCTGCACATCTTCAGAAGAATGGGAGTGCATGAATGGGAGGGTTCTGTAGGATGGGTGAGACTGAGGGGTACAAATATTCATTTCTTTGCAAGTAGATACTTCATTAAAAAAGGGCCATGGCATTTTGAGTTTTATAATTAGGGGTGTATAGTACCAGATTGAAGAGGCAATGAAAGATAGTACAAGGTAATGCTTCTGCCTTAGAAAGAAAGAACATTGTATTTATGTAACTAAACTGTGTCCAGTTTAGGCACTCAATTATAGAAAGGATATTAAAGTCCTAAAGTGCCTACAGCACAGATTCATCAGGATGGAAAACTGTAGTTACATGGAAATAATCTGATTTCTTTTGGAGCAGAGACGGCTGGGAGAAAAATTAAGATATTTTAAAAGGGTTTTGATAGCGAAGGGTAAGAATGTTTCACCTCGCTGGGATTCAGCAGTGAGGGTTCAAACAGTTTCAACTTGTTATTGGGAGAGTGAGGCGGGAGATTGGGAGAAATTACTTCATTCAGAGAGTAGAAGTGAGTGATGCTTTGCCACAGGGATTGACTGAGGCAGAGACCATTGCAACTTCTAAGGAGATAAACATTTCAAGCAGGAAAATACAAGGCTAAGAGCAGAGAGAGCTGGACAGTGGGATTATGTTTGACATGATAGGCCAAATGGCTGCCTTCTGTACTATAAATTCTGGTAGCTCTTGTGACATATAACCAATGGATTGCTTTTGGATTAGTTATTTTGTATTCAAATGTGGCAGCCAATTTGTGTATAATATGCCATAAATGGGAACTAGGAATGAACTTACAGCTGATGTAATCTCGGTGTTGATTAAGGTATGAATATTGGGCAGAATGAGAGGAAAATTCCACTCCCGTTCTCCAGATATGTCCTGTGTGATCTTTTACTTGCTACTGAGCAAAGAAATGGAGTCTCGATTTAATGTCTGATCAGAAAGATGACACCTCCAATAATGCAGCACTCACTCAACACTGAGCTGAAGTGCCAGCATAGGCTGTGTTCCAATCTTGTGGGGTTTGAACCCACAACCTCTGACTCAGAGCTGACCGTGCTAACTAATTTAAACTGACACTCAGAAAACTCAGGAAAAGTTGGATAAAACTTCCTAGAGTGATAAGTAGCAGAGTAGCTCTTGGTGGCTCCTGGAGTTATTCAGGAGTCAGTGCGGTACTGTGAATGATAAGTGAGTTTCTGTGGAAGATGAGTGAGATGGTGTACATGTGATATCCCTCATCTTCATTTACTGTGTCGAGTATTTGGTAGAATGTCTGTAGAGATAAGCTGTACAACATGGGGAATGTTGGTTTTAGCTGCACACTAAGATTGGAAATAGGGTAATACCGTGTAACAGTTTGATGGTAACTTACTGTGACAATGTAATATTGTTCAGTCTGAGTTTTAATTGTAATTATCCAAAGCCTGTCTTGTTTTTACTGCTGATATGAGTGGATGCCTATCCCCAGGAACCTCAGTTCATTTAACCAGGGTTTTTAATCCCTACGTTAAACGGAGGAATTACTGAGGTTAAATAATGCACATAGAAAATTAAAATCGCAGAGAATCACAGAATAATATTATTTCGAATGTTTACAATAGTTAATGCTGTGTCTGCGTGGGTTTCCTCCGGGTGCTCCGGTTTCCTCCCACATGCCAAAGACTTGCAGGTTGATAGGTAAATTGGCCAGTAGCAATTGCCCCTAGTATAGGTAGGTGGTAGGGAAATATAGGGACAGGTGGGGATGTGGTAGGAATATGGAATTAGTGTAGGATTAGTATAAATGGATGGTTGATGGCCGGCACAGACTCAGTGGGCCGAAGGGCCTGTTTCAGTGCTGTATCTCTAAACTAAACAACAGCATAGGATTCAGTTTTCCCACATGATCAGCTGTATTCACAGGCTTGTCCAATTTCTACTTAATGCCATTTGCATTTTCTGGCCACATGTACAGATTCTCAGTTAAAGTTGACTGACTTCCACGTGACCCAAGCACTCTGTGGTATAGAATCATCTTCCAAATTATTTCTCGGGTTGCGATGTAAACATTTGCAGATATTTCTGCTGTGGTGTCTTGGGCACAGTCAGTTCTTCGCATAAAGCCCAGCAAAATAATAGGCTGAAAACTGAATAAATTCTATCCAGATCCCCCTCTGATATGGTAAGAAATAACTTGCATTTTTATAGCGCCTGTCACAATCTCAGGATATCCCAAAGTGCTTTACAGCCAATGAAGTACTTTTGAAGTCTAGTCACTGTTGTAGTGTAGGAAACGCAGCAGCCAAGTTGTGCACAGCAAGATCCCACAAACAGCAATGCGATGGTGACCAGTTAATCTGTTACAGTGATGTTGGTTAGCCAGGACACTGGGGAGAACTCCCCTGCTCCTCTTCAAAACATTGCACTGGAATCTTTTGCATTCATCAAAGGGTAGACTGGTCCTCAGTTCAATGTCTCATCCACCGGCACCTCTGAAAATACGGCACTCCCTCAGGACTGCACCAGAAGTGTTGGCTTGGATTATATGTTCAAGTCTCTGGAGTGGGACTTGAACCTACAGCCTCAGAGGTGAGGGTGCTGCACAATGAGCTACAGCCGAAACCAAGGCTTAATGTTACCGCGGCAATTTGAAATAAACAGCAAATTGAATGCAGTTGGTCCTTATTATAAAATCTCAACTATCCTGAGCCCTGGCCTTGAAATGTGTTCGGTCTGTCCTGGTTGAGTCCCCTGAAGACATCTTTAACAAAAAAGAATATTTTAAGAATTAATAATGTAGAAAATTTGTTTCACAGTTGACAAGGAATCTTTGAATATTTTTAAGGCAGAGGTAAATAGATTCTTGATAAGCAAGGGGGTGAAAGGTAGATGGGAATGTGGAGCTGAGGTTACAATCAGATCAGCCATGATCTTATTGAATGGCGGAGCAGGCTTGAGGGGCTGAGTGGTCTGCTAATTCATATATAAAATTCAGAAATGCATTTGAAATGTCAGATAAAATCAGTTTGTTCGCAGCTTTTGCTTTTCAAAATGCAAGTTTTTAACATTGGCTGGCCACTGTATAAATGTCCCTATCACACCTGCACGTGGTAACATATTGGATATTTGCATTGCCAGTAAGTTTATCTCATTTCTGTCATATCTCTTCTAGATCTCTGCTACTTACAATGAGAATCCTTCTAGAATCATCCGTGTTGGAACAAGAAAGAGCCAGGCAAGTTGTCAGATTCTTGTTTCTGAAAGTTCCCCCACTAACCTAAAGACTGAATTTATTGTATTCTGTGTCTTGAGCTATTTTGTGAAAGAGGTTTTTCAAAAATCCTTTGATTTCCCCAAGGGATAAAATGCATATAATTTCAATACTGGGACATGGTTTTTATGGACAGAGCACCTTGCATCCAGGCATTGCCTGTGTGCAGCACCACAGCTTAGACTCAGTGTGGGATAGCAGTGTAATCATCATGATCAGTGTGTGAGGATGCTGGGCTGTTCCTGTGCAGCCTGTCACTTATCCATATCTGCAGAATTGTCAGTTTGTAGCTGAGTCACCGGGGAGTGAATTGTGGGAAGAGGTGTTTGCACGATAAAACCAAAGGGAGGGGCAGGTGGACAGTCCAGATAAATGTTTTTGTTCTGTGAATTCTCCAACAAATTGTTTCATGCTAATAAAGTTCTGGTCTGAAATGCTGCATCAGGGGTTTCAGCTGAAATCTCTTAAGTTGCACATCAGGTTCTTTAACTTTGCTTGATCTGGCATCAGGCACACACTACTTTTCTCGCCAGCTGTATACCAAGGGCGGCACAGTGGCGCAGTGGTTAGCACCGCAGCCTCACAGCTCCAGGGACCCGGGTTCGATTCCAGGTACTGCCTGTGTGGAGTTTGCAAGTTCTCCCTGTGTCTGCGTGGGTTTTCTCCGGGTGCTCCGGTTTCGTCCCACAAGCCAAAAGACTTGCAGGTTGATAGGTAAATTGTCACTAGTGTAGGTTGGTGGTAGGGAAATATAGGGACAGGTGGGGATGTTTGGTAGGAATATGGGATTAGTGTAGGATTAGTATAAATGGGTGGTTGATGTTCGGCACAGACTCGGTGGGCCGAAGGGCCTGTTTCAGTGCTGTATCTCTAATCTAATCTAAAGTGTAAGTGGCCCATCTCCAATGCTATGGCACAGAGCAGACCCAGAGTATCCTGGCATTAGTGATCTGCCACTGCATCTTGCGTCTCCACTGAGAGTTCTTGGCTGATCCCTGTGGAGTGCAGCAACTCCGTGCTGAAAACATCTGCAAACATTAAAATCAATGATAATATTTGCCTGTGGATTTGTTATTGATTACTTCTCATTCCTCTGAGACCCATGCAACTGGCTTGATTTAGCGTCATTATTAGGACACACTTACTTTGTGGATTGTACCCCTTTGTTCTTTATTCCCTCACCTCCAGAGGAAATAGTTTCTCTGTATCTCCTCTATTGAATCTTTTTATCATTTTAAACACCTTGGTCAAATCATAGCTCAACCTTCTATACTCCATGGAATACAAGCCAAGTATATGCTCAAAGGATCACAATTTAGACATGGTCCTTACCGACAATAAGTATAATTCCTTTTAGCACCAACCTGTTGCTTCGTTTAATCCATTTTTGGGATGTGGGCATTACTGGCATTTACTGCCCATTGCTAGTTCCCTGACAAGGTGACGGCATTTTTATTTTGCTGTTATTTGACCTGGGAGGAGATTGTTGCCTCTGAGCTAGAATCAGACTGGTGTACAGGAATGAACGTGATTGTCAGGTTTCTCTGGTAGTGCTACACTCTGTGAAATCTGATCACTCTTGTTTTGCTTCTCCCAGCTTGCTCGGACTCAAACTGGCACTGTGGTGGACATGCTGAAAGAACGTTATCCGAACACCCAACTTGAAATCGGTAAGTACAGATTGCTTGGGGAGTTGTGGTGGGGGGGGGGTGATTAATCGGGTGCCAGATATGAAGGGAGTACATATCACAAAAATCACATTGTTAAATGGGAATAGGCACCTGAACTGAGATAGACTATGGGGACCAGGGATATTAACGTTGCAAAAAAGATAGTTTAGGGGTGATCTTAAGGTATTTTGGGAAAAGATAAAGTAGATCCCAGATCATAAACATAACATAGAAAACACAGAAATAGAACTAGGCCATTCAGCCCCTCAAGCCTGTTCCTCCATTCAACCATAACTGATGTGTGCTCCATCTACTCGTCTTTGCTTGATATCCTTGCCTAACACAAATTTATCGGTGTCGGCCTTAAAATCTTCAATTGACCCCCAGAATCCACAGCTTTTGGGGGGGGTGCGGGGGAGTGTTCCAGGTTTCCACTACTGTGTGAAAACATGCTTCCTAATTTCTCTCCCTCTATCTCTAATTTTAAGATTGTGCCATAAATAAAGACAGAAAATACTAGAAATACTCAGCAGGTCTCCGAGTATTTTCAGCATTTTCTGTTTATTTCCGATTTCCAGTATCCACAGTATTTTGCTCTTTTATTAGTTCAGGAGATGTGGGCATCACTGGCTATGCTGGCATTTTATTGACCATCCCTAATTGCCCTTGAGAAGGATTGTTTAAGATTATGCCCCCTTGTTCTGGACTCACCCCACCAGAGGAAATGGTTTCTCTCTATCTACCCGATTGAATCTTATTTTAATCACCACAATCAGACCACCCCTTGACCTTCTAAACTCAAGGGAATATGAACCATGTTTATGCAACCGGTCCTTCTAAGTTAACCCATTAATCCCCCGTATCAGATGTATGAATCTGTGCTGTAGCTCCTCCAAAGCCAGAGCTCTAGAGCATAGGAATATGGACTCAAGCTCCTGGATGAAGAGAGATGTACAGATTTCCAGCATCTGCAGTATTTTGCTTTTATTAAGACATTATTCTTCCTGGTAAATGTGCAGAATAACCAACCCAGGGAGGCAGTGCAATGTTAAGAGGCTACTGGATGAACTTTTGACAGATGGGGAATTTAGAAGAGACCGAGGTAAAGCTGAATAGGTGTTGTGGACATTTCTGGTCCTGTGCACCTGAGATTATTGGAATATGTCAGGGAGGGGGTTGATGTTTAGTGTAATTACTGATGCTTCATGGGTGGCCCTGATTGCCTGGAGTGTTCTTGATTTGCTTTAGCAAGTCAGGGAGGAATTTTCCATTTTTTTTCTGAAATAAGCCATTGGTTATTTTTGGCTTCCCACAGGAGTTAGGATTGCTGGTGGTTGGGAGCATAAAGTTGTGTGGTCAAACAGATAGTGGGCATTTGAGTTTTGTAAGTTTGCATGCAGATGCTACATACACCACTGCATTGCACATTCTGGTTTAATGTTGTTTTCTATCACCATAGTTGCCATGACAACCACTGGGGACAAAATTCTGGATACAGCGCTCTCAAAGGTATCTCTTATTTTTTATTTTGGTTTGTAATTTTTTGCATGGCTGAGGTGCATGTTTATAGAATTGTCCTTGAAATAAGATCTTTAAATGGGACTGTGTAGAGGGAGCTTTACTCTGTATCTAACCCGTGCTGTACCTGCTTTGGGAGTGTTTGATGGGGACAGTGGAGAGGGAGCTTCACTCTGTATCTAACCCCGTGCTGTATCTGTCCTGAGAGTGTTTGATAGGACTGTGTAGAGGGAGCTTTACTCTGTATCTAACCCGTGCTGTACCTGCTTTGGGAGTGTTTGATGGGGACAGTGTAGAGGGAACTTTACTCTGTATTTAACCCCGTGCTGTACCTGTCCTGGGAGTGTTTGATGGGATAGTGTAGAGGGAGCTTCACTCTGTATCTAACCCCGTGCTGTACCTGTCCTGGATGTGTGTTTGATGGGACAGTGTAGAGGGAGCTTTACTCTATAACTAACTTACTTTGCAGCTGATGTATGAATATTTGATAGTGACACTAGGTGCCTCGCCAGCAATTTTTGCTGCTCGCTGCCATACATCGCTACTGTATGTTGAGGGGGAGGTGATGTATGAGGAAACATTTGCACCAGGTTGAAACCACTGCCATTATTTAACCCCAGTTTTAATTTCTGTCCCTGTTAGATTGGAGAGAAGAGTCTGTTCACAAAGGAGCTGGAAACTGCATTGGAGAAGAATGAGTATGAATTTTTGGTTGTCTGTCTACCTGTTGATCACTCAACTCTGCTAACTTGCTCTTGGAAAATCCATCGTTTTTAAAAATTCCTTTTCACCGTTATTTAATATGATTATTTGTCAGCTGTTATAACAGTGTCAGCCATGCCTCACCGATAGGACGCTTGCATCTGGGTCAGAAGGTTGTCTGTTTGAGTCCAGAGACTTGAGCACGATCTAGGCTGACACTCCTGTGCAGCACTAAGAGTGCCACAGTGTCACCTGTGCCGTCTTTTGAATGAGACATTAAACCAGAGCCATGGCTGCCCCCTCAGATGGATGTAAAAAATCCCTTGGTGTTATTTGGAAGAGGAGGAGTTGTGTTCCCCAGTATTAATATGGAATAATAGAAAAGAAAGTATAGCATCTTGCACTACCTCAGGATGTCCCAACGCACTTTAGAGCCAATGAAGCACTATTGAAGTGTAGCTAATGAAATGTAGGAAATGCAGCAGCCAATTTGTACACAGCAAGCTCCCACAAACAATGTGATAATGACCAGATAATCCATTTAGGTATGTTGGTTGATAAATTCTCTGCTCCTCTTTGAAATAGCCCCAAGAGATTTTTTATATCCAACTGAAAGGGTAGATGAGATCCTGGTTTAGCGTTTCATCTGAAAGCTGGCACTTCCCTCAGTACTGCACTAGAACATCTGCCTGGATTAACTGTTCAAGTCTCTGGCGTGGGAGGGAATATAGCTGCTGATTTACTTTGTTTTTTTTGTTTTCCAACCTTGATGTGTTACCCTTTTAGCCTGGGTAGTGGAATGTATCCTTTGTTGGAAATGTCTTTGATTCTATAGTGTTATTAGTTGCACTGTGAGTCTTTCTGCTGGCATCTCACATGTTGCTCTTCTGATGCAGGGTTGACCTGGTGGTTCACTCTCTGAAGGACCTGCCGACCACACTCCCCCCGGGATTCACAATTGGAGCCATCTGCAAGTGAGTGTTATCAGGTTAAGACTCTTGATGCGGGTTCAGTATGATTCAAATTCCTCAGCGAAACAAGTACTAAAATTCCACTTGAGCTTTACTCTGTATCTAACCCCGTGCTGTACCTGTCTTGGGAGTGTTTGATGGGGACATTGTAGAGGGAGCTTTAATCCATATCTAGGTCTGAAGAAAATTGGGAGGGACATTCCATCTTCTGGAGGTTATGCAGCTGATGGAATGATGCAAAAGCAGTGTAGGCATCTGTACATTATTTGCATTTAATCATTTCCTGCATCCCCTTCACAATTCTCTGTATATTCCCGTTTCACTCCCCACTTTCCATGTTAACAGTAAACCCTGACTGGGAACATTCCCAATGCAGTGAAATTACTGTTTTCATTGCAAGTAAACTACAGACAGTATGCCGAGATGAGCTCTGATTTATTATCACAGCTGTCTTGTTACAGGCGCGAAATTCCTTTCGATGCTGTCGTTCTGCACCCGAACCATATAGGGAAATCCCTGGGCACGCTGGCGGAGAAGAGGTAAGGCATTGATATCGGTTCATGCTTTAATGTCTAGAGAGATGGTGCTTTCAGGATAAGAAGGGAAACAAGCTCTCGTTGTATGAGATCATTGTTGGGTCGATCATTTAGGACTGAGCTGAGACAAAATTACTTCACTCAAAGGGTTGTGAATCTTTGAAATTCTCTGTCCCAGAGGGTTGTGGATGCTCCATCACTGAATACATTTAAGGCTGGGATAGATAGATTTTTGGTCTTTCAGAGAATCAAGGGATATAGCAAGCGGGCGGGGAAGTGGAGTTGAATACTAAGATCAGTCATGATATTGAATGGCGGAGCAGGCTTGATGGGCCATATGGTCTACTCCTGATCCTATTTCTTATGTTTTTGTGAGATTACTTTTGAATCCCGGAGACTTTTTCTGTGAAATGTTCTAATTTCTCTCTCTCTCGTCCCTTTACAGTGTAGTGGGAACTAGTTCTTTACGACGAGCAGCGCAGCTCAGAAGGAGATTTCCTCACCTGGAATTCAAGGATATCGTATCCTTTAATTGTTTACAGCCACTTATGCAGAATCACAGACTGTACAGCACAGAAAACCATTCAGCCCATCATGCCTGTGCCAGCTCTCTGAAAGAGCTCTCCATGTAGTCCTATTCCTCTGCTCAATCTACAATCGTCAATCTTTGACTATTTTCTTTTTCAACTGGTAAGGTTAGGGTATTAAGGGATTATTACATAGAATTACATAAAATATACAGCACAAACAGGCCATTCGGCCCAACTATTCTGTGCTTGTGTTTATACTCCACATGAATCCCCTCCCATTCTTTCTGCCTCATCTCAGCCTTTTAGCATATATTTCTATTCCCTTTTCTCTTGTACTCTTCTAGTTTTCTTTTGAAAACATCAAAGCTATTTTTCCCAACTACTTGCAGTGGTCGTGAGTTCCACATTCTAACCACTCTGAAGAAATTTCTCCTTATCTCCCTATTGGATTTGTGGTCCCTAGTTTTGGATTCTCTCGAGTCCTCTCTGCATCTACCTTGTCCAACCCTTTCGTCATTTTGAAGATCACTATCAGGTCACCTCTAAGTCATTTTTCTAAAGAAATTCCCAACCTGTTCAATCTTTCCTGATCGCTAACTAGTACCATCCTTGAAAATCTTTTTTGCACTTTCTCCAGCGCTTCTTTGTCCTTTTTAATAAGAGACCAGAATGGTGCTCAGTACTCTTATGTGCAACCTGACTAGGGTCCTTCATCAATTAACTTGGCAATTCAAAAGCTAATTTTAAATCCATGTAATTCTGTATACAATACTGGCTTCAAAATTATCTGGAATTGACTATCCAAGGGTACTCAGTATTTCGGAAGGATAGGCAGGAAGGAAAAGGAGGAGGTGTCGCTTTGTTAGTAAAAGAAGAGATCAGTGCAATAGTGAGAAATGACATAGGCACTGGAGATCAAGACGTAGAATCAGTCTGGGTAGAAATAAGAAATAGCAAGGGAAAGAAGACCCTTGGAGTAATCTGTAGGTCCCCAGACAGTAGTTCTGCAGTGGGGCACAGTATAAACCAGGAAATACTGGGGGCTTGTGAGAAAGGTACAGCAATAATCATGGGTGATTTTAATATGCATATAGACAGGATTAATCATATTGGCAAAGGTAGCCTCGAGGGTGAGTTCATTGAATGTATTAGAGGTTGTTTTTTGGAGCAATATGTTGTGGAACCAACCAGGGAGCAGGCTATTCTAAATTTGGTATTGTGTAATGAGGTGGGATTAATTCATCTCATAGTTAAGGATCCTGCAGGAAAGATTGATCATAGCATGCTAGAATTTCAAATTCAGTTTGATGGTGACAAACTGGAGTCCCACACAAGCATTCTGGAGTTAAAGGCAATTACATGGGCAGGAGGACATATTTGGCACCAGTGGACTGGGCAGGAAGACTAAAAGGTAGGTCAGTTGATAAGCATGGCAGATGTTTAAGGAGATATTCAATTCCCCCCAACTAAAATATATTTCAGAGAGGAAGAAAGATTGTAAGGGGGGGAAAAAACGTCCATGACCAAGCAGGAAGTTAAGGATAACATAAAGACAAAAACTAAGGCATACCATATGGCAGGCTGGAAGATTGGGAAACTTCCAGAGATGGCAAATGGAGTTTAATGCGGAAAAGTGTGAGGTGATTCACTTTGGAAGGAGTAACAGGAATGCAGAGTACTGGGCTAATGGGAAGATTCTTGGTAGTGTAGATGAACAGAGAGATCTTGGTGTCCAGGTACATAAATCCCTGAAGGTTGCTACCCAGGTTAATAAGGCTGTTAAGGCATATGGTGTGTTAGCTTTTATTAGTAGGGGGATCGAGTTTCGGAGCCACGAGGTCATGCTGCAACTGTACAAAACTCTGGTGAGACCGCACCTGGAGTATTGCGTGCAGTTCTGGTCACCGCATTATAGGAAGGATGTGGAAGCTTTGGAAAGGGTGCAGAGGAGATTTACTTGGATGTTGCCTGGTATGGAGGGAAGGTCTTACGAGGAAAGGCTGAGGGACTTGAGGTTGTTTTCGTTGGAGAGGAGGAGTGGTGACTTAATAGAGACATATAAGTTAATCAGAGGGTTAGATAGGGTGGATAGTGAGAGTCTTTTTCCTCGGATGGTGATGGCAAACACGAGGGGACATAGCTTTAAGTTGAGGGGTGATAGATATAGTACAGATGTCAGAGGTAGTTTCTTTACTCAGAGAGTAGTAGGGGCGTGGAACGCCCTGCCTGCAACAGTAGTAGACTCGCCAACTTTAAGGGCATTTAAGTGGTCATTGGATAGACATATGGATGAAAATGGAATAGTGTAGGTCAGATGGTTTCACAGGTCGGCGCAACATCGAGGGCCGAAGGGCCTGTACTGCGCTGTAATGTTCTTAAAAAAAAAACAAAGGGTTACTAAAAATGCAATGAAAAGAGCAAAGGTAAATTATGAAAGAAAACTGGCGCAAAATGTAAAAACGGATAGCAAAAGCTTCTATAACTATATAAAGGAAGCTAAAGTGAATGTTGATCCCTTGGAGGATGAGACTGGGGAGTTAATAGTGGGGGACACAGAAATGGCAGAGATACTAAATCAGTATTTTGCCTCAGTTTTCAGGGTGGAGGTCACTAGTACCATCCCAATTGTAACAGATAATTCAGAGGTTATAGAAAGGGAGGAACTTGGAACAATCATCACTAGGGAAAAAGTACTGAGCAAACTATTGGGATTGAAGGCAGACAAGTCCCCAGGACCTGATGGCTTACATCCTAGGGTCTTAAAGGAAGTGGCAGCGGAGAAAGTGGATCCATTGGTTATAAGCCAAAATTCCCTGGATGCGAGAAAGGTTCCAGTAGATTGGAAAAATTCTAATATAACGCCCTTATTCAAAAAAGGAAGAAGGCAGAAAGTAGGAAACTATACATCAGTTAGTTTAACATCTGTTGTTGGGGAATTGTTAGAATCCATTATTAAGGAAGTAATAACAGGACATTTAGAAAGTCAAAACGCAATCCACCAGAGTCAGCATGGTTTTATGAAGGGTAAATCATGTTTGACTAATTTGCTAGAGTTCTTCGAAGATGTAACAAGCAAAGTGGATAATGGGGGTCCTGTAGATGTAGTTTATCTGGACTTCCAGAAGGCATTTGATAAGGTGCCACACAAAAGGTTAATACACAAGGTAAGATCACATGGGGTTAGGGGCAATTTATTAGCTTGGATAGAGGATTGGCTAACCAACAGAAAACAGAGAATCGGGATAAATGGGTCTTTTTCTGGTTGGCAAGATGTAACTAGTGGGGTGCCACAGGGTTCGGTCCTCAGGCCCCAATTATTTACAATCTATATTAATGACTTGGATGCAGGGATGGAAGGTACTATAGTCAAATTTGCAGATGACACTAAAATAGGTGGGATGGTAAGCTGCAATAAAAATAAGAAATTTACAAATGGATTTGGATAGGTTAGGTGAATGGGCCAAAATTTGGCAGATGGAGTTTAACGTGGATAAGCGTGAGGTTATCCATTTTGGTCAGAAGAATAGAAAGGCCAAGTATTATCTAAATGGAGAGAAACTTCAGAGTGCTTTGGTGCAGAGGGATCTGGGTGTTCTTGTGCATGAATCACAGAAAACTAGTTTGTAGGTGCAGCAGGTAATAAGGAAGGCAAATGGAATTTTGGCATTTATTGCTAAAGGAATAGAGTATAAAAGTAGGGAAGTGTTGCTGCAACCATACAAGGCATTAATGAGACCGCACTTGGAGTATTGCGTACAGTTTTGGTCCCCTTGCTTGAGGAGGGATGTAGTTGCATTGGAGGCAGTTCAGAGGAGGTTCACTAGATTGATTCCAGAGATGAGGGGTTTGTCTTATGAAGAGGGATTGAGCAGTTTAGGCCTTTACTCTCTCTCTAATTTCGAAGAATGAGAGGGGATCTAATTAAGGTATGTAAGATGATAAAGGGGATTGACAAAGTAGACGTAGAGAGGATGTTTCCTCTGGTGGGGCAATCTAGAACGAGAGGTCATAGATTTAGTATAAGGGGTAGCAGATTTAAAACAGAGATGAGGAGAAACTACTTCTCTCAAAGGGTCGTGAGTCTGTGGAATTCACTACCCCAGAGTACGGTGGACGCCAGGACATTGAGTAAATTTAAGGAGGAGAGACAGATTTTTAATTAGTAATGGGTTGAAGGGTTATGGAGAAAGGGCAGGAAAGTGGAGTTGAGGCCAAGGTGAGATCAGCCATGATCATATTGAATGACAGAGCAGGCTCGAGGGGCTGAATTGCCTACTCCTGCTCCTAGTTCTTATGTTCAAAATGTGGTAAAATGAACCAGACTTTGTTAGAACGCACCAATATTGTTGTTGGGGTCAGTGGGATGCAATGGATTATCCAGGAGTTGTGCTATGATCCCAGTCTGTGAACTTGGGGACAGTCTCTGCAAAGTGAGCATCTCCACAGTGTAAAATCCTCAGTAATTCTGTGCCTACACACTGCTGTTAGGATAGCGTATAGGGAACTAGTGGCCTCAGCAGAAAAATAATACCCCAAGTCTTTAAATAGGAAATTGAGAAATACAGTTTGCTGTTGGATTTGCTTGAATGCCAGCTGTATTTAGAGTGGGTTCCAGTGGGCATGTTAATAAGACTGTTATTTATTATCACTGCGAAGGGTAGTTGTCTCCTAAGCAAAATTTCCACCTTTTGTGCAGTGTGGCTGGTGCCAGCTGGGGTTTGTTGAAGGTGGTGGTGTGTGAAACCAGGGGTTTAAAGTGGCGTTGGGAGCTGTGTCTGTGGTACTGATTCAATTCTGCCAGGAGAGTAGGACCAGGAGTGTCCAGTGCAGTTTTATTACTGGTGCCCGTGTATTTCTTTAATCAGAGTTTTGATCACAGCGAGGCAATTTGAACACGAGGTTGAAGAAACTTGACGAGAAGGGTGATTACAGTGCCATTGTACTGGCAGCAGCTGGTCTGCGGAGAATGGGATGGGAGAGTCGGATCAGTCAGGTATGGCTTTTAATAAATAAAAACAAAATGCTGGAGTTACTCAGCAGGTCTGGCAGCATCTGTGGAGAGAGAAACAGTTAATGTTTCAGGTCTGTGACCTTTCATCAGAACTGGAAAACGGTTTAAGCAAGCGGGGTGGGGGGGGGAAGGGGCGTGGGGAAGAGAACAAAGGGGAGGTGTTTGATAGGGCAGAGGGCAGGAGAGATTAAATAACAAAGCTGTCCTGCGACGTGGCTTTTAATAACCTATTGTGCATATCTTAACCTGAGGGACCATGCTGCTGAAAAAACCTTGTGATAAAACTGTGGGTAATTGCCCTTCACTTCTTTCCTGCTTCCAAAGCAGCAGATTTCTCTGCAGCATCGTGGATGACATTTGCTCAGTAATGCATCAGTCCATCTCCCCTGGGGTCAGAGTAACCCCAGACTGAAACACCAGGACAAAATATAAGGTAGTAAGCAGTATCCAAGCATCACTTCATCAGTCTGTGGACAAGGGATGCAAACTGCAGAACTACGAAGCCCGATGAGGGTCTTCCCACACACAGATTGAGGTGTGATCTGGGTTCTCGGTAGAGCAGTGAAATACATTGAGTAACAGTTGGATGCTTTAATGAGGGAATTGTAGGTTTTAGTTCTGGATGGGTGACTTGTAATAGGCTGAGTGGCCTAAATGAGCAGCCAGTTCTATCCACACACACATGCACAATGCAAGGAGAATTTTCACCCTCGGATTGCTACTGTTACGACCGAGCGCTTCTGTCAAAGCCCCCAATCAAAATATACGATTCTGACTGTGATGGGAGAAACGCACTGATAATTCAATCCCGTCGCTCCACTGATCGCCTAACATATCATTTTAAATTTTCCAAATTAAAGAAAGACCCAGCCAAATTGTATCATCTATTAATCCCCGAATGAAGCTAGCCAAACCAGGTGTCTTTAAATCAACAAGTTAACTCTTTTTAATTGGGAGAGCTAAATTCTTAAACACTGAAGATATAAACAACATTTAAAATAGGAAAAATTAGAGTCGTTGCAAATTTACAGTCCAATGTTGCTTGAAGTCCTCACAGTCGTCCGATGCGGGGACAAAAGGTTCTTCCACAGTAGAACAGTCCGTAGTCTAACTTCAGCAGTAGGTGATGCTTATCTTCTCCAGCGAATTTCAACAATTAACGACTTGCAAACACTTTCAACAGAATCAAGCTGACTTTAGAATTTTTGAGGGATAAACGATTGTCACAGTCTAACTTCCCTTTCTTCAATTTAAATTACCAGAGATCTCTGTTTTGGCTTGACTTTTTTTTGGAATTTTGAGAGATGATAAACAGACTAAAATCCTCTTCCTTCAGTTTAAATGGTTGAGAGCACTTTTTCCAGGTGCTGTCACCACAGCTGGCTGTCCTCTGTCTTTGTTCTGTTAGAGCAAACTGTCTTCAATTAAAAAGCCAGTTCAAAATTGAATTGTAACAAATGTATCGCTTAATACTCATTCCCAGTGGCTGTATCTATGGTAACGAGAATGCACCCTTTGAATCGCAGTCTCCAAATTGATGTTTCTAATGGCAACCGAAAATGCACCTTCCTATAACTTCTGAGGGTTGAAGCAATACTGATCCTTTGCAAGCCTTAAAGGCAAACCGCATATTCTTGGGGAAAAAAAACTACAGGACCATGACACTACCCTTTCTAATTCTTGGTGATGGAGCCAAGATTAATGCCTGATTCCTTTGTCCTCATCAGCCCTAATGCTGGAAAGATGCTCGCAGTTTGGAGAGGCGTCCGTAAGCAGTTTCTGTTGTCAGTGTTTTATTTTCCAAAGCGTCGACCATTTTCCTTCTGTTTAGACACAGCCTGGGAAATTAGATACTCATGAAGTTGCCAGAATGCTCCTGTTTGCACAAAGCAGTAGTAAATAGATGATTTTATTTATTGTAGATTCTGGACCCTGAAGATTGTATGTATGCTGTGGGTCAGGTAAGTGTGAATTCAACTGCTGCACAATTAGTGCTTGTGAAATATCAGGATTTTTGCTCCACCAACACACTACAGCTATGGTACCAGCTCATGCAATCTACCTGTATAGATCATTGTGGGCAATTAAAGCTCAGAACACACATGCTCGATATGCACAGCAAATTCCCAAGCATCTGGGAAGAGAATTTTTTTTTCTTTTGTTCTTTCATGGGATGTGGGTGGTGCTAGCATGGTCAGCATTTATTGCCCATCACTAACTGCCTTTGAAGCTATTCAATGTTCAGGAATTGTGTCTTTAACAAAGCAATCAAATTGTAACAAACTGCTTGGAAACCATGAAAATTTTGTAGACACTTATTGGGCCTGTGATCACAACACTTGTATTTGCACAGCCCATGTGCGAATTTTCACATTTTCTGCGTTTGGTAAAATGAGACAAAAAGCATTCTGTGTGTGTGTCCTTTTGATTGTTGAATGTTTAATTTCCTTGGTTGCTGAGTGGTGGTGAATGTTACACGTGAAGTCCGTTTGCTGGTTTCGTATACAAGGCATTTTCTACTTTTCTGTTAAATGTATTTACATCTGTTATTTGGTTCCAGGGTGCCCTGGGTGTAGAAGTGAGGATGAACGACTCTGCTGTCCTTGACATGATATCTACTCTCAACGACGCAGAAACAGTCCTGCGCTGCATTGCCGAGCGTTCTTTCATGAAGCACCTGGTACAGTTAAAAAATATATTCAACTCTGCCACTGTATTCCAGTAATCACCTGGCTCTTGGCAGCTTACAAACCTGCCGAGTTGCACTGTCCGTTTATAGCTGTGGGTGAGGCGGCTACTGGCAATTGGATATCAAATCATAAAATGCTGGAAACACGCAGGAGCTCAATGAGCATCTGAAAAAGAAAGGGTAACAAAAGGTGGCCCTTCTCCCCAAAATGCTAACCTCCTCTCTATGCATTTGCAGCATTTCTTGTTTGCTTTACCAGTCTGCTGAGACATTGTTGCTTTATCTTCTGATTCATTTTATATACTTGTATACTCATCATTGGTGATGGTCCACCTTCTTGAACTGCAGCAGTCTGTGTGCTACCTTTGGCAGCGGTTTGACGCAACTGACTTGCTGGATCACTTCGGAGTCAGGCCACATTGGTGTGGGATTGGAGTCGCATATAGGCCCAGACCATGTAAGGACAGTAGAATTCTTTCCTAAAGGATGTTGATGAATCAGCTGGGTTTTTGCAACAATCTGAGAGCTTCATGGTCACTTTTACTGACGCCAACTTTTTTCCACAGATTTTTAAAACTGAATTCAAATTCTCAAACTGCCCCACCCAGATTTGAACTTGTGTTCTCTTGACTCTTAGTCCAGTAGCAGAACTATACACTCATGTACTGGCATGTATTGGCCGTTGGGGAGCATTACAGTTGAACCTGATCCTATTCGGCAGTATTCATTCACATTGTAGTAGGAGTAATTGCAGAGCGATCGGGCACCTGCTGATTTCCCCATTGTCCTCACACCCAGTACTGTGATGCTGTTTCCTCTTCTATCAGTTAATGGTACAGACTGGAGATTGAAGCTGGAAACGTTTGGTTGGTACAGTTTCGCATTGTGTTTGTTCTCACTCCTGTGAGATGGTTGGTCTAGTCTCCATTGTATGGTTGTGAGGTGGAGAGGTTGTAAAGAAACTAATTGGTTCTGCGTTCCATGTTTTGTACAGGAGGGAGGCTGCAGTGTACCTGTTGCCGTTCACAGTGCCATTAATGAAAATCAGGTAATGCTGCTTTTCATGTGACTTGCATTTTCGCTTCTTCAAATTTACATTTTAATTTTCTGACTCTTTCAATTGTAGCTCTACCTCACAGGGGCTGTGTACAGTCTCGATGGATCTGACATCTTGAAAGATACTATGCAAACAAGTATATCGACTCAACCCCAGGTACGTCACAATCCAGATGGACATTTCAGTGCAATACTGAGGGAGTACTGCACTGTTGGAGGTGCCATCTTGGAGGTGAAACGTTAACTGAGGCCCTATCTGCCCCCTCAGGAGGAGAGGAATTCTCCCCAGTATGCTGGGGCCAACAGTTATATTAAAAAAAAAGATTATTTGGTCACTTATCTCATTGCTGGGAGCTTGCTGTGTGCAAAATTGGCTGCTGCTTTTCCCTACGTACCAACAGTGACTTCACTTCCAAAGTACTTAACTGGCTGTAAAGCTGCGTGGGGGTGTGGGTCCTGAGTCGTAGTAGGCACTATAGAAATGCAAATCTTTTCTTTGGCATCTAGGAATGTCCTATGATTTCCCAGTGCCCACCACTTCAAGCCTAGAAGCTCCCCCAGGTGGTTCATGCATTGCCTGGTGTGTAGCTGAGCCAGACAGCCGACAGTTTTTGAGTTAGCTGATCTCAGCTAGGGCTGCAGCAGGGGCAGTACAATGGAATGAGCAGTCCTCCAGATGAGACGCTTGAAACTGGAGCCCTTTCCACTCATTCCAGTGGCTATTTATCTGGGCAGGACAATGGGTCTGGTCTTTTCGAAGGATGAGATCAGATGCCTTTCTTTCTACTGCACCTGATATGAGGTATTTCAGCAAACTCTGAGCACTGACAGGAAAGAAGACCTCCAGTTAAAGGTGCAATCACTGAGGTGGGTTTTTTTTTTGAGATACAGCACTGAAACAGGCCCTTTGGCCCACCAAGTCAGTGCTGAAAATTTAATGTGCATTGAGGGAATCCTCATGTCTCACTGCACAGCTCAGCAGCTGAATGGGGGAACCCTGTGTTAGGACCAGCAATGATGCATGTTTAACAAAAACTCATTCACAGTGATTGCCCTGATGTGTAGCTACTTCCCATCTCTACTGCTCACCTCATCTAAGGGTTCCCTTTAAATGGGGGGGGAGCGGGGAAGGATCCCAGTGACTGTCAGAGTTGGAGATTAGATAACCATGCCTTTTGCTCCAATATTAGTATCGAGTGCTCCCAGGTTAGGGTTAGCGTGGGTTTAGATGCAGGGTAAGTTCCCATGCAATGTTGCATTTAGCACTGTCAGGTTATAATAGGAGTTAGATTCAATGTAAATCTGGCTCTTTACTGCGCTGAAAGGTGCCTTAACCCCATGTAAGGAACCATTTACTGTCCCAGTGTGACAAATCCATCTATTGCATTTATGTAGCACCTCATGTTCTCAACATCTCAAAGCGCTTCCTGATTAAGATTTGAAGTATAGTCAGTCTGGCTACATTTGTGCACAGCAAACTCACACAAAAAAACAGATGGATGAGTATGTAATCTGTTTTTGGTGATGTCAGTTGAAAGAGGAATGTTGGTCAGGACACATGACCCATCCATCTAGACAGGTGACAGAATCTCAGTTTAATGGCTATCTTGAGCAGTGCAGCACTTGAGTGCCAGCCTGGGTTATGGGCTCAACTCCTGGAGTGGGGCTTGAGCTCATGACTTTTTGGCCCAGAGTGGAGAGAGATTGCCACTGACTGAGCCACAGTGGCACTTAAACTGGGTTTGTCAATTTAATGTTACGGCAGTTTTCTCCTGTGGACTCATCCCCATTCGTCACTTTATCTCGAATTTAATTCTAAAAGTGTTGTAGAGAAATTCCAAGTCCTGAAACTTTGCAGAGTAAAATAGCCACTGTCTGTTTTCCACTCAGGATGAAGATCGCCGTGATGATGATCTTCAGCATGTTGGGATCACAGCAAAGAGAATACCTCACCACTCCCAGGCAGCGGCTGAAAAATTAGGGATGAACTTAGCCAATCTACTGCTTAGCAAAGGTGCCAAGGAGATCCTGACTGTTGCTAGGCAGCTGAATGATGCAAGATAATACTCTGTTTTTATGCTGAACATCAATGAATATTATTTAGGCGTTCATGTTATAAATACGCAGTAACCAAAGATAACAGGCAGTATCCCTATTGCGAGGCATATGCATCCTGTTTGCTTAGTAAAACATTCCCCATTTTATTATACTCTGGCCTGCTTTTAAACAGCCCTCTAAACACGGTGTGCTGTTTCATCAACTAACCTTTACCAAACTACTGATATCCCATGGCATTTGGAGACTGCTCCAGTATTTCCGTATGATCTAGTGTATAATCTGCATCTTTGTGACACTTGCCAAGCTTGGTACAGGGAGTTTTACCAAAATAGCAGTCGTAATATAGAACAGCTTATCTGAAGAGTCTAATTCAAATTAGCTTATTTTGAGTTATCTGTTCATTCAAATTTAAATCATGTTTTTAAAAAAGCCTCCTGTGCTGTTTTATTTAATTTGTACTGTAATCTGAATTTTTTTGAGCTAAAAATAATTTTGAATGAACAAGAGTAAACAGTGGTACTGGAATCAACTTGTGCACCCAGATTCTCTCACTGGTACTCCAGTATAGCCTGATTTGGAGCTTGCTCCCTTCTTTTCCTCTGCTTTCTAACCCACTGCAGTAAGTGGAATTCCAATGGGTCCTATATTAATTCTTTTTACCTCTCCCGTGAAGAGGTTGGGGTAGGAGGGAGGACTTGCTGAATTTCACTGGCCTGCTGTCAATTCCTGTTACTCATGCTGTTATATCGTGATTGCTGGTGTTTGTTGACTTTTGCAGCAACAAGACCTTAAAAGGGAAATGTCTCACAAGAGAAGCATTGATTTTCTTCTCTCCCTTTGTGCACATTCCAGTGTTACCTGTGACATGAGTTTAGCTGACCTGCATCCTTCACATGGTGCCATGCAATTGAGGAAGTTTGAGAGACCCCCAGGCATGGCAATGTAATGTGTGTGGGAGGCAAAGCAGTTCCAGAGAGGCAGCTAGTGTCCAATGAAATTAGACTTAAGTTGGATTTTTTTTTTTTAAAGTTTAATGGCTTTTATTTTCCATAGTAAATTTGTTTAATGTTTTAACCCTCTGAACATATGTAAAGGCTTCTATCTCCACAAAGCTCTTTCCTGAAGATCATTCATATAGTTCAATATATTAGCTATTTGGCTGTTGATGGCATTGCAGCTGAGCTTGTTTTTTGCTTTATCTTGATCATGCACTTGGACTTCCGAGCAGAGGTTACTGACAGTGACCAGGAGCAGGAGCCTTCGCTGATTTCCCCTCCACAGTCAAAGGGCAGTGAGGCCAATTATACTGTCACTAATGTAGTTCTGGCTAACGTAGCACAGACCAGGGATAGATATTGCACCCTCCTTCTCAGTATCAAACAGTACGATGCTTTCACCCACTGAGGCTTTGTGGCACTCTAAATTATGCATCAGCTGTGGCTCAGGTAACACTCTCACCTGAGTCAGAAGGTTGTGGATTCAAATCCCACCCTTCAGACTTAAGCACAAAAATCTAGGCTGTGGACACTCCAGTGCAGTCCTGAGGGAGTGCTGCATTGTTGGAGATGCCACCTTTCAGATGAACCATTAAAGTGAGCCCAGTAAGCCCACTCATGTGGATGTAAAAGATCCCATGCAACTGTTCTCCCTGGTGTCATGGCCAATATTTGTTCCTCAAATAACATCACTAAAATATCTGGTCATTCTCACATTGCTGTTTCTGGGAGCTTGCTCTGCACAAATTGGCTGCTGTTTCCTAGATTACAATAGTGACTATGCTTAAAGTACTTTATTGGCTGTAAAGCATTTTAAGACTTCCTGAGGTTGTGAAAGGTGCTGTATAAAATATCCCTTTCTTTTAACTGCATTGACTGTGTGCAGAGAGATTCACACCAGACAGACATTACTGTTAACAGATTATACTGAATATTCTGTTAGCCAGTCGCAAGGGATACTGTCTGAAAATATACAAGCCAGTGTTTGATTGTGAAGCTTGCTGGATTATACAAGTTATATTCTTACAAAATAAGGTGTGGTAGCACTTTTAAAAATAGGTCAGCAGAAATCTCAAGTTGCTGTGGTTGAGATGCAGGTTATTTTGCACTGATTCACACAAGGCAGCTGCAATATGACATGGTTAGCTACATATGGAGAGTGGGGGAAAATGGTTGGAATTGAAGAATATGATCGACAAATCTCATAATTTAAAAAAATCTGGATATCCCACGTAATGAAAGTTGAATTTAACCTGCTTAATCAGTGTCCTTAATCATCAGGTGTCTTCTTGGAGTTAGATACAATGGTCTCTCTCCTAAGTAGTGAATGATTGTAAGTCAAGGAGTAAACACTCCCTGTGCAGTAATCGCCTGTTTACCAGTGAAGCTGTAGTTCAGTAACTCAGTGGGCCAAAATTTCCTTTTTACTCTAAAACTTTAAAAAGTAAACCTACAGGAGACTTCTGAACCAGGTCAGATGTCATGCGTTCAGAGATAGACTAATGCAAAATTTAAAAAGCATCTGTGTTCACCTGTCACGGACCATTAATTAAAAGCTGAACACACCTGAAAACCGGTTCCCCATTGTGTCTCCCGCGTTTACTTTCCTTGCCCTTCCACACAGGGAATGTGGGTAAGTGTGTTTCAGTAGATTTTGACAGCAGAATGCATGAAGGTACAGAATGCTTGGTCAAGAGAGTCAGGCCAAATTGAGGATTCTCTCTGTGGCACATTAACCCAGGACCAGATAATAACCAGCCCTACTCATCATTCCACCTAATGCCATGGGACCTCCCTCTGCTCTTTGTTAATTAAAGTGTGCCTGGCTTTCTTTGCATGTTTTGATCCTTCAGTTAATATCCTGTGGGGTAGAACTTGCTATGAATTTGGAGCTGCAGGATTGACCTAGTACAACAGTTGGATCTGTGCTACACGTACACAGGTTTAAGCAAAGGTAATATTCTACACGGAGCCAGGAATAGGGTCAATATTCACACTAATGTTTCCATTCTTATTGTACACAATTGTTACACGCAGGCATTGGTCGTGTAACTTTTGGTGGGTTGTATGTGCAATCCTAAATAAAATGGGTGTCCGGTCTTAAACACAATAACACAAAGTGCTCTTTTGAAGTTGAGGCAGAAATACTTATAATACTCCAGTCTCAGGGCCTGAATCTCTTGTCATCAACCAGAGTTCCTAGAACACCATTGTATAATAAAGTTTATTTTTTAATTAATAGAAAAGGACCTTCTGAAAGGAATAACAAAACATCTGGTCTAGGACATTCTTGGGTAATGTGTGATGAGGATTCTTTACTGCTATGCCCTGGCTGCTGTAGACCATCTGACGGTCTGACATAGCTCGTTGTGGAGTGTCCGTGTTTGGTGTTACACCCCTAGCGGTAATGTCAGAATAAACAGCACAAGTAAAGCAGTGATTTTTGAAATTGTTTCCTTTTTGTAGCCTCTCTTTTAATGGCCTATGTTTTAAAGGGGGTGGGGGAGTCCATTCAAAACTAATCTGCAGAAACATTATTTCAGTAAGCAAGTGGTCAATCAATGGAACAGACTCCCGAGGGAAACAGTAGAAGCAGGTAGTATTTATTCAAGTGCAAACGTCTAGATTTTAAAATTTTTAACCTCTTCAAATCCTTCACTCCTCCCTATCTGGTAATCTCCTCCAGCCCTATAATCCTGAGAGATCTCCGTGCTCCTCCAATTCCAGCTTCTTGTGCATCCCAGATTTTAATTGCTCTACTGTTGGCTGTGCCTTCAGCTGCCTGGCCCCTAATCTGTAGTATTCCCTCACTAAACTTCTCTAACACTTTCCCTCTTGACCTTTAAGACACTTCTTAAAACCAACCTGTTTGACCAAGTGTTTGGTTACTAGTCCTAATACCTCCTTTTGCTCCATGTCTGTTGTTGTCTGATTACGCTCCTGTGAAGCCTTGGGTTATTTTACTATGTTAAAGACGGTGTATAAATTTGTTTATAATCCATTCTGAACTGGTGGCCTCAAGATAAGGGCAATGTTGGTGATGCCACATTTACTGCCCATTCCTGTTGTGTCTGTGAACGGAGAATCACAATGTAGATTATTTTTCCATCTCTCCTGGGCTACAGTTTTATAAATGCTAGCTGTTCAGTGACCATTCTCTCAGGGAGTGCCAGCCTGTTTGACTGTGGAAGGGTGTTGCAAGCAAGGCCTCACCTGGCATCTCCACATACACTTTCCAGTGAGAATTAATGTAGAGCAGTCAACATTGGGAATTAAACTGATCGAGCTACCCAGTCTTAATCCCAGGCTGAGACCCACCCAAACTGGCAATCAAAGTGGGGATCCTGTGCTTATATGATTCCATCCCTATTGATGTACGAATAGCGCAAGTAACTTAGCGAGTGGCAGTAGGGTACAGGACATGGAAGGCAGTGCTGTATGTAAAGCTTTTATTTTTATGCTGTTTAATAGACGTACATGAAACTGTTCCGAGTCCTACCTGGGTATGAGAAGAACACAACAACAATCTGCTGTCAGCACAAAGCAAGTCGGGTAAACTTCCCAGACCAGGTTCATTTGAATAAAATATAAAGAACATTGGTGTTTCTCTAAAGTACACACAATATTATTCTGCTGAAAAAACAGAGTAAGTTCAGAAATACTAAGGTGTTGCAGTCGAATTGGATTTGAGTTGGTGTTTTTATGGACAAGCACTGGTAGAAGGAGCAAGGACCTCATTGGGGAGGAAAGGAGCATCAGACACAGATGCTGGGTGACTCCGAACTGGGTATTACAAGCTTGTAGATTGCAGGAGACTGGGAGGTCTGGGGTTCCACAGTCTGCAGATCCTAGGAAAGAAGTGATTAGAGCTGGACTATTCAAAAATGAAATGAGTACGTATTTTTTCTATACTGAGTAGTGCAAATCTGGAACTCCCCCCAAAAGGCTGTGAAATACTGAGGGCACAATGGGAATTTTCTGCACAGATCAATAGATTTTTGTTCAATTTGAGTATGGAGCAAAAGTGGGTAAATGGAGTTGAGATGCAGATTAGCCAAGAACTAATTAAACAGTGGAACAGATTTGAGGGGCTGAATGGCCTCCTTTAAAGAGATGTAATGAGTTTTGTCTTGAACGCAGTGAAGGTGAGTGAGGAGGAACAGGTGTAGACTAGTGTGTCTGGAGTTTAGGGAGAAATTACAATCCCAAAAACTGCCAGGCAGTTTTGCAGCTCACCTCTGACCTGTAATATACACAGGGCTGTTTAATCTGCACCGGTCTTCAAGGACAATGTACAGTCTGTCCTGTTAACAGAGAATGTGTGGTTCACAAGAATGCATTACAAACACCAAAGAAACTATGAAATGGGTCAGATAGTTTATCAGTCATTTTCAATTATCTTAAATTGGGTTACTCACAGTGGAGGACTGGACATTTATTAATGCTGATTTTGTAACTAAACCCATTTTCATCTGGCTTAATAACACAGTGCCGATTTACCACTTTAAATACATCGAGGAGTACTTTTTAACAGAAGAAAAGGAAAGAAATGCATTTGGGGAGGGCAAATAAATCGAGGGAATACACAATAAATGGGAGGATATTGAGATGGGTAGAAGAAGCAGAACAGGTAGATAGAGTGGTGAAGAAGGCATATGGAATTCTTTCCTTTATTGGCCAAAGTATCGAGTACAAAAGCAGGGATGTAATGCTGGAACTGTATAGAATGTTGGTTTGGCCACAGTTGGAGTATTGCTGGTCTGGTCAGTTCTGGTCACCACATTACAGAAAGGACATAATTGCTCTGGAGAGAGTACAGAGATGATTGACAAGAATGTTGCCAGGTCTCAAAAGTTGCTGCTATGAGGACAGATTGGATCGGCTAGGGTTGTTTTCCTTAAAACAGAGGAGGCTTAGGGGTGACTTAATTGAGGGGCCTAGATAGAGTAGACAGGAAGGACCTTTTTCGCCTGGCGGAGAGGTCAATTACCAGGGGGCACAGATTTAAGGTGATTGGTGAAAGGATTAGAGGGGACATGAGGAAAAACTATTTCACCCAGAGGATGGTGGGTGTCTGGAATTCACTGCCAGGAATGGTGATCGAGGCAGAAACCCTCAATTCTTTTAACAGGTACCTGGACATGCGCCTGAAGTGCTGTAACCTGCAAGGCTACGGACCAGGTGCTGGAAGGTGTGATTAGATTGGGCGGTTAGTTTTTTTTGGCCGGCACGGACACGATGGGCTGAAGCTGCTTGGGGAGGTCATATCCAGATATGAGTTCCACATTAATAGCAGACAGCTGTCAGCACAAAGCACGTTGGATGGACTACATAATCCAGGCCCAGTACCAACTTAAATAAAATACAAAGAACATTTGCGTGCTTTTAAAAAAGGAAACTGGAGTATTATTTTGATTAAAATTGGAAACTTTGATATGTAATAACTAAGTCGTTCCCAAACCTGTAACCTCTACAATGTAGAAACTGGAGAGCAGGAGGTGCATGGGAACACTACCACCTACAGCTTCCCCTCTATCATATCACATACCCAGTTGGAAATATATCCGGGTTCCTTCATCGCTGCTGAGTCAAAATCCTAGACCCCCTCCCTCCCTAACAGCCCTGTGACTCTACATGCACCACGTGGATGGCGGCTCACCATCACCACCTCAAAGGCAATTAGGGACTAACAATAAATGCAGGCGTTGCCAGTGACACCTGCATGTTATGAATGAATTTTTTTTTAATGTACCTACTTGAACCTGTCCTGGATTGATTTTGGGACATACTTTGCTAATTGTGAATGTCCGGTCAAGAGCAGGGATTGGGGGAAGGAGGAAAAGTGTGCGGGGCAGAGTATCGGGGCTCTGAAGAGAGTGCGGGGCAGAGTATCAGGGCTCCAGGAAGAGAGTGCGGGGCAGAGTATCGGGGCTCCGGGAAGAGAGTGCGGGGCAGAGTATCGGGACTCCGGGAAGAGAAGGAAGTTTGGAGGAGCAGTTACTTTGATAAATTCTCTTTGGCCTCCTTTTCTCGAGAGACAATGGATACGCGTCTGGAGGTGGTCAGTGGTTTGTGAAGCAATGCCTGGAGTGACTATAAAGGCCAATTCTAGAGTCACAGACTCTTCCACAGGTGCTGCAGAAAAAATTGGTTGTTGGGGCTGTTGCACAATTGGCTGTGTAGAGACCCTAGAAAGGTTGCAATGGAGAGTTCAAAGGGCAGAGTTAAGAGTTCACCTTTTGGAAAACAAAGTGTTTCTTGAATCGTGTACAGGATATGGGGGAGGTGCTTGAAGATCTCTAGTGATTGGAGATGATGGAATGTTCAAAAAAATCTCCCTGTCCCCTGGGACGTTTAACTCTTTCAGCTCGGGATAGTTTGTGCAATAAATTTTCTGCCACTTATTGCTCAAAGGTGCAGGCAATCCTGGAGCTGTGTACTCTGAGAAATGAACATTTTAGTGAGGTGAAAAAGTACAGAAGAGAGAGAGTCAAATCCATCTGTTGGAGTCATTTAACTGTGAATATTAGCCAAAAATTAGGGTGTGTAAACTGGAACCAATTTTGGGGTGTTGGAAATGGCTTCCTTTTTGGAACCCTTTTTTCCATCTTTTCCCACCCTCTTCTGAAGGTGTTGTCTCCATGCAAGGATATAATTTCACGTTTGCCAGTTGTTCTCTGGCAATTCAAGTTTGAGTCATGAAGGTGAGTGGCCGGAAGCTATTAGACCATGAGGGCATCGCAGTGAGCGTGACCCTGGCCCTCAGACAATGTTCACATCTTCCAGCAGGGGCCACTGGAATGGGAACTCAGGTGAGTTTGCCCTTGCTTGGCCCCAGCGACACTCGGGTCAATGCCACTCCTACTCGGCATTAGCCAGAGAACCTGGGCCTTTGCTGGTCTGTAAGACTCAGATGGTCCATTGAACCTCTAAGGGAGCAACAACTACATATCTCAAAGAGCTCCAAACTCAGAAACATCTCTCAGAACAAATTATAATTCAATGAATCCCATTCAGTTGGAGCTTCTGCAACCAAATTCACTCAATTCTTATCTGGAGAATTGGAAACACAGGTGTGGCTGAGGAATGAGGACAAACTGAGAAATCCATATATTGTTAAAAATCTTATACAGGATTTGCACATCATGTCCATGAGCATTAACTTCCTGTTCTCCCAATTTCTGGTCACATTTTGCTTTCACCACTTCCCATTGTAAATTGCTATGTCAACATTTCCCATTTCAAGGTGGAATGGCCGGACAAATGGCAGATGAAATTTAATGCAGAGAAGTAGGAGGTGATTCATTTTGGTCGGAAGAACAAAGGAGTGGCAATACAAAATAAAGGATACAATGAGCAGGGAGTCCTGGGGGTATATGTGTGTAGGTCATTGAAGGTGGCAAGGCAGGTTGAAAAAGTAGTTAATAAAGCTTGCAGGATCCTGTAGATTAGAGAAGAGAAGGTTGAGAGGAGATTTGATAGAGGTGTTCAAAATCATGAGGGGTCTGGACAGAGTAAATATTGTTCCCATTAGTGGAAGGGTTGAGAACCAGAGGCAACATGAGGAAAATCCTTTTCACGCAGTGAGTTATGATTTGCAGGGCTATGGGGAAAAGGCAGGGGAGTAGGACTAGCAGAGTTGCTCTTGTGGAGAGCTGGTGTGAACATGACAGGCTAAATTAAAGCGTGACTACCTGACCCGAACCCAACAAGACCCGACTACATGTGTCTGGTTCAGGTCTATATTCCGAGTCCAGCATTCGGGCTCAGGTTGGGTCGGACTGGATAGTTCTACCTCTGGGAACTCACGGGATCAGGCTCACCCATGATTCCCCACAGCTCGATCCATAACGGATAAACTGGATCACGAGTATTACCATTTGGACAAGGTAGAGCACAATAACACATTTGATATCATTAAAATTATTGCAATATTCGTGTCAGGCCAGGTCGGGTCAGGCGTGAAAAAAAATTAAAGGACTCGGGCCTGGGTCGGTTTTGAGTTGGCTCGGGTCAGGTCGGGATCAGGTTCGGGTTGGCTGGGGCCGGGTGGGTTCGGGTCGGGTTGGGTTCGGATCGGGATCAGGTTCGGATTCGTTGTGGTCGGGTCGGGTTCGGGTTGGCTGGGGCCAGCTGGGGTCGGGTTCAGGTCGGGCCGGGTTGGGTTCAGGTTGGCTCGGGTCGGGATCGGGTTGGGTTCGGGTCGGCTCAGGTTGGGTCGGCTGGGGTCGGGCCGGGTTCAGGTCGGCTCGGGTTTGGGTCAGGTTGGGTTCGGGTCGGGTTTGGCTCGGGTCGGCTGGAGTCGGGTCGGGCTGGTGTCGGGTTGGGTTCAGGTTGGGTCAGGTTTGGGTCGGGTCGGGTTGGGTTCGGGTCAGGTTTGGATCGGGTTGGCTGGAGTTGGGTCGGGCTGGTTTCGGGTCGGCTGGGGTCGGGTTGGGTTCAGGTCGGGTCGGGTCAGGTTTGGCTCAGGTCGGGTTCGGTTCGGCTGGGGTCAGGTTCGGGTCAGGCCGGGTTCGGGTCAGCTGGGGTCGGGTTCGGGTTGTCTGGGGCCGGGTTCGGGTCGGCTGGGGTCAGCTTGGCTGGGGTCGGGTTTGGGTCGGCTGAGGTCGGGTCGGCTGGGATCGGGTCGGGGTCGGGTTCGGGTTGGCTCAGGTCGGGTTCGGGTTGGCTGGGGTCGGGTCGGGTCGGGTTCGGGTTCGGGTCGGCTGAATGGCCGCCTTCTGTGCTGTTACAATTCTACGATTCATTTGGTTTATGTCGATTGTCACAATGCAGTTACAGGCTCTGGCCTATCACCTGATCTCTGAAGGTTCTCTCCTAACTCTGCTGCCATCTTGAATATATTTACATTTTTAACAACTTATATTCTGGTGATTTTATAATAATTGCAGTAACTAAATGTAGCAGGAACCCATTATGTGTTTATAAATCTCCCAAGCCAAATTAATGCAAACCCACACAGGTGGGGTCTCCGGTCGGTCGGTATAGAGTCTCCAATCTTTCCTTACTCAAGTGTTGAGAACTCGTTCAGATCGGAGAACCGAAACGGAGCCCTCCCCAGGTGTTCATGCAGATACCATTCAGGACCACATAACATTTCACATCATTAGCTTGTAAGAATATCCAAAACTCTGCTGCATATAACTGAACCCACAGCAAGTCCCATTCACCCTTCAACCCAGTGCTCACTGATCTAAATTAGCTTGTGGTCTGGCAATGCCTCAAATTTAAAATTCTCGTCAGTTTTCAAATTCCCTCCATGGCCTCGCCCCTCCCTATCTCCAATCTCCTCCAACCCCACAACCCTCCCTATCTCTGATCTCCTCCAACCCCACAACCCTCCCTATCTCTGATCTTTTCCAGTACTGACCCTCCGACAGTGCAGCACTCCCTTCGTACTGACCCTCCGACAGTGTAGCACTCCCTCAGTACTGACCCTATGACAGTACGGAACTCCCACAGTACTACCCTCCAACAGTGCAGCACTCCCTCAGTACTGATTCTACGACAGGGCAGTACTCCCTCCGTACTGACCCTCCGACAGTACAGCACTCCCTCAGTACTGACCCTCCGACAGTGCGGCACTCCCTCACTACTGCCCTCCGACCGTGCAGCATTCCCTCTGTACTGGCCCTCTGACCGTGCAGCACTCCCTCAGTATTGTCCCTACGACAGTGCAGCACTCCCTCAGCACAGCACTGGGAGTATCAGCCAGGATTTTGTGCTCAAATCCCTGAAGTGGGATTTTAACCCAGAACCTTCTGACTCAGAGGCAAAAGTGCTACCCACAGAGCCACAGCTGGTCACTGTTTCCAAGCTGAGCAGAGGGATTTTCCCCAATGTCCTGTCCAATATTTATCCCTCAGATTCTGAATCTGAAACATTGCTATCTGTGGGAGTTTGCTGTGAGTAGATTGATTGCCTGGTTTCTTACGTTATTTCAAAAAGTATTTCATTGACTGTAAGGTTGTGAAGGCGCTATAAAAATGTAACGCTTTCTCTATAGCCCTGAAAAATTGCCCAACTCCTGTTCTCTGAGCAGCTGCCAGGAGTCCATTGATGTTAATTCAATTTTCTGACTGCACTCTTGTTATCTGAGAGATACTGTCCTTCAGGTAAAGCTCCCTCTATCTGTTCAAACTGATGTTAAAAATCCAGGGTATAATTTGAAGAGCAGGGATTTTTCCCATCAACAATTCTCCTGAACCAACATCAACAAAGACAGATTCTCCGGTTATTTAGCCCATGAACGGTTTTTGAACCTGCTGTTTGCAAATTGGTGCCACATTTATCTACATAACAAATGTGGCTAAAGAGCAAAGTAATTAATTGGATGTGAATGCTTGGAACTTGCTGAGAGATGTAGCTATGTAATTCAAACCTCATGCTTGGTGTTATGCTGCCTCATACCATCGAGAAGGAAACTTGCGTTAAAATCCTGGTGTTGTTGAGGAAATATTCAAGAGGGCACTTGCAGGAGAGTTTGTGGTAGAGGTCAGGGCTGTAACTGATCATTGAGGTATGAGTGCTGGTGGATCCATGAAACTGGAATAACAACAGATTGGAGACAGGAAAATTGAGCCAAGGCTCCAGTTCCTGAACCATTATCAAGAATCCGAAACACAGCAGAAAGTACAACAACAATTAAGAATATAAAAGCATAAGAAATAGGATGAGAAGTAGACCATAGAGTCCTCCCGAGCTGCTTCAACCATTCAATACAATCGCGACTGATCTAACTCAACTCCACCTTCCCTCACTGTTGCCATATCCCTTAGTATCTAAAAATCTATCAGTCTCTGTCTTGAATATACTCATCAATGGAGCATCGACAGCTGTCTGGGGTAGGAGCTACCAAAGATTCAGAACCCTCTGAGTGAGGACATTTCTCACCCCAGCCCTAAATGGCTGACCCCTTATCCTCAGACCGTGACCCCATATTCTACATTCTCCAGCCACAGGAAACAGTCTCTCAGCATTTACCCTGTAGAATTTCAATGAGATCATCTCTCATTCTCTTATGTTCTTATGCTCACTGTCTAGTAGGAGATGTTCCTGGTTACTGGCTGATACCTCCAATCCCTAGACCAGGGGCACGAACACAAATTATACCCTTGCAGCTTTCTATTTCCCAGTGTCAGGGTGCAATGACTGTTCCACTGGAGTGCTGTGGAATCTATCTCTCCCCCTTACTCTCTCTGAACCCTCTCCCAAAATGAACCAGTTCCCTAGTCCTGTCCATATTGAACGCCACAAAGCACTTACTTGGAAATTATTGCCACAGTTATTGAGGCCGATGTCATTGACAATAGATGAATATTGAATCAAGTGGAGGGTGACTGAGGCACCCACTATCCAAGCACACTGGGGGTTGTTATGTCAGTTATGTCAAATAATCAAAGTCAGCAAAGTGTGGAGGGCAAAGGCTAATGGATAAATTGATTAATTGAGCACCACAATTAATGGATATATCTTCGTTCTCTGCAATGGGAAAGAATTCAAATCATAACAGCATTGAAAGTGCAAAATATTACAGCAACTTCTCAACACAGAATATACCACATCGATAATCCACAGATCTATAGATTACTGATATACCCCACACCCCGCACTGCAACCCTCTGATATACCCCGCACCCCGCACCCCGCACTGCAACCCTCTAATATACCCCTCACCCCGCACTGCAACCCTCTGATATACCCCGCACCCCTCACTGTAACACTATGCTAAACCCCACACCCCTCACTGTAACACTCTGATATATCCCTCACTGTAACACTCTGATATACCCCATACCCCTCACTGTAACCCTCTGATATATCCCTCACTGTAACACTCTGATATATCCCACACCCCTCACTGTAACACTCTGATATACCCCACACCCCTCACTGTAACTCTCTGCTAAACCCCATACCCCTCACTGTAACACTCTGATATACCCCACACCCCTCACTGTAACACTCTGATATATCCCGCACCCCTCACTGTAACACACTGATATACCCCACACCCCTCACTGTAACACTCTGATATTTCCCACACCCCTCACTGTAACACTCTGATATATCCCACACCCGTCACTGTAACACTCTGATATATCCCGCACCCCTCACTGTAACACACTGATATACCCCACACCCCTCACTGTAACACTCTGATATATCCCGCACCCCTCACTGTAACACACTGATATACCCCACACCCCTCACTGTAACACTCTGATATTTCCCACACCCCTCACTGTAACACTCTGATATATCCCGCACCCCTCACTGTAACACTCTGCTAAACCCCACACCCCTCACTGTAACACTCTGATATATCCCACACCCCTCACTGTAACACTCTGATATACCCCACACCCCTCACTGTAACACTCTGATATATCCCACACCCCTCACTGTAACACTCTGATATACCCCACACCCCTCACTGTAACACTCTGATATACCCCACACCCCTCACTGTAACACTCTGATATATCCCACACCCCTCACTGTAACACTCTGATATACCCCACACCCCTCACTGTAACACTCTGATATACCCCACACCCCTCACTGTAACACTCTGATATACCCCACACCCCTCACTGTAACCCTCTGATATACCCCACACCCCTCACTGTAACCCTCTGATATACCCCACACCCCTCACTGTAACCCTCTGATATATCCCACACCCCTCACTGTAACACTCTGATATACCCCACACCCCTCACTGTAAAACTCTGATATACCCCACACCCCTCACTGTAACACTCTGATATACCCGACATCCCTCACTGTAACACTCTGATATATCCCACACACCTCACTGTAACACTCTGATATACCCCACACCCCTCACTGTAACACTCTGATATACCCGACATCCCTCACTGTAACACTCTGATATACCCCACACCCCTCACTGTAACACTCTGATATACCCGACATCCCTCACTGTAACACTCTGATATACCCCACACCCCTCACTGTAACACTCTGATATACCCGACATCCCTCACTGTAACACTCTGATATACCCGACATCCCTCACTGTAACACTCTGATATACCCCACACCCCTCACTGTAACACTCTGATATACCCGACATCCCTCACTGTAACACTCTGATATACCCGACATCCCTCACTGTAACACTCTGATATACCCGACATCCCTCACTGTAACACTCTGATATACCCCACATCCCTCACTGTAACACTCTGATATATCCCACACCCCTCACTGTAACCCTCTGATATATCCCACACCCCGCAATGTAACCCTCTGATATATCCCACACCCCTCACTGTAACACTCTGATATATCCCACACCCCTCACTGTAACACTCTGATATACCCCACATCCCTCACTGTAACACTCTGATATACCCCACACCCCTCACTGTAACACTCTGATATACCCCACATCCCTCACTGTAACACTCTGATATATCCCACACCCCTCACTGTAACCCTCTGATATATCCCACACCCCGCAATGTAACCCTCTGATATATCCCAAACCCCTCACTGTAACACTCTGATATATCCCAAACCCCTCACTGTAACACTCTGATATATCCCACACCCCTCACTGTAACACTCTGATATATCCCACACCCCTCACTGTAACACTCTGATATATCCCAAACCCCTCACTGTCACACTCTGATACATCCCACACCCCTCACTGTAACACTCTGATATACCCCACACCCCTCACTGTCACACTCTGATACATCCCACACCCCTCACTGTAACACTCTGATATATCCCAAACCCCTCACTGTAACACTCTGATATATCCCACACCCCTCACTGTCACACTCTGATATACCCCACACCCCTCACTGTCACACTCTGATACATCCCACACCCCTCACTGTAACACTCTGATATATCCCAAACCCCTCACTGTAACACTCTGATATATCCCACACCCCTCACTGTAACACTCTGATATACCCCACACCCCTCACTGTAACCCTCTGATATATCCCACACCCCTCACTGTAACACTCTGATATACCCCACACCCCTCACTGTAACACTGATACATCCCACACCCCTCACTGTAACACTCTGATACATCCCACACCCCTCACTGTAACACTCTGATATATCCCACACCCCTCACTGTCACACTCTGATATACCCCACACCCCTCACTGTAACACTGATATATCCCAAACCCCTCACTGTAACACTGATATATCCCACACCCCTCACTGTCACACTCTGATATACCCCACACCCCTCACTGTAACACTGATATATCCCACACCCCTCACTGTAACTCTGATATACCCCACACCCCTCACTGTAACACTGATATATCCCACACCCCTCACTGTAACACTCTGATATACCCCACACCCCTCACTGTAACACTCTGATATACCCGACATCCCTCACTGTAACACTCTGATATATCCCACACCCCTCACTGTAACACTCTGATACATCCCACACCCCTCACTGTAACACTCTGATATATCCCAAACCCCTCACTGTAACACTCTGATATATCCCACACCCCTCACTGTCACACTCTGATATACCCCACACCCCTCACTGTAACACTGATATATCCCACACCCCTCACTGTAACTCTGATATACCCCACACCCCTCACTGTAACACTGATATATCCCACACCCCTCACTGTAACACTCTGATATACCCCACACCCCTCACTGTAACACTCTGATATATCCCACACCCCGCAATGTAACCCTCTGATATATCCCACACCCCGCAATGTAACCCTCTGATATATCCCACACCCCTCACTGTAACACTCTGATATACCCCACACCCCTCACTGTAACACTCTGATACATCCCACACCCCTCACTGTAACACTCTGATATATCCCAAACCCCTCACTGTAACACTCTGATATATCCCACACCCCTCACTGTCACACTCTGATATACCCCACACCCCTCACTGTCACACTCTGATACATCCCACACCCCTCACTGTAACACTCTGATACATCCCACACCCCTCACTGTAACACTCTGATATATCCCAAACCCCTCACTGTAACACTCTGATATATCCCACACCCCTCACTGTCACACTCTGATATACCCCACACCCCTCACTGTCACACTCTGATACATCCCACACCCCTCACTGTAACACTCTGATATACCCCACACCCCTCACTGTCACACTCTGATATATCCCAAACCCCTCACTGTAACACTCTGATATATCCCACACCCCTCACTGTAACACTCTGATATACCCCACACCCCTCACTGTAACACTCTGATATACCCCACACCCCTCACTGTCACACTCTGATACATCCCACACCCCTCACTGTAACACTCTGATATATCCCAAACCCCTCACTGTAACACTCTGATATATCCCACACCCCTCACTGTCACACTCTGATATACCCCACACCCCTCACTGTAACACTCTGATATACCCCACACCCCTCACTGTAACCCTCTGATATATCCCACACCCCTCACTGTAACACTCTGATACATCCCACACCCCTCACTGTAACACTCTGATATACCCCACACCCCTCACTGTAACCCTCTGATATATCCCACACCCCTCACTGTAACACTCTGATATACCCCACACCCCTCACTGTAACACTCTGATACATCCCACACCCCTCACTGTAACACTCTGATACATCCCACACCCCTCACTGTAACACTCTGATATATCCCAAACCCCTCACTGTAACACTCTGATACATCCCACACCCCTCACTGTAACACTCTGATACATCCCAAACCCCTCACTGTAACATAGAACATAGAACATAGAACATAGAACATACAGCACAGAACAGGCCCTTCGGCCCACAATGTTGTGCCGATCCTTTGTCCTCTGTCAAGGACAATTTAATCTATACCCCATCATTCTCCTTTATCCATATACCTATCCAAAAGCCTTTTGAAAGTCCCTAAAGTTTCTGACTCAACAACTTCCCCGGGCAAGGCATTCCATGCCTCGACCACTCTCTGGGTAAAGAACCTTCCCCTGACATCCCCCTTATATCTCCCACCCTTCACCTTAAATTTATGACCCCTTGTAACGCTTTGCTCCACCCGGGGAAAAAGTTTCTGACTGTCTACCCTATCTATTCCCCTGATCATCTTATAAACCTCTATCATGTCACCCCTCATCCTTCTCCTTTCTAATGAGAAGAGGCCTAGAATGTTCAGCCTTTCCTCGTAAGACTTATTCTCCATTCCAGGCAACATCCTGGTAAATCTCCTCTGCACCCTCTCCAAGGCTTCCACATCCTTCCTAAAATGAGGCGACCAGAACTGCACACAGTACTCCAAATGAGGCCTTACCAAGGTCCTGTACAGCTGCATCATCACCTCACGGCTCTTAAATTCAATCCCTCTGCTAATGAACGCTAACACCCCATATGCCTTCTTCACAGCCCTATCCACTTGAGTTGCAACTTTCAATGATCTATGCACATAGACCCCAAGGTCTCTCTGCTCCTCCACATGCCCAAGAACCCTACCGTTAACCCAGTATTTTGCATTCATGTTTGTCCTTCCAAAATGGACGACCTCACACTTTTCAGGGTTAAACTCCATCTGCCACTTTTCAGCCCAGCACTGCAACCTATCCAAGTCCCTTTGCAGACGACAATAGCCCTCCTCGGTATCCACAACTCCACCAACCTTTGTATCATCTGCAAATTTACTGACCCACCCTTCGACTTCCTCATCCAAGTCGTTAATAAAAATCACAAACAGGAGAGGACCCAGAACTGATCCCTGCGGCACGCCACTGGTAACTGGGCTCCAGGCTGAGTATTTACCATCTAAGACCACTCTCTGCCTTCTATCAGTTAGCCAATTCTTAATCCAACTGGCCACATTCCCCACTATCCCATGCCTCCTGACTTTCTCCATAAGTCTACCATGGGGGACCTTATCAAATGCCTTACTAAAATCCATGTACACCACATCCACTGGTTTACCCTCATCCACTTGCTTGGTCACCTGCTCAAAGAATTCAATCAGGCTTGTGAGGCAAGACCTACCCCTCACAAAACCGTGCTGACTGTCCCGAATCAAGCAGTGTCTTTCCAGATGCTCAGAAATCCTATCCCTCAGCACCTTTTCCATCAACTTGCCTACCACCGAAGTAAGACTAACTGGCCTGTAATTCCCAGGGTTGTTCCTATTCCCTTTCTTGAACAGGGGCACAACATTTGCCACCCTCCAATCACCTGGTACCACCCCCGTCAGCAGAGAAGATGAAAAGATCATTGCCAGCGGCTCTGCAATTTCATCCCTTGCTTCCCATAACATCCTTGGATATACCCCGTCAGGCCCGGGAGACTTGTCTATCTTCAAGTTATTCAAAAACCCCAACACATCTTCCCTCCTAACGAGCACTTCCTCGAGCTTACCAGTCTGCTTCCCACCGTCCTCTTCAGTAATACACCCCTTCTCATTCGTAAATACCGAAGAGAAGTACTCATTCAAAACCTCACTTATCTCTTCCGGCTCAACACACAGTCTCCCGCTATTGTCCTTGACCGGACCTATGGTCCCCCTAGTCATCCTCATATTTCTGACATACGCGTAAAAGGCCTTGGGGTTTTCTTTTATCCTACCCGCCAAGCATTTTTCATGCCCTCTCTTAGCTCTCCTAATCCCTTTCTTCAGATCCTTCCTGGCCATCTTGTATCCCTCCAGAGCTATGCCTGTGCCCTTTTTCCTCAACTTTATATACGCATCCTTCTTCTTCCTAACAAGACTCTCAACCTCTCTTGTCAACCACGGTTCCCTCACATGACCATCCCTTCCCTGTCTGACAGGGACATGCTTATCAATGGCCCCTACTATCTGCTCCTTGAAAAAGTTCCACATTTCGACCGTGCCCTTCCCTGCCAGCATATGCTCCCAACTTATGCTCCTCAGTTCCTGCCTGACAGCATCATATCTACCCTTCCCCCAATTGTAAACCTTGCCCTGTTGCACATACCTATCCCTCTCCATTACCACAGTGAATGCTACAGAATTGTGATCACTATCTCCAAAGTGCTCGCCCACCAACAGCTCTATCACTTGCCCTGGTTCATTACCTAGTACCAAATCCAATATTGCCTCCCCTCTGGTCGGGCAGTCTACATACTGAGTCAGAAAAGCTTCCTGGACATACTGCACAAACACTACCCCATCCAAACTATTCGATCTAAAGAGTTGCCAATCAATATTTGGGAAGTTGAAATCCCCCATAATTACTACCCTGTGACTTCTGCTCCTTTCCAAAATCTGTTTCCCAATCTGCTCTTCCACCTCCCTGCTGCTATTGGGGGGCCTATAGAAAACTCCCATCAAGGTGACTGCTCCTTTCCTGTTCCTGACCTCAACCCACAGTGCCTCAGTCGGCAGATCCTCCTCGAAAATTCTTTCAGCAGTTGTTACACTATTTCTAACTAACAATGCCACCCCCCCACCTCTTTTACCACCATTCCTAATCTTATGAAAACATCTATAACCAGGTACCTCCAAAAACCATTCCTCCCCCTCACCTATCCACGTTTCAGTGATGGCCACAACATCGTAGTCCCAAGTGCCCATCCACGCCTTCAATTCACTCACCTTATTCCTGATGCTTCTTGCGTTGAAGTATACGCACTTTAACCCTTCTCCGTGCCCATCTGTCCTCTGTGACAGTGCTACCTTCCCCAATGCCTCACTACACTCTTTGTCTTTCTGAGTGGACCCACTGGTCCCTGGATTACAAGTCCGGTTCCCATCCCCCTCCCAAACTAGTTTAAACCCTCCTGAACAGTACTAGCAAACCTCCCTCCCAGGATATTGGTGCCCCTCTGGTTCAGATGCAGCCCGTCCTGTTTGAACAGGTCCCATCTTCCCCAGAATGCAGTCCAATTATCCAAGAACTCTGATATATCCCATACCCCTCACTGTAACACTCTGATATACCCCACACCCCTCACTGTCACACTCTGATACATCCCACACCCCTCACTGTCACACTCTGATATACCCCACACCCCTCACTGTAACACTCTGATATATCCCACACCCCTCACTGTAACACTCTGATATATCCCAAACCCCTCACTGTAACACTCTGATATATCCTATACCCCTCACTGTAACACTCTGATATACCCCACACCCCTCACTGTCACACTCTGATATACCCCACACCCCTCACTGTAACCCTCTGATATATCCCACACCCCCCACTGTAACACTCTGATATACCCCACACCCCTCACTGTAACACTCTGATATACCCCACACCCCTCACTGTCACACTCTGATACATCCCACACCCCTCACTGTAACACTCTGATACATCCCACACCCCTCACTGTAACACTCTGATATATCCCAAACCCCTCACTGTAACACTCTGATATATCCCACACCCCTCACTGTAACACTCAGATATACCCCACACCCCTCACTGTAACACTCTGATATACCCCACACCCCTCACTGTCACACTCTGATATATCCCACACCCCTCACTGTAACACTCTGATATACCCCACACCCCTCACTGTAACTCTCTGATATATCCACACACACCTGACTGTAGCACAACCATAACCAACAGATCAGATCTAAGCTCTGCAGTCCTGTCACATCCAGTTGTGAATGGTGGTGGACAATTAAACAACTAACTAGAGGAGGTGGCTCCACAAATATCCCCATCCTCAATGATCAGGGGGCCCAGCACATTAGTGCGAAAGAAAAAGTTGCGGCCATCTTCAGCCAGAAATGCCGAGTTGATGATGCATCTCGGCCTCCTCCTCCTCACAGATGCCAGTCTTCAGCCAATTCGATTCACTCCGCATGATATCAAGAAAAGACTGAAGGCACTGGATACAGCAAAGGCTATGGACCTGACAACATCCTGGCTGTAGTTCTGAAGACTTGTGCTCCTAGCCAAGCTGTTCCAGTACGGCCACAACACTGGCATCTACCTGACAAAGTGGAAAATTGCCCAGGTGTGTCCTGTCTGCAAAAAGCAGGACAAATCCAATCCAGGCAATTACTGCCCCATCAATCTACTCTAGTTCATCAGAAATGTGATGGAAGGTGTTACTCAGCACCTGCTTAGTGACGCTCAGTTTGGGTTCCGCCAGGGCCACTCAGCTCCTGACCTCATTACATCATTGAAGAACAAAAAACAAAGAAAATTACAGCACAGGAACAGGCCATTCGGCCCTCCAAGCCTGCGCCGATCCAGATCCTCTATCTAAACATGTCGCCTATTTTCTAAGGGTCTGCATCTTTTTACTTCCTGCCCATTCATGTATCTGTCTAGATACATCTTAAAAGACGCCATCGTGCCCGCATCTACCACCTCCGCTGGCAACGCGTTCCAGGCACCCACCACCCTCTGCGTAAAGAAATTTCCACGCATATCCCCCCTAAACTTTTCCCCTCTCACTTTGAACTCGTGACCCCTAGTAATTGAATCCCCCACTCTGGGAAAAAGCTTCTTGCTATCCACCCTGTCGAGACCTCTCATGATTTTGTACACCTCAATCAGGTCCCCCCTCAACCTCCGTCTTTCTAATGAAAATAATCCTAATCTACTCAACCTCTCTTCATAGCTAGCACCCTCCTTACCAGGCAACATCCTGGTGAACCTCCTCTGCACCCTCTCCAAAGCATCCACATCCTTTTGGTAATGTGGCGACCAGAACTGCACGCAGTATTCCAAATGTGGCCGAACCAAAGTCTTATACAACTGTAACATGACCTGCCAACTCTTGTACTCAATACCCCGTCCGGTGAAGGAAAACATGCCGTATGCCTTCTTGACCACTCTATTGACCTGCGTTGCCACCTTCAGGGAACAATGGACCTGAACACCCAAATCTCTCTGTACAATTTCCCCCAGGACTTTTCCATTTACTGTATAGTTCACTTTTGAATTGGATCTTCCAAAATGCATCACCTCGAATTTGCCCTGATTGAACTCCATCTGCCATTTCTCTGCCCAACTCTCCAATCTATCTATATTCTGCTGTATTCTCTGACAGTCCCCTTCATTATCTGCTACTCCACCAATCTTAGTGTCGTCTGCAAACTTGCTAATCAGACCATCTATACTTTCCTCCAAATCATTTATGTATATCACAAACAACAGTGGTCCCAGCACGGATCCCTGTGGAACACCACTAGTCACACGTCTCCAATTTGAGAAACTCCCTTCCACTGCTACTCTCTGTCTCCTGTTGCCCAGCCAGTTCTTTATCCATCTAGCTAGTACACCCTGGACCCCATGCGACTTCACTTTCTCCGTCAGCCTACCATGGGGAACCTTATCAAATGCCTTACTGAAGTCCATGTATATGACATCTACAGCCCTTCCCTCATCAATCAACTTTGTCACTTCCTCAAAGAATTCTATTAAGTTGGTAAGACATGACCTTCCCTGCACAAAACCATGTAGCCGATCACTGATAAGCCCATTTTCTTCCAAATGGGAATGGATCCCATCCCTCAGTATCTTCTCCAGCAGCTTCCCTACCACTGACGCCAGGCTCACCGGTCTATAATTACCTGGATTATCCCTGCTACCCTTCTTAAACAAGGGGACAACATTAGCAATTCTCCAGTCCTCCGGGACCTCCCCCACGTTTAAGGATGCTGCAAAGATATCTGTTAAGGCCCCAGCTATTTCCTCTCTCGCTTCCCACAGTAACCTGGGATAGATCCCATCTGCACCTAGGGACTTGTCCACCTTAATGCCTTTTAGAATACCCAACACTTCCTCCCTCCTTATGCCGACTTGACCTAGAGTAATCAAACATCTGTTCCTAACCTCAACATCCGTCATGTCCCTCTCCTCGGTGAATACCGATGCAAAGTACTCGTTTAGAATCTCACCAATTTTCTCTGACTCCACGCATAACTTTCCTCCTTTGTCCTTGAGTGGGCCAATCCTTTCTCTAGTTACCCTCTTGCTCCTTATATATGAATAAAAGGCTTTGGGATTTTTCTTAACCCTATTTGCTAAAGATATTTCATGACCCCTTTTAGCCCTCTTAATTCCTCGTTTCAGATTGGTCCTACATTCCCGATATTCTTTCAAAGCTTCATCTTTCTTCAGCCTCACAGCTCCAGCGACCCAGGTTCAATTCTGGGTACTGCCTGTGTGGAGTTTGCAAGTTCTCCCTGTGTCTGCGTGGGTTTCCTCCGGGTGCTCCGGTTTCCTCCCACATGCCAAAGACTTGCAGGTTGATAGGTTAATTGGCCATTATAAATTGCCCCTAGTATAGGTAGGTGGTAGAGAAATATAGGGACAGGTGGGGATGTGGTAGGGATATGGGATTAGTGTAGGATTAGTATAAATGGGTGGTTGATGGTCTGCACAGATTCGGTGGGCCGAAGGGCCTGTTTCCGTGCTGTATCTCTAAACTAAACATAAATGCTGTGGCTACAAGAGCAGGTTAGAGACTAGGAATTCTGCGGTGAGTAACTCACCTCCTGACTCCCCAAAGCCTGTCCACCATCTACAAGTCACAAGTCAGGAGTGTGATGGAATACTCTCCACTTGCCTGGATGGGTGCAGCTCCAACAACACTCAAGAAGCTCGACACCATCCAGGACAAAGCAGCCCGCTTGATTGGCACCCCATCCACAAACATTCACTCCCTCCACCACCGATGCACAGTGGCAGCAGTGTGTACCATCTACAAGATGCACTGCAGCAACACACCAAGGCTCCTTAGACAGCACCTTCCAAACCCGCAACCTCTACCAACTAGAAGGACAAGGGCAGCAGATGTATGGGAACATCACCACCTGCAAGTTCCCCTCCAAGTCACACACCATCCTGACTTGGAACGATATCGCTGTTCCTTCACTGTCGCAGGGTCAAAATCCTCAGAATCAGAGAATTGTTCCAGTACAGAAGGAGTCCAGTCGGCCCATCGTGTTTGCACCGGCTCTCCTAATGAGCATTTCACCTAGTGCCATTCCCTTGCCTTCTCCCCGTAACCCTGCACATTCTTCCTTTTCACATAACTAATTCCCTTTTGAATACCTCGATTGAACCTGCCTCCACCACGTTCTCAGTCTGTGCATTCCAGACCTTAACCACTCGCTGCGTGAAAAAGTTTTTCCTCATGTCACTTTTGCTTTTTTTACCAATTACTTTAACTCTGTGCCCTCTCGTACTCCATCCTTTCACGAGTGGGAACAGTTTCTTTCTATCTACTCTGTCCAAACCCCTCATTATTTTGATCCTGGCACTGTGGGTGTACGTACCCGACATGGACAGCAGTGGTTCAAGAAGGCAGCTCACCACCACCTTCTAAGGGGCAAATAGGGATGGGCAACAATGCTGGTCTTGCCAACGATACATCCTGTGGATTAATAAAAAAAACCACTCTGATGTATCCCACATCCCTCATTGCAACATCGATATATTCTGCGCCCCTCATTAACCTTCGGGTCTACCTGAGTATCTGTTGTACTGAGCATCACAATTGTAATCAGCATGTAAAACGGGAATGAGAAAGGGAAGGAGTGAGATGGAGAATAACATCCGCACCGAGGCAGCCATATCTATGATCAACATGAAGAGAAATTTTAAAACAGAACACAGAGTATGAAAGCTGCTTTACAACAAAGCTTTGTTCTCTTTCCCTCTCCCCTCCTGAGCAAGTTTGTCCTCTCCTCTCCTCTCCTCGAGTCAGGGACAGGTACGGGAGCTCCCGCAGGTGAGCATTCTCTTCACTATCCAGCGATCCGGAGTGTCAGCAAACCATCCAAGCATGTGGTGTAAATCCGAGCTCCTTCCTAGGCTCAGCCGACAGCAACACTTGTACATTTAGCTCCATGGTTACGGTGCCAGGCGAGAAAACCAGAGGGTTATGAGGTTAAATCAAACCATGTCAAGTTACAAAACTGAATTCAAGAAGCCCGGTGTCAGAAAATGACCCTGAAAGCTGCCCCAATATAGAAACACAACTGCCATCTCCTCCCAGTCTAGCCCAGTCTGACTCCAGCCCTAGACTAAGAGCTAACTCTGAGTTAGCCTCAAAGCCTCTCTGTGGGATGGTCACAAACAGTGACCTTTCCGGAACCCCAACATCCACAAATCCTGAGGAAGAATGTGCAAGGTTATGGGGAGAAGGCAGGGGAGTGGTATTAGGTTAATTGCTCATTTGGAGAGCCAGTGCAGACATGATGGGCCAAACAGCCTCCTTCTGAGCTGTAACAATTCTGCGATTCAGCGCCTCATTAACATTAAGTAAGGTGCTGCTAAATCAGCACCATTTTCAAATCAAACATAAGGATTTTGCTACAAATTTAATGGCCCCAAACTTGGCGACAAGAGAGGAGAGTTTTTCCTGGAGATTCCCTGATCTCTCAGTGTAACCAGTATGAACCCTAACAGCTGTTTTTGTTCATGGGCTTTCTTTGTGGGTCCCACTGATCGGCTGGATAATCTTGGGAATTTGCAGATGTAGAATTCGGACAAATCCCAGCGGTATCTCAAATTCACATGATGTAGGCAAAAAGTAGAGAGACACTCCTTCCCCCTCCCCCACCCGATGGGTCAATGGATAATTGTAGGACTGACCATTATAGGTCAGGACAGTCCCAGGTTCCATTCCTGGTCCTTGTCGAGGCAGCTGAGTTCAGGCCGGGATCAGTATCAGTATGAGCCCTGCTGGTAGGTCTGGATGCTCGGTGAGCATGGAATTGGGGGTGGTAGTGATTCTGCCCATAGTTGAATAGCTTGCTGACATTGTGTGGACTCAAAATGTGAAAATGGCCATTTAGGAGAGATTCTATAAAGCAAAGAGAGATTTGAGAACCTCTAACAACCACATCATGTTCCAAAGTGCTTCACAGGCAATTATGTAAGTCACTATTGTAATGTGGTAAATGTCGCAGCCAATTGTGCAGAGCAAGATCCCACAAACAGCAATGTTATAATGACCAGAAAATCTGTTTCCATGATGTTGGTTTCGGGATAAATATTGGCCAGGTCACTGGGGAGAAATCCCCTGCTCTCCTCCAGGTAATACCATTGCGTCTTCTAGCTTAAACTGAGAGGGAAGACAGAGTCTTGGTCTAACACCTTAGCTGAAATAAGGCACCTCCGACAGTGCAGAGCCCCCTCAGTACTGATCCTCCAACAGTGCAGAGCCCCCTCCCCTCAGTACTGACCCTCTGACAGTGCAGAGCCCCCTCCCCTCAGTACTGACCCTCCGACAGTGCAGAGTCCCCTCCCCTCAGTACTGACCCTCTGACAGTGCAGAGCCCCCTCCCCTCAGTACTGACCCTCCGACAGTGCAGAGTCCCCTCCCCTCAGTACTGACCCTCCGACAGTGCAGAGCCCCCTCAGTACTGACCCTCCGACAGTGCAGAGTCCCCTCCCCTCAGTACTGACCCTCCAACAGTGCAGAGCCCCCTCAGTACTGACCCTCCGACAGTGCAGAGTCCCCTCCCCTCAGTACTGACCCTCCGACAGTGCAGAGCCCCCTCAGTACTGACCCTCCGACAGTGCAGAGTCCCCTCCCCTCAGTACTGACCCTCCGACAGTGCAGAGCCCCTTCAGTACTGACCCTCCGACAGTGCAGAGCCCCCTCAGTACTGACCCTCCGACAGTGCAGAGCCCCCTCAGTACTGACCCTCCGACAGTGCAGAGTCCCCTCCCCTCAGTACTGACCCTCCGACAGTGCAGAGCCCCCTCAGTACTGACCCTCCGACAGTGCAGAGCCCCCTCAGTACTGACCCTCCGACAGTGCAGAGCCCCCTCAGTACTGACCCTCCGACAGTGCAGAGCCCCCTCAGTACTGACCCTCCGACAGTGCAGAGCCCTCTCAGTACTGACCCTCCGACAGTGCAGCACTCCCTCAGTACTGACCCTCCAACAGTGCAGTGCTCCCTCAGTACTGACCCTCCGACAGTGCAGCACTCCCTCAGTACTGACCCTCCAACAGTGCAGTGCTCCCTCAGTACTGATCCACTGACAGTGCAGCACTCCCTCAGTGCTGACCCTCCAACAGTTCAGAGCACCCACAGTACGGCACAGTGGCGGCACAGTGGCGCAGTGGTTAGCACCGCAGCCTCACAGCTCCAGCGACCCGGGTTCAATTCTGGGTACTGCCTGTGTGGAGTCTGTAAGTTCTCCCTGTGTCTGCGTGGGTTTCCTCCGGGTGCTCCGGTTTCCTCCCACATGCCAAAGACTTGCAGGTTGATAGGTTAATTGGCCATTATAAATTGCCCCTAGTATAGGTAGGTGGTAGGGAAATATAGGGACAGGCGGGGATGTAGTAGGAATCTGGGATTAGTGTAGGATTAGTATAAATGGGTGATTGATGGTCGGCACAGACTCGGTGGGCCGAAGGGCCTGTTTCAGTGCTGTATCTCTAAACTAAACTAAACTAAACTAAACTAGCACTGAACCTCCGACAGTGCAGCACTCCCTAAGTACTGTCCCTCTGACAGTGCAGCACTTCCTCAGTACTGTCCCTCTGACTGTGTTGCACTCCCTCGGTACTGACCCTCTGACTGTGCAGTGCTCCCTTAATACTGCACCTCTGAGTGCAGCACTCCCTCAGTACTGCCCCTCTGACAGTACAGCACTCCCTCAGTACTGACCCTCCGACAGTGCAGCACTCCCTCAGTACTGACCCTCCGACAGTGCAGCGCTCCCTCAGTACTGACACTCCAACAGTGCAGCACTCCCTCAGTACTGACCCTCCAACAGTGCAGAGCCCCCTCAGTACTGACCCTCCGACAGTGCAGAGTGCCCTCCCCTCAGTACTGACCCTCCGACAGTGCAGCACTCCCTCAGTACTGACCCTCCAACAGTGCAGTGCTCCCTCAGTACTGACCCTCCGACAGTGCAGCACTCCCTCAGTACTGACCCTCCGACAGTACAGTGCTCCCTCAGTACTGACCCACTGACAGTGCAGCACTCCCTCAGTACTGACCCTCCGACAGTGCAGCACTCCCTCAGTACTGACCCTCCAACAGTGCAGTGCTCCCTCAGTACTGACCCACTGACCGTGCAGTGCTCCCTTAATACTGCACCTCTGACAGTGCAGCACTCCCTCAGTACTGACCCTCCGACAGTGCAGCACTCCCTCAGTACTGACCCTCTGACAGTGCAGCACTCCCTCAGTACTGACACTCCCTCAGTACTGATCCTCTGACAGTGCAGCACTCCCTCAGTACTGACCCTCCGACAGTGCAGCACTCCCTCAGTACTGACCCTCCGACAGTACAGCACTCCCTCAGTACTGACCCTCCGACAGTACAGCACTCCCTCAGTACTGACCCTCCGACAGTGCAGCACTCCCTCAGTACTGACGCTCCGACAGTGCAGCACTCCCTCAGTACTGACCCCCCGACAGTGCAGAACTCCCTCAGTACTGACCCTCCGACAGTACAGCACTCCCTCAGTACTGACCCTCCGACAGTGTAGCACTCCCTCAGTACTGACCCTCTGACAGTGCAGCGCTCCCTCAGTACTGACCCTCCGACAGTACAGCACTCCCTCAGTACTGACCCTCCGACAGTGCAGCGCTCCCTCAGTACTGACCCTCCGACAGTGCAGCACTCCCTCAGTACTGACCCTCCAACAGTGCAGAGCCCCCTCAGTACTGACCCTCCGACAGTGCAGAGTGCCCTCCCCTCAGTACTGACCCTCCGACAGTGCAGCACTCCCTCAGTACTGCCCTGAAGTTCCAGCCTGGTTTATGTGCTCAAGTCTGTGGAGTGAGACTTTAATTTATGACATTCTGACTCAGACGGGTTTGTTACCCACTAACCCTCACCCTATCGTCACTGCTGTCACTAAAGATCTTAGCCTAGAAATTATTGTTTCTGATTTTCATTTAAATGAACGTTTTCGGACATCCCTCAGCTGCTTACCAGAAACATTATCTGCTGTGGTCTCGTTTAAACATTCACACACTCATTTTGCAAGATATCTTCGTTCATGTTTTCTGCTTCTTTAAAAGCTATTTTAAAACTTTTGCAATGAAGATTTTAAATATTATTCTTTCAGTACCTGTGGCAAGTCGATCTCCCTCAGTGTCTCGCTGTCTCAATATCAGAATTTATACCCTGCATCAAAGAAAAGATTGTCCAGATCAGCTTCATTGGGAATATTGAATATCTCGAAGAATAAGGTGCACAGAATGATCCTCTTCCTTCTGCTCCTCCAACACACCTTCCTTCTTAACCCTCTCCCTTCAGCTGTTTAAGCTTTCCTCCATCTAAAGCTGTAAGCTTCTTGCTGATCTGCACTGCACAGGAGCCAGGGGCCCTGTGCTGACTGGACCGAGGGGCAGTGTTTCACGGGACTGTCGTCAGGCAGTTTGACCACATGGAAGGGCCAGCACAGCCAAAGGTCATCCTGTCCCCATCTGATGACCCCCCACCCACGCGCGCGTGCACACACACACACACACATATATATACACACATCGACACACACACACAGGGGGAGGGAGGGAGGGAATGGTGCTGGGGGCAGAGAATCATAGAATCATTGAAAATAAAATCATAGAAAGTTTATGGCATGAAAGAGGCCACTTGGCCCATCGTGTCTGTGCTGGCCGAAAAACGATCCACCCAGTCTAATCCCACCTGCCAGCATTTGGTCCATAGCCCTGCAGATTATGGCACTTGAGCTGCACATCCCGACTCCCTTTGAATAAAAACAAGCAATGCTGGAAATACTCAGCAGGTCTGCAGCATCAATGGAGAGCTGTTCACAGGTGCTGCCAGATCTGCTGAGTATTTCCAGCATCTGCAATATTTCGCATTTATTTATTCTTTTGAATGAGTCTTTCAGGCAGTGAGTTCCAGACCATCACCACCCTCTGGGTGAAAATGTTTTTCCTCATCTCCCCTCTAATTTTTCTACCAATCACTTTAAATCAATGCCCCCTCGTCACTGACCTCTCTGCTAAGGTGAATAGACCCTTCACCTCCACTCTATCCAAGCCCCTCAAAATTTTGTATATTTCAATCAGATCTCCCCTCAGCCTTCTCTGTTCCAAGGAGAACAACCCCAGCCTATCCAATCTTTCCTCATAGCTGCATTTTTCCAGTCCTGGCAACATCCTCGTAAATCTCCTCTGTACCCTCTCTAGTGCAATTACATCATTTCTGTAATGAGGTGACCAGAACTGCACACAGTACTCAAGTTGTGGCCTAACCAATGAGTTATACAGTTCCAGCATAACCTCCCTGCTCTTATATTCTACACCTCGGCTAATAAAGGAAAGGATTCCATATGCCTTCTTAACCATCTTATTGACCTGTCCTGTTACCTTCAGGGATCCGTGGACATTTACTCCAAGGTCCCTCACTTCCTCAACACTTCTCAGTATTTTCTCATTAATTATGTATTCCTTTGCCTTGTTTGACCTCCCCAAATGCATCACCTCACACTTCTCCAGGTTATATTCTATTTGTCACTTTTCTGCCCATCTGACTAGACCATCAATATCTTCCTGCGACCTACAGCTGTTGTGTGATTGCCTTTAAGAATGATGTCCCTTTCAGATCTTTGTATGTTAATGAGCTAAGTACCAGTCACCTAAGTCACTCTGCTACTGTGACACCTAGGGGCAGGTTCTGTAAATAGTTAACTCTGCACTGTATAATAGTTCAGCTGTAAATAAACCTGTTTGAGATCTTCAACCAATTGAACTCCATGCATCTCACTTATGCTGCATCAGACAGCATAAAAAGAACTCCTTATATGGTGGCAGCTCCTCATTACACAGTGGCATCTGTGGTGAGAAGACAGAATCTACGATTGAAGACCACAGGGAAAACAGCTTTAAAAACTACCTTCCTACAGCTGAAAGAGAGAAGGTTAAACAAAATACTGGACAAATGGGGAAAGAAGAAAACACTTACTGGAAGCCATAGAAGACAGAATGCTGAATGATAGGCTGCATGCAAATCAATCACTGCAATCGGGTGAGTCATTGTCCCGGTGGTCCAGGAATACCTGTTGAAAAAAAAGCTTTGAGGTGCTTGCAAAGTTGATTTTTGTTTAAAGGCTCAGTAAACGAAAAAAACAGGGAAAACCCAATCCCTATCTCAGGCAGATGGATTGTTTTCAAAGGCTCCCCAGGCTGATCGAGGTCGGCGCCATTACCAGAGGTGCCCGACAGCAAAATGCACAGGAATCCTTCATTCACATAGCTCACAGCTGAAGCTATAAAAAAGAAACCATTAAACCACTCGCTTGCTGCAAAGCCTTCATTAATTCAGCCACTGTTTAAAAAAAAATTAAAACCATCAAGTGTGAAGAATTGCCCATTGAACAGCCATATGAACAAAGTCTAGCAGAGAAAAATGCCTATTGCACACATGTGTAAACAGATAGAGTACTGGAAGCTAGATAAACAGAACAGCACTGCTAAACACCTGCTCCTGTCAATCAAAGTAGCCAAGCGAGTTTCTTTTAAAGGGAAGACTTCCTTTGGTGACAAAATGAGTAGAAACCTTCCTCTCTGTTTCTGTCTCTTCCTCCCTGCAGCAATTTCACAGCTCACAGTCAGCTGAGACTCCTTGTTGCTCACTGGTCCTGAGTAACTCCAATTAGGCAGCAGCAAACCCCGCGCTGTTCCTGCCCTGGGAGTGTTTGATGGGACAGTGTAGAGGGAGCTTTACTCTGTATTTAACTCGGTGCTGTTCCTGCCCTGGGAGTGATGTGCAGACACTGTAAGAGGTTGGAAGGTGTTTAACTATTAATGCTGATATCACAGGGCCTGAGAGATATAAAGCAGTAAAATGGAGTCAGCCTAGAAAAGAAAGTATTTCTACATTTACACTGACGCAGAGAGTGTGAGTGTTTTTAGGCAGAACTGTTGGTGCCTTGTTGTAAAAAGTAACTTTAAGAATGTGAAGAAGCTGGGGGTTTTCTGCTTCTCTGCATCTGGACATGATGATGAAGTGTCACAGTACAATGATGCTTCTCTGTTAGAACAATTGGAATGACTACAAAAGTTCAAACATCAATTAGGTAGAAATTTGGTCTGGAATCTGTAGCTGATTGTCTGACCAATCTCGATGGCACTCAACCAACAGAGTACAATATTTCTTGAACATAAAACTTTGCATTGGTGACAAGGAATTATGCAATTTACCGAAGTAAACTCACTCTCTGTCCTTTGATCCTTGGGACTTGGGGTCAAAACCATGTCAGACTAATGGCACCAAATCTCTCTCCCAAATGCTGGGTCCTGTTTGAAATAGATTCCTCGTGATCCTACAGTAAAACAGCCCAGGATTTACAGAGCTATGGGGAAAGAGCAGGGGAGTAGCACTAATTGGATAGGTCTTTCAAAGAACTGGCACAGATATGATGGGCCGAACGGCCCATTCTCTGCTGTATGTTTCTACAATTCTATGAATACCTTGAACTTTAATCTTTTTAACAAGTCTTTTACATGACACTTTATCAAAGGCTCTTTGAAAGGCCAAGTATTTCACTTCTCTGCGTTATTATTTGCTGTGGTTGTTTGTAATTGATTCCAAATCTGCTTCTCTTTCCTGCGGATGATTTTATCAGTTGTCTGGAGAGGAGTGTGAGCAAGAAGGGAACAAGCTGACAAGCTTTGCCAACACAAGAGGGGTAGTGGGATATTTATCATTCAATGTCTCTGTCCCTCTGAGTATGTATGTATCTGCAGAATCATGCAGAATCTGCTCCTTCTGCTGTCGATGGGGGTCGATGTCAAGCAGGATCACCAAGAGCCGAAGAGCCAGGAGGCCTTGCTGTTTGCCTCGGAAGCTTCCAAGATGATCTTCCAGTCTAGAGTCCGTTCTGTGGAGCAGGTTGAGACTTGCTCACATTTCTTCTTCCAAATGGTACACAGAGAGAGCTCTGTGATCAGCAGCCTGAAGGAAGACAACGGCTTGGTAACATTATCGCGGACTGACAGACTAAGGATCAGCAAATCCTTTTATGCTGGACTGTACAATGAAGCCCACAGATAGTTCGGCTTCCCTGTCATCTATCAAGGAAGTCTTAGACAACAGTACATGGGAGCATCTAGACAAGCTGCTAACTCTGGATGAGGTAACAAAGGCTGTTGGGTCCTTCAAGATGAGTAAAACTCTGGGACATGATGGCTTACCACCGAGTTGTATTCAACTCTGTGGGACAGGATTGGCCCAGACCTGCTGGGAGTGTACGAGAGCATGCTCCTGGCCGGCAGCATGTCAGAATCAATAAGGAAAGGCATCATCACCCTCATCTACAAGAGGAAGGGAAGTGGATGGAATTGGCAGCCCATTTCACTGCTTAATGTGGACTACGGCTTTCTGTCCAAGGTCACTGCCATTTGGGTCAAGTCTGCCCTGGAGTTAGTAAACCACCCTTATCAGGCCTGCACTGTAACCAGCAGGAATATCTCTGATAGTCTCACGCTACTCAGGGATATGATTGCCTATGTACAGGACAAGAGGGTGGACACCTGCCTCATCAGCTTGGACCAGGAGGAGGCCTTGGACAGAAAATGTCACACCTATATTAATGGACTTGCTCTCCAAGATTTTGGAGAGGGAATACACAATTGGATCCAACTGCTCTACACAAACATCAGTAGTGCAATTTCAATCAGTGGATGGGAATCGGAAAGCTTTTCAATCAAATCAGGCTGCCCTCTCTCCTCTGTCTTGTTCGTGTGCTGTATCAAATCCTTGACCGAGTCCATCTGGAAGGATGAGTGATAATCCCCAGGCAGCGGAGGCATTCAGGTCATGTACGTGCACGACATTGGCGTCTGCTGCTTGGACTCGCTGTTGGTTCACAGACTGACGAGCAGTGAACTAGCCTTGGGAGCCAAAGTAAATCATGTCAAGAGCGAGGCCATGTTTTTTGGGGGCTGGGCCGATAGATCCTTTGTCCCCTTCACTGTCAGGTCAGACTACCTAAAGGTGCTGGGGATATGGTTTGGAGGGGCCAAAACATGCGCCAAAAACTGGAAGGAGCATATAGCCAAGGTGAAACAGAAACTGGACATGTGGGAGCGACGTTCCCTCTCCATTGCTGGTAAGATCCTGATCATCAGGTGCGAGGGCTGCTGGTGTTGCTGCACATGGCACAGGTCTGGCCCATACCCTGCTCCTGTGCCATGATAGTCACCTGAGCGTTACCTGGAGATTGAAAATGGACCATGTCCGCAGGGACACGATGTACGAATCTTTACATAAAGCAGGAGAAAACCATACCCAACATCACCCTCATCCTAATGGTCACCTTTGTGTGCAGCTGCAGCAAGCTGTGTGTAGACTCTCAGTAAGCAAACTCCATGTGTCACTCACTACATGCTGAGGTTCTATCTGTCCCCAGTGTTATGAAGGATGAGTCTGGCCTCGTTGCCTTGGAATGCTTCATTCAGTTGGACCATGCCGCACCACCTGACCCTTGTGGAAAAGTTTGTGCAGAGAAACATCTTTGACCACAAGTCCATCAGGCAGTGGTCCACACATAATGTCCTCCAGGCCCTGTGGTAATTGGAGATTGGTGGAACCTGTCGGATGGTTCCCTGAGCAGACTGTCAAAGTCATTTGACAGAATGCTCAGCGCCATAACTTTCAAACAAGTACCTAGACATAGCTTGACCGGTGATGAGAAGAGCCCTCCCCACCATACCCTTCATGCACACCCAGAGTCTCAGTACCACTGCACGCTGTCCTCAAGGCGGCTATGGTGTGGAGGAGACCGTCATCCACCTTCTGAAATGTGCCTTTGCAAAGCATGTCTGGAAAGAGAAGCAGTGGTTTTTGTCAAGATTCATCCCAGCAGCTCCATAACGCAGGATGCTGTGCTCTACGGGCTGTTCCAAGCGATTCACATCGAGACAAACTTCAGCTGCTGCTGGAGGATCATCAACTCGATGAAAGACGTGCAATGGTCTGCCTGAATCTTGTTCGTCTTCCAGTGCAAAGAGCTGTCCATGACCAAGTGTTACAGACTGACACCCTCCAAGATCCAGGACTACGTGCTGAGGGACACGCTAAAGCTTGGGGCAACTGCCGCAAAGGCTCAATGGGGAAAGACTGGAAGATACATAGTACACCAAGGGGTTGGAAACCGTGTAAAACCCCTCGGGCTGGATGCAGCAGATAATGTTTGATATGAAATGTAAATGTAAATTGTAAATATAACCTGTAGTAACAAGTGTAGTGAGGCACCTCATGCATTGTACTGAAAGAACCTGATCTGTACTGCACTTTATGTCGAGTCAAATTTGAACTGTTTTACAAATAATGTATATTTTTTAAATTTAGCTCCTTCGCACAGCAATGAATTTTTAATTCAAAATGCTCCTCTAAACAGCTGAAATTTCAGGCCCTTGAGTAAAGCTCAACACAATACAGAGTATTCTCGTGTGCACACCCCATCCTTTCAGTCTCTGGGAAAGCATCCTGCATGGGTGATGTTCCGAGATGTGAAAGGCTGATCAATGAATCAAAACATGGCACAAGAAGGAGACAAAAGCAGCTTCACGTCACTGAGAATGTGACAGGTGAAAGGAAAGTGGGTTATTAACAATGGTGCTGCAGATTGAAGCCAGGATAGTTCCTACCCAGATAGATTTTCAATAATTGTGAAGATTAAAATATCAAAACCAAATCAAGTATTGCTATTTCTAACTGTCCAAAAATAAAAGACTTGAATTTTCAAAACATCTTTCATGACCTCAGGATGTCTTTATGTTGTAATGTAGGAAACATGGTGACCAATGTACACACAGTAAGATCTCACAAACAACAATGTGATGTCAGCATCCTTCCATCTATGAAAGATGATGGACATGCAGCAAACAATCCATTTAGCTGGGGGGGCTTCTCTTGGTGTAGCTTTGTTGATGGCTGTGAAGGCCAATCCTTGACAGACAGGTTCTGCCACAAGTGCTGCACGTGAAGCTGCCAAGTGACGCTGAGAGTTGTTGTTTTGGACATTGTCACCTGTTGCCAAGCTGCTGTAGCAACTGGTCATCGTGGTAGTGCACATCAGTCCACAGAATGCATTGCCATTTCCCTCTTTCGCCAGCTAGTGACTCCCAAGTGCAATAGTTGACATTTAGGGTCTTCATGTTGTGCTTGCAAACATCCTCGAAGCAGAGCTTTGGGCGTCCCACTGGTCGCCTGGCCCCAGCTAACTCAATATACAGAAGGTCTTTGGGTATTCGACCGTCTTCCATCCTGCGGATGTATCCGATCCACCAAAGCCGCCTCTGTTTGAGTAGTGCCAATGCACTTGGGAGCTCTGCCTGTGAGAGGACTGCTTCATTTGTGATTTTGTCCTGCCAGGATATACCCATAATGTGTCGCAGACAGCGAAGATGGAAATTATTGAGCTGCTTTTCCTGGTAGCTGTAAGTCGCCCAAGTTTCACAGCTAATACAGCAAGGTGCTCAGAACACAGGCCTTATAAACCATGAGCTTGGTCTTAAGGATCAGCTTGGTGTTATCCCATGCACCTTTCGCGAGTCGGCCAAAGGTGGTAGCGGCTTTCCCTTTGCGTGTATTGAGCTCTGTATCAAGCGGCAGATTGTCTGTCACCGTGGACCCAAGGTAACAATTTGCTAACCACTTCCAGTGGGATGTGTTATTTAGTATGATCAGGGGCAGAGATGCAATGCCTTGTCCCATGACCATGGTTTTCTTGATGCTTGTCAAGGAGAACAAGTTACAGGCATGGGAGAGACAGTCCATGAGTCTTTGTAGCTTAATTTTCTGTGTGAGTGACCAGCATTTGCATCATCAGGGTAGAGGAGTTCTCTGATCAGGACGTGTTGTATTTTTGTCTTTGTTTTCGCCTTTAGCCTTGATAGATTGTAGAGCTTGCTGTCTGACCTCGTGTGCAAGTAGACTCCTTCCATATCTGCAGGGAAGGCAAAGGTCAGGAGCTGATGATTCCAAAAAGTGGGGGCTGGGACACAACCCTGTTTCACTTAATTCTTCACTCCGAAACTGGCAGAAGTGTAGTCATCAAACTGTGCGGTGCAGTGCATGTTGTCATGGAAGGAATGGATGAGAATGAGGAGCTTCGGTGGAAAGACAATTTTTCTCCAAAATCTTTTAGAGCCCTGCTCTGCTGATGGTGGCAAATGTCTTAGTGAGATCTACAAAAGTAAGGTAAAGAGGGTATACTCTGTTCCCTACACTTCTCTTGTCGCTGATGTATGGAGATCATATCCACAGTAGATCTGCTAGCACAGATAATCTGTTTTAGTGATATTGGTTGAGGGATAAACATTGGTTCCAGGAGACGGTGGAGAACTGCCCTGCTCTTCAAAATAGCATCAGGGGATCTTTTACATCCACCTGAGCAGGCAAACAGGACTTGTGTTTAAATGTCTGCTCTGAAAGATGGCACCTCCAACAGTGTAGCATTCCCCAGTATCGGCAATGATTAGACTTAAGTCTCTGGAGTGCGCTACCCACTGAGGCACAGCTGATAAAAACCAGCCTTAACTGAATTATTTATAAAATAAAAACTTATTCTGAATTAGTTTGAATTGTTAGCTCAGCAAGACCACAATGTCCAGAGAGGTGACCAGTGAGAGAGAATATTTTCTCGTTTTGATAGTACAGGGCGGCACAGTGGGATGATTTGAATGAGTCCCTTCTGGATCAGGACATTGAAGCTAAAAAAGGAGCAGATCCCTGTTATTATCCTCAGAAAACTAACATGTAGTTGATGCATTTGAAAAATACCTGTAGCTCGTTCTAAACAGAGTAATTGCAACAAGGTGGAATTGTCCTCAGCTCCCTGCAAGGCTACTGCGAGCAGGTGGCCACAGTTCAAAGGTGAACCTAGGCAGAGTTTTAGCAGGCTATTCAACTATTAGGGGCATCATAGCGAACCCCTCATCATCTGGCTGCAAATACCTACCCACATTCACCAGCCAATACGACTCAGACAAATTCAGATTTCCCTTAAGCCAATTCAAACACTGCTGCCTAAGGCACTGAACAGTGAATGGGACGAGAAACATTGGACAATCTATCCTTTCGTTAGTGTGACAGAAACCAGGAATGTGTGTTTAAAGCTCAGGGTGATCTGACTGACTGATAGAAAGAAAGAGGAATAACAGTCCTCCTGTAGCAATCAGTTCAGGGAAGCTGAATGAGTGTTTTCCTACTGCTGTGCCTTTGTATTCCTGTCATTTAAGACACACAAACCCCAGACAATGGATGAACTGTCTAAGATGTCTATATAAATAAGAATTTAATAACCTTACAAAAGGTTTGAAGTACAATAAATTATTCTGGTGAGATTTATTTAATTCCATTTCACTAACAGCATCAATCACCAGTTTCCATTCCCCTCCCCTCGCTCAGATATGCTGTGAATGCCAGTTAGAGGTAAAGTGATGTTAAAATGTTACCAGGAGACAAGTCCTTGGTTCACCAGCTGCAAGCCCAGTAAGGTATTTAAAAAAAACCAGCAAGCTCAAGCTCTTTCTTGGAGCTGATCTCAGCTAGCTCAGTGATACAGGTACAACAACTCCATACTCCTCCCTTGAGAAGCTCTCAACTTTTCCATTTGGAGCCACGAATGCACAAGGACTGATCAAACTATACAATGTTCCACTTTTAATGGTTCTCAGTCGGACATACGAATTAGAAGTAGGCCATTCGGCCCCTCATGGCTACACTACTATTCAATAAGATCATGGCTGATCTGTTTGGGTCTTGAATTCTACACTCCCATCTACCCCCATAACCTTTGATTCCTTGCCTAACAAGAATCTACCTCTGCCTTAAAAATATTCAATAACCCCACCTCCTGAGGCAGAGAGTTCCAAAGACACAACTCAAAAAAAAAAAATTCCCCTGATCTCTGTCCTAAAAGGGCGATCCCTAATTTTAAAACAGTGCCCCCTAGTTCTGGACTCACCCACAAGAGGAAACATCCTTTCCACATCCACCTTGTCAAGATTGTTCAGGATCTTAAACTTCAATCAAGTCTCCCCTCACTCTTCTAAACTCCAGTGGAACAAACCCAGTCTGTCCAACCTTTCCTCATAAGACAACCCACTCATTCCAGGTATCAATCTAGTAAACCTCCTCCAACACATTTACATCCTTCCCAAGATCAAAATTGGACACCGTATATGAGATGTGGTCTCACCAATGCCCTGTATAACTGAAGCATAACATCCTTACTTTTATTTTCAATTCCTCTCAAGAAAGCATAGCATTCCATTAGTCTTCATTACTAGCTGTACCTACATACTAACTTTATGATTCGTGCACTAGAACATCCAGATCCCTCTGTACCTTGGAATTCTGCAGTTGTTCTGTTTAAGTAATACTCTGCTTTTTTATTCTTCCTGCCAAAGTGAACAACTTCACATTTTCCCCACATTATACTCCATCTGACAGATTTTTGCCTACTCGCTTACCTATCTATATTGATCTGCAAGCTCATGTTCTCTTCACAACTTACTGTCCTAACTATCTTTGTGTCATCTGCAAATCTAGCAACCATGCCATCACTCCCCTCATCCAAGTCATTGATAGAATCCTGGTTTACACACAAACTCCCACTGATACAAGTGTTGCTGCAATTATTGCTGGAGGTGGTGGTGAGCTGCCTTCTTGAAGCTGAAGTCTGTGGTGTAGGTACACTCAGTACTGGCAGGGATGGAGTTCCAGGATTTTGACACAACGACAATGAAGGAATGAGTGATATAGTTCCAAGTCAGGATGGTGTGTGGCTTGGAGAGATACTTGCAGGTGGTGGTGTTCCCATGCAGCTGCTGCCCTTGTCCTTCTAGTTGGTAGAGGCCACTGGTTTGGAAAGTGCTTTTGAAGGAGGCTTGGTGTGTTGCTGCAGTGCATCTTGTAGATGGTACACACTGTTGCCACTGTGCATCAGTGATGTAGGGAGTGAATATTACAGTAGCACAAAGTTTAGTGAACAGAGTTCTGTAGCCTATAGCTGTGCAGGGCCCCTACCACATTAGGTGAAACAAGATTAGTCTCCCATTCCACAGAGTTCAGAGATAATTATTGGACCTGAAAAAATAATGCAATGGCCAACTTTTCAAATTTCTAACCAAGGAGGATGGCAATGCTCAGTCAATCTGATCTTCAGATATGGATTGTCAAATACTGCTGGAAGCCATCTACATTTAAGCCAGGGTTGATTGAACCAGTGTTGTCTGTCTGTAACAAGAACCTCATTTCACATTGGGCAAGAACATAGCAACACAAAGTAGGAAGCAGTATAAGTTTTAAAAAAAAAGTGTGGCTTTTTATTCAATATACATTTTCAAACATTTCCATTCTAGCCTTTAAAATTATTTAAATGGCAAGTTTAACACTCACCATTATATAGACATTTGTTATATAGACAAGATTTTATAACTTGTATAATAAAATATTTCAATCCTTAAGTAAGGAAGGTTAAGAACAGAGATCATGCAAAGTGCAGTTGAGCTTAAAATGCTGGGACACTTTTTAAATCACCTCCCTGACTGGGTCAGGACACAGACTAGTTAGAGAATCTCACTCACATCTAGATTGAGAAAAGAAAGAAAAAAAAATAGTTTCATGAGAAGTTAGAAGCAGAGGTGGGAAGACAAGACAAGGCGTCAATCTCAGATCATCGCTTGGTGTTCACCCAATGATAACGGTCGACTCGCGGAAACGTGAACATGTTGGACACCCTGCATGTTCTGTAACTGTTCTGGGATGGATAGCAGCTGTAATCTTCTGCAAGAAACATCTTCTTGCGAATAAACCTGGGCCATGCTACCGCAGGATGAGGGTAGTAATCATTGCTCTGCAAAAGAACATTGATTTAAGTTTGAAAATTTAAACAAAGCCAATTTTAAAAGTTAGAATTCAAACATAAACAGGCTATTTGGCCCAACCAGTCCATGTTGGGTTGTGTTTATTTTAGTAATATTGGATATCACTCCCTCTAGCTCCATATCCAAATCATTGAACAGATGTGGTCCCAGAACAGAACCCCGAGACACCAATACCAGCTTCAATAACTCATTTGTCCTCAACTCCTACCCCATCTCCATCCCCCTTAAATCTTCTCCCATAGTCTGCTCCCTCAGCTTTTTGAAAGTCCATGTAGATCATAACCACTCCATTCTCTTTCTCCCCCCCACAAAGGGAACTATTAGCTTTGTCAAGCTAATCACCCTTTCTGAAATCAGTGTTAGCAATAGTTAGAAAGGCTTTCATCCTGATTTAGCAATTTCATTTTTTAAAAAGATGCTTAACATTTTCATATCAATACTAGTCTAATTGCCCAAATTAGCCTCAATATTTGACCATGGGTAGAATGGCCACTATTCCTGCAGCCTTCACTATTTCATCCCCATTTCCTACAGGATTTTGGGAAATGAGGAGCTACATCCCACTGTTTTTCCTCTAGTTTAACTTCAGTGCTTTAGTCACCTTACTCTTAAAGAATTAGAGATCCATTTCTTCCCAATATCCTTTGTAAATCCAAGTGAAATATTCAAGTATCTTGTCTTTTCAGTTCAGTTGGTAACTCAGTCGCCCACCTCATGTTTAACAAGTCCCATCATCATTTGGAGAATACTTTACTGATTATTATGGATTCTCCACCATATTCAACTTCAGAAACAGTTCCGGTACCAATTTTACATTTCTAATCTATTCAGAGCATTCTGGAACATTTATCCTTTTTAATGATCCTTTGCAGTTTAATATCCCACTTTTGACAGTTCTGTGCCAACTTCACTCATCTCCCTAAAAATCCATCTTGTGTCAATTAGAAAGTTTTGGCACAGAAAGAGGTCACTTAGCCCATCATGTCTGCATTGGCTGAAAAATGAGCCACCCAGCCTAATCCCACTGTCCAGCATTTAATCCCGAGCCTTGCAGGTTACAGCACTTGAGGTGCATTTCCAAACACCTTTTAATAAAGAGGGTTTCTGCCTCTACTACCCTTCCTGTCAATGATCTGTAGCCAGTTCTTTTCACCAATAAGGGAAAAGAAGTTTAACATCTTACCACCCTTAGAACTCTAGTCTGATATAGTATCTATCGTCACTGTACTGCCTGAACAGAGGCAGCAACCCTCAACTCATTTAAAAAAAAAGTGAATAATCACTGAAGTGCCAGTGATACGGACCAAGTGCTGGAAAGTCAGATTGTATGGGTTGCTTCTTTTTTTGGCTGGTGCTGACAATGTGCCATAAAGACATTTCCTAAATATCTGAAGAGGAAGAAATGTGCAGGAACGTGGCAAGGAGTAGAACATAAACTGCTCCTCGAGAGCCAGCAGACACTGGGGTCAAATGGCCTCCTTCTGTGCTATAATACAGCAGGTGATTTTAAATTAAGCTCAACATGGAATCTGGATCACAAATACAGGCTCTCTACAGATTCCCCTCACTCATTGAGAAAGGAAATTCGAATTGCATCTTTTAGTCTGATTCGAGCAGAGCTGTATTCAGTTCCAGGCTCCACAGCAGAATGTTATTGCCCAAGGGGAAAAAGAGGGGGGGGGGGGGGGGGAAAGGAGGAGGAGAGAGAAGGGGAAAAAGAGGGGGGGGGGGGGGGAGAGGAGGAGGAGGAGAGAGAAGGGGAAAAAGAGGGGGGGGGAGAAGGAGGAGGAGGAGAGAGAAGGGGAAAAAGAGGGGGGGGGGAGAAGGAGGAGGAGAGAGAAGGGGAAAAAGAGGGGGGGGGAGAAGGAGGAGGAGAGAGGAGGAGGAGAGAGAAGGGGAAAAAGAGGGGGGGGGGGAAGGAGAGAAGGGGAAAAAAGAGAGAGAAAGAAAAAAAAAAAAGAGATATTCCCATTACTTGTGCCCCATTTACAACACATCTAGAGTGTGTTAAGTGAATGTCAGGAATACATTCTAATGTACTGGGAACCAGCAACAAGTGCGAGCCAGTCACTGCTCTAGAATCAAGAGAAGATACATCTAAATGCCAATAGTTACAATAGAAACCTCAAGGGCAGCAACCACTTCAAATTTTGGATCCCTCATTAAAAAGGGGGATTTGTCAGTGAGATGCAAGCAACTCATTCACCAGTAACTTGACTGTTTTTGCTCTGAAGTTATATTTTCATGAGAACCTTTTGATTTTTCCCAATTTCTTAGCTTGGGTTTGAAATCAGATGAAAGTTAGCAGAAAGCATGTCAGAGGTGACTGAAAATTTCAGCATTTAATATTCAAAGTTAAAAAGTGCAAGTTCATAAGCACTAGAGAACTTGACTGATGGGATAAGTGGACAGAGACAGATTTCTGCAGCTTGAATTTATTTTCGGACAATCCCCCCCGATGACTGACTCAATTACTGTACCTGGTAAATGCTCTTTGGATTAATCACAGTTGGGATGGTTTGGGGCTCTTCACCAGGGTTGCCTCCACCCTTGAAGCTGGTATAAACTTCCAGCTGGTATATACTATTTGGGTTGCTCACAATTGGTATGGTCTTTGTTTCAAAGGCTGCAGTGAAGGTTTCCTCCTCCCCAGTCTGGTAGATAGCATTCACATTGTTTACAGAGACGGTATTTGGCTCCTTATTGTAGCCCTCCTCATCAGAGGATGTCCCAGAGTAATAATCAGAGGTAGCACGATCCACAGCACTGCTAATGTGCTTGAAGATTTCCAAGTTTGTTTTATGTTCCTCTAACCTTGTGACAATGAACGGCTGGTTCTTCTCTCCACACCTGAAGCAGAAGGACAGAGTTAAAGGTCAGTGAATGAGGAAGAGTAACAATTAGCGCAGGACCAGGAATTAGACATTCTTCCTGGAAACTCCACCAAGAGGCTCCGTCATTTTATTGACAATCTAAAATCAGACTAGTCGCCCCTTTTCTAGTGTCCTGCTGAAAAGTTCTCACTCTGATCAATTCTGTTATACAAAGAAAGAACGAACAGTACAGCACAGGAACAGGCCATTCAGCCCTACAAGCCTGCGCCGATCTTGATGCTTGCCTAAACTAAAACCTTCTCCACTTCCAGGGACTGTATCCCTCTATTCCCATCCTATTCATGTATTTGTCAAGATGCCTCTTAAACGTCGCTATCGTATCTGCTTCCACTACCTCCCCCGGCAGCAAGTTCCAGGCACTCACCACCCTCTGTGTAAAGAACTTGCCTCGCACATCCCCTCTAAACTTTGCCCCTCTCACCTTGAACCTATGTCCCCTAGTAACTGACTCTTCCACCCTGGGAAAAAGCTTCTGACTATCCACTCTGTCCATGCCACTCAACTTTGTAAACCTCTATCATGTCACCCCTCCACCTCCGTCCCAGTGAAAACAATCTGAGTTTATCCAATCTCTCCTCATAGCTAATACCCTCCAGACCAGGCAACATCCTGGTAAAACTCTTCTGTACCCTCTCCAAAGCCTCCACGTCCTTCTGGTAGTGTGGCGACCAGAATTGCACGCAATATTCTAAGTGTGGCCTAACTAAGGTTCTGTACAGCTGCAACGTGATTTGCCAATTTTTTATACTCTATGCCCTGACCGATGAAGGCAAGCATGCCGTCTGCCTTCTTGACTACCTTATCCACCTGCGTTGCCACTTTGTGACCTGTGGACCTGTACGCCCAGATCTCTCTGCCTGTCAATACTCCTAAGGGTTCTGCCATTTACTGTACAATTCCCACCTGCATTAGACCTTCCAAAATGCATTACCTCACATTTGTCTGGATTAAACACCATCTGCCATTTTTCTGCCCAAGTCTCCAACCGATCTATATCCTGCTGCATCCTCTGACAATCCTCATCGCCACCAACCTTTGTGTCATCCAAAAACTTACTAATCAGACCAGCTACATTTTCCTCCAAATCTTTTATATATTCTACAAAGAGCAAAGGTCCCAGCACTGATCCCTGCGGAACACCACTAGTCACATCCCTCCACTCAGAAAAGCACCCTTCTACTGCTACCCTCGGTCTATGACAGAGCCAGTTCTGTATCCATCTTGCCAGCTCACCTCTGATCCTGTGGGACTTCACCTTTTGTACCAGTCTGCCATGAGGGACCTTGTCAATGGCTTTACTGAAGTCCATATAGATAACATCCACTGCCCTTCCATCAATCATCTTCATCACTTCCTCAAAAAACTCAATCAAATTAGGGAGACACGACCTCCCCTTCACAAAACCATGCTGCCTCTCGCTATTAAGTTCGTTTGTTCCCAAATGGGAGTAAATCCTGTCCCGAAGAACCATCTCTAATAATTTCCCTACCACTGATGTAAGGCTCAACAGCCTATAATTTCCTGGATTATCCTTGCTACCCTTCTTAAACAAAGGAACAACATTGGCTATTCTCCAGTCCACCTGTAGCCAATGAGGATGCAAAGATTTCCATCAAGGCCCCAGCAATTTCTTCCCTTGCCTCCCTCAGTATTCTGGGGTAGATCCCATCAGGCCCTGGGGACTTATCTACTTTAACACTTTGCAAGACACCCAACACCTCCTCCTTTTTGATAATGAGATGACTGAGACTATCTACACTCCCTTCCCTAGGCTCATCATCCACCAAGTCCTTCTCTTTGGTGAATACTGATGCAAAGTACTCATTTAGTACCTCGTCCACTTCCTCTGGCTCCACACGTAGGTTCCCTTCTCTGTCCTCGAGTGGGCCAACCCTTTCCCTAGTTACCCTCTTGCTCTTTATACATGTATAAAAAGCCTTGGGATTTTCCTTAATCCTGTTTGCCAATGACTTTTCATGATCCCTTTAAGCCCTCCTGACTCCTTGCTCAAGTTCCTTTCTACTGTCTTTATATTCCTCCAGGGATTCGTCTGTTCCTAGCCTTCCAGCCTTCACGAATGCTTCCTTTTTCTTTTTGATTAGGCTCACAATATCCCGCATTATCCGAGGTTCCCGGAACTTGCCAAACTTGTCTTTCTTCCTCACAGGAACATGCTGGTCCTGGATTCTAATCAACTGACATTTGAAAGACTGCCACATGTCAGATGTTGATTTACCCTCAAACAGCCGCCCCCAATCTAAATTCTTCAGTTCCTGCCTAATATTGTTATAATTAGCCTTCCCCCAATTTAGCACCTTCACCCGAGGACTACTCTTATCCTTATCCACAAGTACCTTAAAACTTATGGAATTATGGTCACTGTTCCCGAAATGCTCCCCCACTGAAACTTCGACCACCTGGCCGGGCTCATTCCCCAATACCAGGTCCAGTACGGCCCCTTCCCTAGTTGGACTATCTACATATTGTTTCAAGAAGCCCTCCTGGATGCTCCTTACAAATTCTGCCCCATCCAAGTCCCTAGCACTAAGTGAGTCCCAGTCAATATAGGGGAAGTTAAAATCACCCACCACTACAACCCTGCTACCTTTACATCTTTCCAAAATCAATCAGTCTCCATATCTGCTCCTCTACCTCCCACTGGCTGTTGGGAGGCCTGTAGTAAACCCCCAACATCATGACTGCACCCTTCCTATTCCTGAGCTCCACCCATATTGCCTCACTGCACGACCCCTCTGAGGTGTCCTCCCGCAGTACAGCTGAGATATTCTCCTTAACCAGTAATGCAACACCCCCACCGATTTTACATCCCCCTCTATCCCATCTGAAGCTTCTAAATCCTGGAACATTTAGCTGCCAATCCTGTCCTTCCCTCAACTAAGTCCCTGTAATAGCAACATCATAGTTCCAAGTACTAATCCAAGCTCTAAGTTAATCTGCCTTACCTGTTATACTTCTCCCGTTATTGTTTTCTTTTAGCAAAGTCTTATAGAAGTCAGTTTTCATGCGCAGCAGGTAGTTTACTGGGCTAAACCTCCTTACCTCCAAAACAAAATAAGTCACCCACACTATAGGAGCAGATTATTGCAATACATCATCTGGGTGAAAGAAATGAGGTGCTATGGCAGAGTTGGTCAAACTTTAGATGGGTATTGGAACCATTTTCCATCTGTAGTTTAATTAATGGAGTTTAAAAAGTTTACTGTCTTAGAGAGACAGCAACTGCCAGCATTTATGCTCCACAAGCCTTCTCACCTTATCAGCATATCCTTCTCCCTCATGTTTATCCAGCTACCTCTTCAATACATGTATTCCGTTAAAATGTGATTTACTCCAACAACTCCGTGGTAGCCAGTTCCACATTCCCAGTGAGTAAAGAAGTTTCTCCCGAATTCCCTATTAATTTTGGAGTGACTTATATTGATCGCCCCTGGTTCTGGTCTGTCTTGCAAGTGACAATTCTGTAATTGTCTGTACTTTTACCCCATCAAACCCTTTAAAAACATGAAGGCCTCTTTCAGGTCACCCCTCAGCTTTCTCTTTTAGAAAAGAGCCCCAGCCAATCCAATCTTTCCTGATTGGAAAAAGCTCAGTTCTGGTAGCAGCTGTTAATCAGGATAGCAGACGACTGAAGGAGCTGTTTAACTCATTAATCCTCAGTGCTACACCAGTCTGACAATTGGATGCAGTTATCCAATTTGATTCTGCAACCAGTTCATTGAAGCAACATTAGATTTGTATACAATGACTTCCATCTCCCTCTGACTGGCTCATGTCTTGAAGACAAGTCATGATCTAATTTGAAAGTTCCCAGACAGATTCTTTCCCCCTCTTGGAGATTCACAGTTTTGTATGAACAAGCAGTAGCTGCTTTTGTTAAGGGACCACTCGTGATGCAAATCTGGGCAGCAACTAGAGATGTTATTTCATCAATTGGATCAGTAGTTCACTTGGGCATGTTCCAGGAGATCCCAGGAATTTTCTAGAGTTTCCTTCCCATTACTGTCCGAGTTGTCTCCCCCAGGAGATTAGGGTGGTGGGAGGAGGAGAGAGTAGCAAGTGTGTAGTTATAATCAATGTTTCCTTTAAAATTGTCTTATTACATGCAATAACACTTCACTTAGTTGCACTCAGGGACTGTGGGGTATTTAACAGAAGGACTGCCTACCTCCAGAACCCTACACTGCAGCTCAAACATCTCAATGCTTCAGGCATTGAGAATGTGGGGTAGGTTTGAAGCAGCAGCAGGTCACAGTCATTATACCACAGAAGGAGGCCATTTGGCCTATTGTGTCCATGCCAGCTCTCCATAGAGCTATTCAGTCAGTCCCACTCCCCTGCAAGGTTTTTCCCTCAAATGCCCATCCAATTTCCTTTTGAAATCATTGCTCGTCTCTGCTTCCACCACCCTTGTGGGCAGCAAGTTCCTGGTCATTACCACCCACTGCGTAAAAAGGTTCTTCCTCATATTTCACCTGCATCTCTTGCCCAAAATCTTAAATCTGTGTCCCCTGTGCAATCATGGGATAGAATGTGGAAAAAGGAGCCACCAAAAGCTAGAGGTCTATCCTACAATGTGGGCCATCACTTCAAACTCAATCCCATCCACATGGGCAAGTGGCTAGAGCATAGATAGAAACCAGGGCAATCCTGGGAACACCAAGCAGCCAGGAGGCCATTTAAGAAACTGTTAATGCTTACCTACACCACACTTCATATGGATCCACCCAGATAGTGAGTTCCTTTGGCAGTTCTAATGAAGAATACTCAATATTGCTTTCTACACAGGCCTGGAGCAAGACTGGATCCAGAGGCTGACTCTTGTTCACCCTGATGCACCTTGAATGGGGAACAGAGATCATCTTATCAGGAGAACTCCAAACAGTGGCTCTTAACTGGACCAAGACACGATTTGGCTAGCACATCAAGATATCACTGAGGGGGATGGTATCTCCCAATGTGGTTTTTTTGCTACCTTTTCAAGGTTAATCACCTGGACATCATAACTACAGCACGAGTATCTGGCATCAAACCAGAAGTTTTTTTTATTTTAGAGAGAGATATGTTTATAGATTACAATTTATGTATCAAGACTGATTAAAACACATTTTCACCCTTCTCTTTTGCAACACCTAACCCTAGTATTGGGGACCAGACAAACAATTAATTCACATTCTAATCTACTACAATTGATTGAAAAATTCATTTTGACATTTAAGTTTAACCAGATTACCAGTTCGATCATTTAAAAACAGACCTGAAAGTTACAACATTTTTCCTGATTCATTTTGCCCAATAAAACCACTGGGATTAACAGGAACTAAAATGGGAAATGGAAGCAATGTTGGCAGTTGGACAAAGAAAGAGATCTTCAGGCAAAGAAATGCTCAACCATCAACCCCCCAACAAAACTATGAGAAAACAGACAGTGGGTCCATGAAACCTCAACAATCTCAACTCTTCAGAAATACCTACTCATCCCCAGGCCCACCTGTAGGCTTGTCCCTTGGCAGAGTTTCCCCAGTACCAGTGATTCTTGTATTTTTCAAACAGTATCTCAGTCAGTTTGCTACCAAATTTCTCCATCTTCTGCTTGCTGAGTTTCTCATTTCTCTTCACCATTCGAGAGATGAAAACCACCGCTGCAGCAATTTCCTCTTTCATGGTTTGTTCGGTAGCACCTGCAAAGTGAACCAGTGTTCAGACACCATTTAATCAGAACTTCTCCCAGAGCAAGACATCTCCCCACTCCACCCTGAGCTTCAACACAGCAAGATCCCACCAGATTAGTGACCAGGTAATCTCTTAGTGAAGTTGATTGATGGATAAATGTTGGCCCAGGTGATCAAGTGGTGACATAGGATTTATTTACTTTGATAGATGTACCTCAGGCAGACAAGGTTTAGTTTAAGTTGCCCCTTCAACAGGGCAGCACTCCCTCAGTACAGCCTTAATTATGTTCAAGGTCTAGAGTGGGACTTGAAACCACAATCCAGGAATGGCTATCACCATTCAAACACCAGAACTTCATGTACAAAGTTTTTAAACAATCAGGCCATGAATGTGAAACCTATCACCAACTGAGCCCTTCAAATGGGTATCGATAAATAAACTTGCAGACACAACTTGAGGGGTTTAACAATCAAGGTATTGAAAAGATACTTCACCAGCTCACAAGGAGTGAATATTATTGGCTAATCAATTCAGCCTCAATCACCCAGGAGAACCCTCCAATCAGAGGAGAGATTACACTGTCCCACACATTGAATAATTAAACAGGAAGTAAATAGTTTCTCTCCCCACATAATGTTTCACTTTAACTGATAAACATTAAAGTTCCTCACCTCCCTCATTAGGAACCCTAACCCCACCCCAATGTTTCAATCTGCAATGAAAATTACAAGCTCCACTATCACTCAGGAAGCTGAGCAGCCCTACCATTAATCACTGACCCACAGGCAGAGTTTAAAAAGATTTCCCCTCCACTAGTTCCCCCCACCCCTTACTCACATTTCACTTCCATAGACACCCAAATACCTTAACCAATAGCTCACTCTTCATTCATTTGCTTAGAGAACAAGCCAGTAGGCAATTCCACCATGGGGTGCATCATAACCAAGGCCAATTCAATCTTCATTCACAGCAGCAGCTGGACAGTAACTAGGAACACCAACTCATTCCAACTCAAAAACACTGGGGCCAACTAAAACAAGCCAAGTTCATCCACCAGTTCAAACCTGGGCTCTTCCTGTTCAATGTGTCTCCATTAGCTAAATCATCAAGGGGCAGGGAGAAGAGAGCAAGGACTGAAGCTAATCACAAAGCTGACAAACTTCAAACACATTTAACAAAAACTAGGAACTTTAAGCCAATCAACCTACCAACAGCACACTCACTCACCCTCATGTGTCCATGGGGAGGGGTCTTTATAGGGAGGGAAGGATCCTGGGAAACTCACCACTCCCACAACTTCTCAATGAACTCCTCAAACAGACAGAAATTGAGAAAGTGTCAGACCTCACTGTTCCATTTCGACAGCTGAGCTTTTTGTTGTATTTTGATGTTGTTTCCCTGAATTGATCAGAGCAGTGTCCAGGGTCAAAGTATATCCTAGAATCAACATCATTAAAAAAAATGATCTGGCCTTTATCACACTGCTGTCTTTGGGATCTTGCTGTGTGTAAGTTGGCTGCCATGTTTCCTACACTTCAAAAATACTTCATTGTCTGTAAAGTGCTTTGGTAGGTGCTGAGATGGTGAAAGGTGCTATAGAAATGCAATTCTTTTTTTTGTACATCAAACACATTCTGCAACCAATGGGAGCTGCGGGGGCTGGAATGGTGTAAGTAATAAAATGGTATGATTTGCTCTGTTTGCTTGCTCTGGTTCAGGGACTTTAACGGGTTCTCTCCTCTAAACTTTTACTAGATTTCATTGGTTTGGATTGATGACACATGCAATCCAGTTTCCTATTGTTACCATCAAAAGCATGTGGGCCCCTCCCACTTACTCAACACCCTCAAAGAACAGGAATAAATGATTGGTGGCCGCCAATATTACAGGGCTCAGCACTGACCAATGCAATTGTCAGAGTTTAGTTATTGTTGAGACCCAGGTGAGGAGCCATCTTTCTCAGCCAATGGGGTTTTCTCCTTTACTCCAACATTGGCTGCTGCACTTTCAACTACTGAGACTCGAAGCTCTGGAGATCCCTTCTTAAACCTCTCGGACTTTCCACCTCTCTCTCCTCCTTTAAGACACTCCTTAAAAACTATCTCTTTTGGTCACCTGCCCTAATATCTCCTTATTTGGCTCTTGTGAAGCACTTTGAGATGTTTTACTAAAGGTGTTAAATAAATGCAAGTTATTGTTGTTTCGTTCATGGGATGTGGGTGTTGCTGGCCAGGCCAGCATTTATTGTCCATCCCTAATTGCCCTTGAGAAGTTGGTGGTGAGCTGCCTTCTTGAACCACTGCAGTCCTTGTAGGTACACCAACAGTGCTGTTAGGAAGGAAGTTCCAGGATTTTGACCCAGCGACAGTGAAGGAACGGCCATATAGTTCCAAGTCAGGATGGTGTGTAACTTGGAGGGGAACTTGCAGGTGGTGGTGTTCCCATGCATCTGCTGCCCTTGTCCTTCGAGGTGGTAGAGGTCGCGGGTTTGGAAGGTGCTGTCTAAGGAGCCTTGGTGTGTTGCTGCAGTGCATCTTGTAGATGGTACACACTGCTGCCACTGTGCGTCGGTGGTGGAGGGAGTGAATGTTTGTAGATGGGGTGCCAATCAAGCGGGCTGCTTTGTCCTGGATGGTGTCAAGCTTCTTGAGTGTTGTTGGAGCTGCACCCATCCAGGCAAGTGGAGTGTATTTCATCACATTCCTGACATGTGCCTAGTAGATGGTGGACAGGCTTTGGGGAGTCAGGAGGTGAGTTACTCACCGCAAGATTCCTAGCCTCTGACCTGCTCTTGTAGCCACAGTATTTATATGGCTACTCCAGTTCAGTTTCTGGTCAATGGCAACCCCCAAGATGTTGATAGTGGGGGATTCAGTGATCATAATGCCATTGAATGTCAAAGGGAGATGGTTAGATTCTCTCTTGTTGGAGATGGTCATTGCCTGGCACTTGTGTGGCGTGAATGTTACTTGCCACTTATCAGCCCAAGCCTGTTATTGTCCAGGTCTTGCTGCATTTCTACACTGCCTGCTTCAGTATCTGAGGAGTCGCGAATGGTGCTGAACATTGTGCAATCATCAGTGAACATTCCCACTTCTGACCTTATGATTGAAGGAAGGTCATTGATGAAGCAGCTGAAGATGGTTGGGCCAAGGACACTACGTTGAGGAACTCCTGCAGTGATGTCCTGGAGCTCAGATGATTGACCTCCAACAACCACAACCATATTCCTTTGCGCTAGGTATGACTCCAACCAGCGGAGAGTTTTCCCCCTGATTCCCATTGACTCCAGTTTTGCTAGGGCTACTTGATGCCATATTCGGTCAAATGCTGCCTTGATGTCAAGGGCAGTCACTCTCACCTCACCTCTTGAGTTCAGCTCTTTTGTCCATGTTTGAACCAAGGCTGTAATGAGGTCAGGAGCTGAGTGGCCCCTGCGGAACCCAAACTGAGCGTCACTGAGTAGGTTATTGCGAAGCAAGTGCTGCTTGATGGCAGTGTCGATGACACCTTCCATCACTTTACTGATGATTGAGAGTAGGCTGATGGGGCGGTAATTGGCCGGGTTGGACTTGTCCTGCTTTTTGTGTACAGGACATACCTGGGCAATTTTCCACATTGCAGGGTAGATGCCAGTGTTGTAGCTGTACTGGAACAGCTTGGCTAGGGGCGCGGCAAGTTCTGGAGCACAGGTCTTCAGTACTATTGCTGGAATATTGTCAGGGCCCATAGCCTTTGCAGTATCCAGTGCCTTCAGTCGTTTCTTGATATCACGCGGAGTGAATCGAGTGGCTGAAGACTGGCATCTGTGATGCTGGGGACTTCAGGATGGGGCCGAGATGGATCATCCACTCTGCACTTCTGGCTGAAGATTGTTGCAAATGCTTCAGCCTTATCTTCTGCATTGATGTGCTGGGCTCCCCCATCATTGAGGATGGGGGTATTTGTGGAGCCACCTCCTCCAGTTAGTTGGTTAATTGTCCACCACCATTTGTAGCTGGATGTGGCAGGACTGCAGAGCTTAGATCTGATCCGTTGGTTATGGGATAGTTTAGCTCTGTCTATTGCATGCTGCTTACGCAGTTTGACACGCTGTTTGGGTTGTGGCTTAACCAGGTTGACACCTCATTTTGAGGTATGCCTGGTGCTGCTCCTGGCATGCCCTCCTTCACTCTTCTTTGAACCAGGGTTGGTCCCCTGGCTTGATGGTAATGGTAGAGTGGGGGATATGCCGGGCCATGAGGTTACAGATTGTGGTTGAGTACAATTCTGCTGCTGTTGATGGCCCACAGCGCCTCATGGATGCCCAGTTTTGCATTGCTAGATCTGTTCAAAATCTATCCCATTTAGCAGAGTTGTAGTGCCACACAGCTCAATATTGTTGTTGACAGTGTTATGAAAGTACTTCCATTTTAAAAAAAAATTTGTGAGGACTCATGTCTTAAAATTGTGGAAATGGATTCCTTTGGAGGACTGAAGAGATTACTTAGATACTGGACTTTGTTTTTTTTAAAATAAAGGTCATGGAAGGGCTTGAGTTTTCTGTTTAAAAACAACCTTCACTGGATGTCACATGTCTTAAACTAAATAAACAACAGGAGCCTTGGTGACTAGGGGGAGTTGTTTACAGAGAAGTGACATGTCAAAATTTATGGTGGTCAAGAGTTGGTTTCATTTTGGATTGTTTTGAGTCAGTTGGAGGTCGGCCTGCTAAGAGAGAAGACACCAGTTCATCCTTTCTCCACCTCTCTGAGAAACCCTGAGAATCCAGTGTGTGATAGCTGAAACTCCTGATGTCACATTTCTCCTGCCAGACTAATCCTCGACATTGCCTGAAGAGAACTGCTCCAAAAAGATCCCAGTGACAGCCGTCGACGTGTATTTTGGACGTCAGAAAAAGGGACAACTGATATCATTCCATATCTTATCCTTTTCCTTCAAGAATTAACAAGTATTTGGCCAAAGTGTTTTTTGTCTTTTTTTGTAAAGAGATCTCTGCAGAGAAAACTTCTTTATTTTTTCTTTAACATGTGTGCGCGCGCGCGTGCGCACGTATGTTGGGCTAATTTAAAAGGGAACATTCATATTTCAATCTGTGTGTTAATGTTTTGCATCTTTACTGAATAAGTCTTGTTTTATAATAAATTGATAATTTTGTTGTTTGTTAAAGAAACCTGGTTGGTGCATTTTATTCTGAAATAAAAATAGAGTATATAATTGGCCGTATCATTAACTGGGTAAACCTGTTGTGACCTGTGGAGAAGTCAAACTAGAGAGTGATAGTTCACTCCTTCAGCCTGGTAACAACAACAATAGGACAGAAGTGGAGGTAACTGAAGGTGCAGTGGAGGTAACTGAAGGTGCAGTGGCTCATTGATGTCCAGTTTGCATTTTCAAAGGCAGTGGATTTCAGAAGAGAAAGCAAATTAATAATAACAGTGTTGGCCACACTCCCAAATATTAACATTCATGATTCACTGGGACTGACAGCAAAGAGAGAAAAATCATCTCACATTCTGCTGACTAACCCTGTAAATTGTGTGCATTAAACAGATGGAAGATTATTGAGAAATGGTTACTAAGGTAAGGCAAGTATTAGGTGAGAAGAGACAAGGTTCGAGTTCCTGGGAAAGAATGAAATGGAGCAGACGGTGAGGGGTTGTGATTTTAACACAGGGCAGAGTAAGGGGAAGATTGTGTAGAATGGAGGGTATGAGGTTAGATCGTTTGTTCGTTGGTATCATCTTCTCAGAAGGTTGCCTGCTATGGATTACCACCTCTGTCTGTCCTGCGCTGCCCTTACATTCCACACAGGTCAACTGCATCCAGTCCATTATATCCATCATCCATTTTCTTCTCTGCTTCCTTCGCCTATGTTTTCCATCGATCTTTCCTTCCAATAATTGTCTTTGTTTACCTTCTGCTCTAATGATGTGACTGAAATATTGTATCTTTCTCTCTTTGATATTATGCTCTTTTCTCCAGCCATTTCCAGCACTTCCTCATTCGTCTTTCTGTCTGTGTAGGATATGCGGAACATCCTCCAATATGTTCACATTTTGAATACATTCAGCTTATCAATAGTCTCTTTATTTGTTGTCCATGTCTCTAAGGCATATAACACAGATGAGAAGTGCATAGTGTAGTGTGTGAGGTGTATTGAGGGAGAGATACAGAGAGAGAGAGGGTAAGGGAGAGACAGAGAGAGGGGAGAGAGAAAGAGAGATAAGGAGAGAGAGAGGCAGACAGAAAGGCAGAGTCAGAAAGAGAGGAAGAGATGCACAGAAAGAGAAAGAGCGACAAAGTGAGAGAGACAGAAAGGGGAAAAAAGAGAGATCATCCAGCCAATGACAGGCTTTAATGTGTGTTCTATTTGGGAGGGTGAGGGAAGTGTTGGAGCATATTCTCTGATGTAGAAATTTAGCTATTGCTGGTTTGGGGCTAGTCGCCAGTTACAGAGGGTGGAATGTGACAATGACTCCCTGCTCAGAGATCAGTGAATGGCATGAGAGTTCATGACAATAACATCTTTCAAAAATCTGGAGGAGAAAAATAGAACTCGAAACATTGGGCGAGTGCAGGTTAATATTGCAGTGTTGCAATGTTCCACAGGAGGGCACTGGGCGACTGTTTCCAATGTCCCAGGCTGGAGGGAGATGCAAAGTGAAATTTTAAGAAGAGGTTTAGGATTTCATCACCTAATGCGCCCTAGAAATTTAATCTCAATGTACTTTTTTTCTCAGTTTTCTCCCATTGCTCAGCTCCTCTGCTGAAGCTGTGACTCTTGCTGGGATATGAGAGAAAGTCCTGCATTTCTATCATGCCTTTCACGCTCCCAGGACATGCCAAACTGCTTCACAGCCCAGGAAGTACTTTTGAAGTGTAGTCACTGTTGTAATGTTGAAATCCTGGCAGCCAATGTGTGCACAGAAAGATTCCACAAATGACAATGAGATAAATGACCATTTAATCTGTTTTATTGACATTGGTTGAGGGATATATTTTGGCCAAGACACTGAGCAGAAGCCCCCAGTCTTCTTTAAAACGGTGTCATAGAATCTTTTACGTTCACCCGAGAGGGTAGATGGGGTCTTCGTTTAACATCTCATCTGAAAGATGGCACCTCCGACAGTGCAGCACTCCCTCAATACTGACCCTCCGACAGTGCAGCACTCCCTCAGTACTGACCCTCTGACAGTGCGACTCTCCCTCAGTACTGACCCTCTGACAGTACAGCACTCCCTCAGTACTGACCCTCCAACAGTGCAACGCTCCCTCAGTACTGACCTTCCGACAGTGCAGCACTCCCTCAGTACTGACCCTCCGACAGTGCAGCACTCCCTCAGTACTGACCCTCCGACAGTGCAACGCTCCCTCAGTACTGACCTTCCGACAGTGCAGCGCTCCCTCAGTACTGACCCTCCGACAGTGCAGCGCTCCCTCAGTACTGACACTCCGACAGTGCAGCCCTCCCTCAGTACTGACCCTCAGACAGTGCAGCATTCCCTCAGTACTGACTCTCTGACAGTGCAGCACTCCCTCAGTACTGACCCTCCGACAGTGCAGCACTCCCTCAGTACTGACCCTCCGACAGTGCAGCACTCCATCAGTACTGACTCTCTGACAGTGCAGCATTCCCTCAGTACTGACACTCCGACAGTGCAGCCCTCCCTCAGTACTGACCCTCAGACAGTGCAGCATTCCCTCAGTACTGACTCTCTGACAGTGCAGCACTCCCTCAGTACTGACCCTCCGACAGTGCAGCACTCCCTCAGTACTGACCCTCCGACAGTGCAGCACTCCCTCAGTACTGACCCTCCGACAGTGCAGCACTCCTTCAGTACTGACCCTCTGGCAAAGGTTAGAAATGTCACAGTCTTTGAGCAAGCGGGAGGGGAAGAAGGTCAAGAAGGAAGGACTGTGATGGGACGGAGGGGAAGAGATTAATTGGCAGGTATCATGGAACAGAATGCAAACAGAGTGCTAAATAGTTGTAGCAAAAGACAAAGCACGAGTCCAGAGAGAGCACTAATGGCAGAGTAATGAACAGCTCTGTACAAAAGCAAAAACATGAAAAATAAGTTAGAGACTAGCACATGGTTAAAAAGTAAATAATTAATTAAAAAAGAATATATATATATATAAATAAATAAATAAAATAAAAATAATATCTAAACATAAAATAATGGGACTCGTGGTCTGAAATTATAGAATTCAATGTTCAGTCCGGCAGGCTGTAGTGTGCCTATTCGGTAGATGAGATGCTGTTCCTCGAGCTTGTGTTGATGTTCACTGGAACACTGCAGCAATCCCAGGACAGAGATGTGAGCATGAGAGCAGGGGGGAGTGTTGAAATGGCAAGCAACCGGAAGCTCAGGGTCCTGCTTGTGGACTGAGCGGAGATGTTCCGCAAAGCGGTCACCCAGTCTGCGCTTGGTCTCCCCAATGTAGAGGAGACCACACTGTGAGCAGCGAATACAGTATACTACATTGAAAGAAGTACAAGTAAATCGCTGCTTCACCTGAAAGGAGTGTTTGGGGCCTTGGATAGTGAGGAGAGAGGAGGTAAATGGGCAGGTATTACACCTCCTGCGATTGCAGGGGAAGGTGTATGCAGATATATGCAGATGAAAGTCACCTATAATTACAGATGTTCCTTTGTCGCATGCATCTCTAATTTCCTGTTTATTGCCATTCCCAACATCACCACTACAGTTTGGGGGTCTATATATAACCCCCACTAATGTTTTTTGCCCCTTGGTGTTTCTCAGCACTACCCATACAGAGCTAATATCTTTCCTCACTATTGCATTAATTTCCTCTTTAACCAGCAATGCAACTCCACCGCCTTTTGCTTTTTGTCTGTCCTTCCTAAATACTGAATATCCCTGGATGTTCATTTCCCATCCCAGGTCACCTTGCAGCCATGTCTCTGTAATCCCGACTAGATCACACCCATTTACATCTATTTGCACGTTTAATTCATCCACTTTATTGTGAATGCTCCGCGCGTTAAGGCACAAAGCCTTAAGGCTTGTCTTTTTAACATTACTTGTCCTCTTCCTTCTTCCCCTCTCCCCCATTTCACTTGCTCAAAGACTGTGATATTTTTAATTTTTGCCAGTTCTGATGACGCGTTGCAGACCTCAAACATTAACTCTGCTTCTCTCTACGCAGATACTGCCTGACCTGCTGAGTACTTCTGACACTTTCTGTTCTCATTTCAGTGATCAGGAACTCTCTGGCTTTCATCTCCCTACCTGGAGGTGCAGTGTCATTTTGCACTGGCCCCTGCTGGGCAAATTCAGTGCAAACCTGGAAGTAAACATGGGACCTTCTGGTCTGGTGTCCTTGAGTTTCTCTTAACTCAGAAAGTGTGAGCTCGGAGTAAACCAAACACCTTAGGGCAGGGCCCAGGAAATTCACCAAAAATCTGGGTCATTTGACAAGTAACAACAAAATTAATATCAAAGATATGTTTGCAGATAGATGGAGGCTATGGGTTGTTTGGACTTTGAACTACACGAGTACTGAGGCATTCTCTGGCAGGTCTGAACAGGCCCATCGGATTACCTCAAATCACAGCAGAACAATTAAACTCAAAACCTATTTATGCTTCTAGTAAATGCTGGTGTAAGAGACTGGCCCTAATGTGTTTAGCACATAGTACAGGGAGTTCCACAGGTCTGTCGTGTAGAATCACTTATCAGAACATCAGCCTTAGGAGCAGGAACAGACCTTTAGCACTTTTGGTAGATCAATCCCAGGTGCCACGTCCTCACCTTCTCCCCCTATATCCCTCAATCACACTGACCCGATTCCATCCATATCACCAGCCAGTTTGACGACTACTGCTCCTCCATTAGTTTGCAGGTTCAAGCCCCAATTCACGACTTAAGCACATAAATCTCGGCTGGCACTGAGGGAGTGCCACATTGCTACAGGCAACGTTGTCTGGATGATAAGTTGCACCGTGACACATTTCAGCAATTGACCCACAAAGTGGTTGATGGGATTTAATGTCAGTGAAATAAAAGTAACCATTGTAAGTTGCAAGTGGGAAAGTTGGGTAAAGCAGAACAGCAGAGCCATTATGTCAAGAGGAAATGTATAAAGAGGATCTGGAGAAGCCTTAGTAAGACATTGTACTGAACTCATACTGTACCTGTCCTGGAAGTGTTTGATGAGGACAGTGTAGAGCTTTACTCTGTATCTAACCCCGTTTAAAAAAAAAATAACTTTATTAAAGACAGATAAATAAACAAAAAACTCAAATTATAATGCCATTCTCAGCGTCGACAATGCACTCCAGTTCCTGCGGTGCCCACCGGTCACGGAAGGCCTCAAGCGAACCGGCGGATACCGCCTGCTCCTTCTCCAGGGACACCCGGGCGCGAACGTAACCACAGAAGAGGGGCAGGCAATCAGGGAGGACGGAACCCCCGACGGCCCGCAGCCAGGACCTGTGAATTGCCACCTTGGCCAGGCCCAGGAGCAGACCGACGAGGAGATCCTCCTCCCGGCCCACGCCCCTCCATACAGGGTGCCCAAAGATCAGGAACGTGGAACTGAAGTGCAGCCAGAATTTGAGGAGCAGCCGCTTCAAATACTCAAACAGGGGCTGCAACCTCGCACACTCCGTATAAATGTGGAACACGACTCGTCCAGGCTACAGAAAGTACAGGCGACCTGGGAGTCCGTGAACCTACTTAAAAGCCTATTGCACGGGACTGCTCTGTGCAGCACCCTCCACCCCAGGTTCCCGATGTAAAGGGTGAGGACTCCCACGTAGGGAGACCTCCATCGGGGATTCCCCTCGCCGCCAGATGGCAACGCGGACCGCCAGGGCGTGTCTGGCTGGCTGACGAGGGTGAGGAAGTGGAGAGTGTGCAGGAGCAGCCCGTACAGGAAACCGCGCCGATTGGCACAGAGGGCATTTCCGAGAGGTGGCTCGGGTTGTGCAGGACCAGCTCCCGAGGAAGGTTTGTCCTGGGAGTGTTTGATGAGGACAGTGTAGAGGGATAAAAGCAAAATACTGTGGATGCTGGAACTAGGAAATAAAAACAAGAAATGCTGGAAATACTCAGCAGGTCTGGCAGCATCTGTGGAGCGAGAAGCAGAGTTAACGTTTCAGGTCAGTGACCCTTATCAGAACCCCGTGCTGTACCTGTCCTGGGAGTATTTTACAGGGACAGTGTAGAGGGAGCTTTACTCTGCATCTAACCCCGTTTTTTTTTTTTTTTTGGGGCGGACTAAAGGGAGCTTTTACTCTGTATCTAACCCCGTGCTGTACCTGTCCTGGGAGTGTTTGATGGGGACAGTGTAGAGGAAGCTTTACTCTGAATCTAACCCCCGTGCTGTACCTGTCCTGGGAGTGTTTGATGGGGACAGTGTAGAGGAAGCTTTACTCTGTATCTAACCCCCGTTTTTTTTTTTAAGGTGGCCTTTATACCCCAGGCCCCTTTTATATATTTTATGTCGAGGGGGCCTTTATTCCTCAGGCCCCCTTTATACATTTTTTATGTCAAGGGGGCCTTTATTCCTCAGGCCCCCTTTATATACACACTTATATTTTTAAAATAACTTTATTAAAACCAGATAAATAAACAAAAAAAAAAAACTCAAATTAAAATGCCATTCTCGGCGTCGACGATGCACTCCAGTCCCTGCGGTGCCCACCGGTCGCGGAAGGCCTCAAGCGTACCGGCGGACACCGCATGCTCCTTTTCCAGGGACACCCGGGCGCGAACGTAACCGCGGAAGAGGGGCAGGCAATCGGGGAGGACGGACCCCCCGACGGCCCGCAACCTGGACCTGTGAATTGCCACCTTGGCCAGGCCCAGGAGCAGACCGACGAGGAGATCCTCCTCCCGGCCCAAGCCCCTCCGCACCGGGTGCCCAAAGATCAGGAGCGTGGGACTGAAGTGCAGCCAGAATTTGAGGAGCAGCCCCTTCAGATACTCAAATATGGGCTGCAACCTCGCACACTCCATATAAATGTGGAACACGACTCGTCCAGGCCACAGAAAGTACAGGCGACCTGGGAGTCCGTGAACCTACTTAAAAGCCTATTGCACGGGACTGCTCTGTGCAGCACCCTCCACCCCAGGTCCCCGATGTAAAGGGTGAGGACTCCCACGTAGGGAGACCTCCATCGGGGATTCCCCTCGCCGCCAGATGGCAATGCGGACCGCCAGGGCGTGTCTGGCTGGCTGACGAGGGCGAGGAAGTGGAGAGTGTGCAGGAGCAGCCCGTACAGGAAACCGCGCCGATTGGCACAGAGGGCATTTCCGAGAGGTGGCTCGGGTTGTGCAGGACCAGCTCCCGAGGAAGGTTTGTCCTGGGAGTGTTTGATGAGGACAGTGTAGAGGGTTAAAAGCAAAATACTGTGGATGCTGGAACTAGGAAATAAAAACAAGAAATGCTGGAAATACTCAGCAGGTCTGGCAGCATCTGTGGAGCGAGAAGCAGAGTTAACGTTTCAGGTCAGTGACCCTTATCAGAACCCCGTGCTGTACCTGTCCTGGGAGTATTTTACAGGGACAGTGTAGAGGGAGCTTTACTCTGCATCTAACCCCGTGCTGTACCTGTCCTGGGAGTGTTTGATGGGACAGTGTAGAGGGAGCTTTACTCTGTATCTAACCCCGTGCTGTACCTGTCCTGGGAGTGTTTGATGGGACAGTGTAGAGGGAGCTTTACTCTGCATCTAACCCCGTACTGTACCTGTCCTGGGAGTGTTTGATGGGACAGTGTAGAGGGAGCTTTACTCTGTATCTAACCCCCGTACTGTAACTGTCCTGAGAGCATTTGATGGGACAGTGTAGAGGGAGCTTTACTCCGTATCTAACCCCCGTACTGTAACTGTCCTGGGAGTATTTTACAGGGACAGTGTAGAGGGAGCTTTACTCTGCATCTAACCCCGTGCTGTACCTGTCCTGGGAGTGTTTGATGGGACAGTGTAGAGGGAGCTTTACTCTGTATCTAACCCCGTGCTGTACCTGTCCTGGGAGTGTTTGATGGGACAGTGTAGAGGGAGCTTTACTCTGTATCTAACCCCGTGCTGTACCAGGACTGAGACCTTGTGTCCAAATCTGGGTGTATGCAATTGGCAGTTTTCTATTCCTGGTGCCAACATTCTCACCTCAATGAAAAGAAAAATTCCCTGATAGAAAGGGAACAGAATGAAACAAGATTGGTGACAGTATCACTGGCAGTAAGAGCAAGTTTTATTGTTAATGATACAAACTTTCATTGGAGCAGCACAGGATAACAATCATATAGAGCTTCCACCTATCAGCAGACATGGACCTGCACAGTCCCAGACCCCTGGTACATAATTCCCTAGTTGATCATGTCAAAGGGATCACACTTAATTCTTGAAGCAAGGAGATTCCTGGCAACAGATCCAGTATTCAATGCTGCACTGAGGCTATGGAGTTAAAATCCAGTTAGTGACTCGTATCACTGCATAAATCAATCAATGCACAAACTCTGACTCGTTGAAGGCCGATGTGAATGGAAATAAAGGAATGTGTTCATACACAGCTAATCATGATCAGGACGGCAGGAAAATTAATTAGTTTGTGAAGTTCACATAGTAAGAAATGTAGAGAAATCTGCAGTCAGTTTACACACAAGGTCCCACAGGCAGAAACAAGATGAATAGCCACGGAACCTGTTTTTGATGGTTCCGGTTGAGGAAGGAGTGTTTTGCAAATAGTGATGAAGGATCATTTGAGCACCAATACTACAAATTCATGATAATAATGTATACCAACTGTACCCCAACACTGTATATCCATACTGTACCCCAACAATGTTATATCCATACTGTACCCCAACACTGTATATCCCTACTGTACCCCAACACTGTATATCCATACTGTACCCCAACAATGTTATATCCATACTGTACCCCAACACTGTATATCCCTACTGTACCCCAAAACTGTATATCCCTACTGTACTGCAACACTGTATATCCATACTGTACCCCAAAACTGTATATCCATACTGTACCCCAACACTGTATATCCAGACTGTACCCCAACATGGTATATCCATACTGTACCCCAACACTGTATATCCCTATTGTACTGCAACACTGTATATCCCTACTGTACCCCAACACTGTATATCCATACTGTACCCCAACATGGTATATCCATACTGTACCCCAAAACTGTATATCCATACTGTACCCCAACACTGTATATCCAGACTGTACCCCAACATGGTATATCCATACTGTACCCCAAAACTGTATATCCCTACTGTACTGCAACACTGTATATCCCTACTGTACCCCAAAACTGTATATCCCTACTGTACTGCAACACTGTATATCCCTACTGTACCCCAAAACTGTATATCCCTACTGTACTGCAACACTGTATATCCCTACTGTACCCCAAAACTGTATATCCCTACTGTACTGCAACACTGTATATCCATACTGTACCCCAAAACTGTATATCCATACTGTACCCCAACACTGTATATCCAGACTGTACCCCAACATGGTATATCCATACTGTACCCCAACACTGTATATCCCTACTGTACTGCAACACTGTATATCCCTACTGTACCCCAAAACTGTATATCCCTACTGTACTGCAACACGGTATATCCATACTGTACCTAACATTGTACATGCATAATGCACCCCAACACTGTATATCCATACTCTATCCCAACACTGTATATCCATACTGTACCCAACACTGTATATCCCTACTGTATCCCAACACTGTATATCCATACTGTACCCCAACATGTTATATCCCTACTGTACCGCAACACTGTATATCCATACTGTACACCAACACTGTATATCCCTACTGTACCCCAACACTGTATATCCATACTGTACCCCAACATGGTATATCCATACTGTACCCCAACACTGTATATCCATACTGTACCCCAACATGGTATATCCATACTGTACCCCAACACTGTATATCCCGACTGTACCCCAACACTGTATATCCATACTGTACCCCAACATGGTATATCCATACTGTACCCCAACACTGTATATCTATACTGTACCCCAACATGGTATATCCATACTGTACCCCAACACTGCATATCCCTACTGTACCCCAACATGGTATATCCATACTATACCCCAGCGCTGTATATCCATACTGTACCCCAACATGGTATATCCATACTATACCCCAACGCTGTATATCCATACTGTACCCCAACATGGTATATCCATACTGTACCCCAACACTGTATATCCATACTGTACCTCAACACGATATATCCATACTGTACCCCAACACTGTATATCCCTACTGTACCCCAACATGGTATATCCATACTGTACCCCAACACTGTATATCCATACTGTACCGCAACACTGTATATCCATACTGTACCCCAACACTCTATATCCATACTGTACTGCAACACTGTATATCCATACTGTACCCCAACGCTGTATATCCATACTGTACCCCAACATGGTATATCCATACTATACCCCAACGCTGTATATCCATACTGTACCCCAACACGGTATATCCATACTATACCCCAATGCTGTATATCCATACTGTACCCCAACATGGTATATCCATACTGTACCCCAACACTGTATATCCATACTGTACCTCAACACAATATATCCATACTATACCCCAATGCTGTATATCCATACTGTACCCCAACACGGTATATCCATACTATACCCCAATGCTGTATATCCATACTGTACCCCAACATGGTATATCCATACTGTACCCCAACACTGTATATCCATACTGTACCTCAACACAATATATCCATACTGTACTGCAACACTGTATATCCATACTGTACCCCAACGCTGTATATCCATACTGTACCCCAACATGGTATATCCATACTATACCCCAACGCTGTATATCCATACTGTACCCCAACACGGTATATCCATACTATACCCCAATGCTGTATATCCATACTGTACCCCAACACGGTATATCCATACTATACCCCAATGCTGTATATCCATACTGTACCCCAACATGGTATATCCATACTGTACCCCAACACTGTATATCCATACTGTACCTCAACACAATATATCCATACTGTACCCCAACACTGTATATCCATACTGTACCTCAACACAATATATCCATACTGTACCGCAACACTGTATATCTACTGTACCCCAACACTGTATATCCCTACTGTACCGCAACACTGTATATCCATACTGTACCCCAACATGGTATATCTATACTGTACCCCAACACTGTGTATCCCTACCGTACCGCAACACTGTATATCCATACTGTACCCCAACACTGTATATCCATACTGTACCGCAACACTGTATATCCATACTGTACCCCAACATGGTATATCCCTACTGTACCCCAATGCTGTATATCCATACTGCACCCCAACGCTGTATATCCATACTGTACCCCAATGCTGTATATCCATACTGTACCCCAACATGGTATATCCATACTGTACCCCAACACGGTATATCCATATTATACCCCAACGCTGTATATCCATACTGTACCCCAACATGGTATATCCATACTGTACCCCAACAATGTATATCCATACTGTACCTCAACACGATATATCCATACTGTACCCCAACACGGTATATCCAAACTCTATCCAACACTGTATATCCATACTGTACCGCAACACTGCATATCCATACTGTACCCCAACACTGTATATCCATACTGTATCCCAACACTGTATATCCATACTGTATCCCAACACTGCATATCCATACTCTATCCCAACACTGTATATCCATACTGTACCCCAACATGGTATATCCATACTGTACCCCAACACTGTATATCCATACTGTACCTCAACACGATATATCCATACTGTACCCCAACACTGTATATCCCTACTGTACCGCAACACTGTATATCTACTGTACCCCAACACTGTATATCCATACTGTACCCCAACATGGTATATCTATACTGTACCCCAACACTGTGTATCCCTACCGTACCGCAACACTGTATATCCATACTGTACCGCAACACTGTATATCCATACTGTACCCCAACATGGTATATCCCTACTGTACCCCAATGCTGTATATCCATACTGCACCCCAACGCTGTATATCCATACTGTACCCCAATGCTGTATATCCATACTGTACCCCAACATGGTATATCCATACTGTACCCCAACACTGTATATCCATACTATACCCCAACGCTGTATATCCATACTGTACCCCAACATGGTATATCCATACTGTACCCCAACACTGTATATCCATACTGTACCTCAAAACGATATATCCATACTGTACCCCAACAATGTATATCCATACTGTACCCCAACACGGTATATCCAAACTCTATCCAACACTGTTTATCCATACTGTACCGCAACACTGCATATCCATACTGTACCCCAACACTGTATATCCATACTGTACCCCAACACTCTATATCCATACTGTATCCCAACACTGTATATCCATACTCTATCCCAACACTGTATATCCATACTGTACCCCAACACTCTATATCCATACTGTATCCCAACACTGCATATCCATACTCTATCCCAACACTCTATATCCATACTGTATCCCAACACTGTATATCCATACTCTATCCCAACACTGTATATCCATACTGTACCCCAACACTCTATATCCATACTGTATCCCAACACTGCATATCCATACTCTATCCCAACACTGTATATCCATACTGTACCCCAACACTCTATATCCATACTCTATCCCAACACTGTATATCCATACTGTACCTTTACATTGTAAATCCAAACTGTACCCCAACACCCTATATCCATACTGTACCCTAACACTGTAAATCCTTACTGTACCCCAACACTCTATATCCATACTGTACCCGAACACTGTATATCTATACTGTACCGCAACACTGTATATCCATACTGTATCCCAACACTGCATATCATACTGTACCTTTACACTGTAAATCCATATTGTACCCCAACACTATATATCCATACTGTACCCTAACACTGTAAATCCATACTGTACCCCAACACTCTATATCCATACTGTACCCCAACACTGTATATCCATACTCTATCCCAACACTGTATATCCATACTGTACCTCAACACTCTATATCCATACTGTATCTAACATTGTACATGCATAATGTACCCCAACACTGCATACCCATACTGTACCCCAACACTGTATATCCATATTGTACCCCAACACTGTATATCCATACTCTATCACAACTCTGTATATCCATACTGTACCTTTACACTGTAAATCCATACTGTACCCCAACACTCTATATCCATACTGTACCCCAACACTGTATATCCATACTCTATCCCAACACTGTATATCCATATTGTACCCCAACACTCTATATCCATACTGTATCTAACATTGTACATGCATAATGCACCCCAACACTGCATACCCATACTGTACCCCAACACTGTATATCCATATTGTACCCCAACACTGTATATCCATACTCTATCACAACTCTGTATATCCATACTGTACCTTTACACTGTAAATCCATACTGTACCCCAACACTCTATATCCATACTGTACCCCAACACTGTATATCCATACTCTATCCCAACACTGAATATCCATACTGTACTCCAACATGGTATATCCATACTGTACCCCAACACTGTATAGCCCTACTGTACCCCAACACTGTATATCCATACTGTACCCCAACACTGTATAGCCCTACTGTACCCCAACACTGTATATCCATACTGTACCCCAACATGATATATCCATACTGTACCCCAACACTGTATACCCATACTGTACCCCAACACGCTATATCCACACTGTACCTAACATTGTACATGCATAATGCATCCCAACATCCTATATCCATACTACACCACAAACTCTATATCCCTACTGTACCCCACACTCTATACTCATACTGCACCCTGACACTGTCTATCCAAACTAGACAGGTCAGCTAATGTCAGTGAATGGGTTAAGTTGATTCCCCTCAGTTTACTCGAGGTTAAATTACGGGTTTTCATGGATTCCTGTGTGGACAAGTCCGGACATGAGTACGAGGGAACGGTTCCATTACTGAGGTGTTTCTCTGGTAACGAATGGTCACAGAAACTGCAGCTGAATAACCTGGGCCAAAACAGAATGTTTATTTTCTATGAAGCTGCAATATTTCTATTCGACTTCCTTTTGTCCACACTCGTGTATATCCTGAGTCGCCGTTTAAACAGGTCCAGGGAGCCTTGCAATTCCCAGAGATTGAGCCGAGACGCTGACATTTTACCAGAATTTTTTAAACACACAAAGCATTCTGCATTTGTGTCAAACTTGTTGAACATCCTTTGTGTTTACAAATGGCAAACTCCCATTCCAATATCCCGTTGCTGCTCTTCAGTAAGAATAATCCTGGCTTCTTGATCCAAAAGAAAAATCGGTGATACACGAATTCCCTGAATGGCTTTGAGGAATATTTGCATTTATACTGAGTCTTTCACTGCCTCAGCAGTTCTTTAAACTAAATTAAAGCCAATGAAATACTTGTTTAAATGTTGTAATGTTGGAAACACAGCAGCCAATTTCTGCACAGCAAGATCCCACATGCAGCAATGTGATAATGACGTCTGTTTTCGTAATGTTGACTGAAAGATAAATATTGGCCCCAGGACACTGGGGAGAACTGTCCTGCTCTTCTTCAATTAGTGTCCAGGAATCTTTCACCTTCATCCTTTCGGGGTGTCAGTTCAACAACTCAGCCAAAAGTTATCTCCCTGACAGTGCAGCACTCCCTCAGTACTGACCCTCTGACAGTGCAGCGCTCCCTCAGTACTGACCCTCCGACAGTGCAGCGCTCCCTCAGTACTGACCCTCCGACAGTGCAGCGCTCCCTCAGTACTGACCCTCCGACAGTGCAGCACTCCCTCAGTACTGACCCTCTGACAGTGCAGCACTCCCTCAGTACTGACCCTCCGACAGTGCAGCGCTCCCTCAGTACTGACCCTCCGACAGTGCAGCGCTCCCTCAGTACTGACCCTCCGACAGTGCAGCGCTCCCTCAGTACTGACCCTCTGACAGTGCAGCGCTCCCTCAGTACTGACCCTCCGACAGTGCAGCGCTCCCTCAGTACTGACCCTCCGACAGTGCAGCGCTCCCTCAGTACTGACCCTCCGACAGTGCAGCGCTCCCTCAGTACTGACCCTCCGACAGTGCAGCGCTCCCTCAGTACTGACCCTCCGACAATGCAGCACTCCCTCAGTACTGACTCTCTGACAGTGCAGAACTCCTTCAGTACTGTATTGGAATGTCAGCCTGGATTCTGTGCTTGTGTCTCTGGAGTGGGACTTGAACTCACTACTTTCTGACACGGAGGTCAGAGTGCTGACCACTGAGCCCTGGCTGACACTGAAGCAGTAACTCTTGGCCTGGATATTCAACAATTCTGACCTACACAGAGCAGCAAAGAACAAAACCAGCAGAAAGCTAAACCACAGTCGAAACAGGAGAGAAATCATAAACTTGTGGACAGCGTCCAGTTTTGGTCACAAAGACACAAGAGACCTCCTGATAGTTGCAAGGCTGACTGTAGTACCAGGGCTTTGAGTTGCAAAGACACTTGGGCTTTTCAGACTGGAAGGGAGATAACTCCGAAGTGGTTGTATAGAGGGTTAGTGATTGATCGGAAAGCGACTTTAAAGTAAATGGTGTGAACAGGACAAGGGGACACGGGCTCAGGTTAGTAAAGGACTGACATTGGACAGATCTTCACCCAATGAAGGACAACTCTGGGAAGGGACTTTCAGACAAAGCAGAGAGAACCAATCAGATGCGGCAGTGAGAAATGGTGGGGTAACTCTGGATGGTGAGATAAATCAAATGCCTTGAAATCCATAATTATTTTGTGATTCTTCCCAGTAATGGTCACAATACTGGAACATACCTGCGCACACTGAAGAACAACTTTGTTCTCATCAGCTCTTCCCTGACTCAAGCTGAACCGCAATAGTCACAATCTCAGCATCCTTTTCAACCTCATATCGCCTGCATCACAAATCCCACCTGTTCCTATCTCCTTTCCATCGCCCGTCTCTGCCTCAGCTGAGCTGTTGCTGAAACCCGTATCTTTAACAGCTCCAGATTTGACAAGTTCCGATGAAGGGTCACTGACCCGGAAAGTTAACTTTGCTTCTCTTTTCACAGATGCTGCCAGACCTGCTGAGTGGTTCCAGCATTTCTTGTTTTTATTCCAGATTTGACAATCCTAGTCCTGCTCTGTCAACTTCAGTTCCTCTAAGACTCTGCTCACCGTATCCTCCCTCCACCCAGTTCCTGCCCTTGTTCATCTACAGTCCGTTAACACCTTCAATTTGAAATTCTCATCCTCCTGTTTAAATGCTCTCTGGCATCACTCTCCCTGATTGTCCTGGTAGTTGGCTATGTTTCTGTAAACTCGGCCAGCTGCACCACCATCCCAGAACTCCCCGTTCTTCACTCTCTTGTCCAAATTCTCCTGAGCTGACAGTCGTTGCATTCACTGCCCTGTTTGAATCTCCCGGGCTCTCTGTGTTTTCCCTCCAATGAAAAGGCGCCGATGCCGGCGCTAAATCCAAAGCGGTCAGTTGGTTTGGGACGCCCAGCTCAGGGTTTATAAAGTGGCTCCAATCACCGGGACAGGGCTGGGGAAGAGGCCTGGATTCAAGGAGAAACACTGAGTTACAGGTGAGAATATCACAATATTCCGAGAGAAATGTTTACAGAGAGCCCCGAAGGCAGAGTTAATGTTAATCAAATGTGTCACCTCTCAGAGTCTTTATAAAGCGAAATCTGGTTATTGGGTTCATTCTGTTTAACAAGAAATACTGGGGATAGGGACTTGTTAAACTGTTTTACCTGGTGTTTCAGAAACAGGTGAAGAGTCGGCACGTGTTCGTTTCTCAGGAAAAGGGAGAGGGGATTTAAGGACTGCATCTCTAAACTAAATTAGATGGAACTGATTTTTTGACCGTCCCTGGGGCTGGTTTTCTGGTAAGTTCCGGATGCAGCAGCAACACGAGGGAAAGCGTCTGTGAACTCCATCATTAACACGTAACTTTCAACCTTAAAACTTCCCAAGTGGGTTCAGGTAATCTACCTGATTGGCTCTTTTGATTAACTAAAACACCTTTAAAGCTAGGATTCAAAAATCTTGTTCTAAATTTAAAAATGGACCTAGAACTAGGAGCAAGACAAATAAAATGTCAAACTTCAATATTTGGGGAGTCGGGTTGGGACAGTAAAGGAAGATCAAATTGGCTAGAACACGACCCCCCCCCCCCCCCCAAAAAAAAAAACAATAGAAGGGAAATATAAAGGAAATAAAAACAGAAACTGCTGGAAATACACAGCAGGTCACAGACTTGAAACATTAACTCCGTTTCTCTGTCCACAGAGACTGCCTGACCTGCTGAGTACTTTCAGTGTTTTCTGTTTTTATTTCAGATTTCCAGCAGCTGCAGTGTTTTACTGTTGAGCAGCTGAAAATTCATCATTTCTGTTTCCTATAATCAGCATCGAGCAGGAAGTTGCTCCGTCAGAAAGTTTATCAATATAAACAGAGAACAAATAAAACCCAGTGACCAACGTATAACTGTCAACTGCCTATCTCAGCCATTTCTCTGTCTAATCATCTATCTATCTATCTATCTATCTATCTATCTATCTATCTATCTATCTATCTCAGCATCTTCTCTATCATAGGAACAGGAGGAGGCCATTCAGCCCCTCGAGTCTGTTCCACTATTCAGTTAGATCATGGCTGAACTGTCTCAACTCTCCCCACCCACCTGCCTTAATACTCGGGGAAAGAAAACATCTACCAATCACAAATATAAAATTATAGAATGAACCGACATTTACTGCTGTTTTGTGGGAGGGAGTTCCACACTCCCACCATCCTCTGCAAGAAGAAGTGTTTCCTATCTCTCTCTCTCTCTCTCTCTCTCTCCATCCATCTCTGTCATCTGCCACTCTTCTTTCTAAATGCTGCCGGTGGATGTTATGCATCTCTCTCTAACATCGTGTGACTGTCACTGTATTAAGAGTAACCGCTGCTCCGATTGGGGTGAATATGTTAAGTACACGTGGTTTAAAAATCTTATCTGGGATTAAGTTTTAAAGTACAGAATCTCACAGAAAAGCAGCCAATAAACTCACGCCGAGTCTCGGCCACAAGACCTAACCCGGGAAATAACAGCAGTTAACGCGGTTAGTGATGCGCAATTTGTGTGAAAGGTTGAATCTATCCATTACATGCTGCAGAAGGGAATACTGTGTGTACCCAGGATAGTCAGCGCTGCCCATGGTAACTGGTGCCCAGGGCGGGTCTCATACCTTATCCAGGTATGAGATCAGTTTCAGTGACATTCCCAGGTAGCGGTGGAGCCTTGTGAACATGAGCGCAACACTGTCCCGCTGACTACACACCGTACACACACTGTCTGAGTGCCGACTGTCTGTCCCACACCATCAACTACACCGCAACAAAAATACCTGCAGCTTGGAGCAAACTGGCAACCTCTTCCTTCCCAGGTACAGTTCACCCGACTACTAAATAATCACTAAAAGACCGGGTTTGTCACATTTCAGATAACCTTTCCATTCTAGTCCAACCGAATATTGGATCCGTTCTGGGGAGTTAAATCAGGATATTTGGGGTCATTTTAAAAAGCATTTCGTTTCAAGATGTGATTTTAATTTATACATAAATTCTATAACCCATTAAAAGCAGCTAAACTCGATCGGCAACAGTTATTTCGTTTAATCTGCGTCTTTCGGTAAATTCGTGGGGTTTAATATTTTTTCTGGCAGTTTCTGTGAATCTAAACATTAAAGTGGCTTAAAATATTTCATATTTACTGGAAATGTCGCAGATTCGTTTAAACTTTCAAATAATCAGTCTCCAAAAACTTCGATCAAAAATAATGCAGTAATTAATGATAACTCATTTTACCAGCTCACAGCGACCTCATTGTAATGAGTTAGTTTATTTAAGAAAAAGACGCTGTAACAAATTTCAGATTAAAGTTTTATAAATGTTTATTTTGTTTAAAAGTTGATAGTTTAGTAAAGTGTGAATTGTGTTTAGAGCCGCGTCTAAATGTTTGGAATATTTCTGATCAGTTTTGGATTGTTAATTCAGGCTAATTTTTTCTTTGTTTCCCAGCCAGCTTGGTGTTTTTGGATACTCCCTGCTCCTCTCTCACTGCCGGAGGGACTGGCCTGGTTTGGAGGCAGTGTAGTTAGCTGATTGCGGGCAGTAACGGACAATCGCTACTCACACTACCATCAAAAGAGGCCTCAGTTCTGCAGCAGCGCCAGTCTTTGCATCGACTGCATCCCGTGCAATACACGCTGAACCCGGGCTGCACCTCACCCCCGGGAGTCCCTCTCCCTCCGACCGTCAGCAGGAACCGGGCGGGTTACCGCCCCGGAATAATCTCTTACCGTTTACATTCATTTCCAAATCCCTTGATAACATTTAATTTATTTTCTAAAGACATTCCAATTCCTTTATTTATCTCTTTACTTAGAGAAATAGCGAAAAGTTAGATTGCACAGATCATAAAAACAATACCCGCTTAGACTTTTAACAAATGTACAGGGACCATAATATAATTCAGCAACTGGAGATATTTGAAAAGCTGATCATTCAGTCCTTTGTCCAACCAAATGCTGATTAATAAAGTTACTGAGTTCAGGATATTTACAACTTCATAAACTGATACTTTCTCTTAAAATCGTATTCTAAATGTAAGCTGTTTTATTTCAAATAATTTGCTTGTTTTATCTTTGGAAAAATGTCACTCTTTAAGTTTACCAAGAGTTGGTTAATATTAATTTCGAACAATATTTATTATATGATTTATTTTGTTTTGAATTGTTTGGTCCCAGGAGAGAGTTTTTGCTTTAAACATTTGTTGCTTTGAGTGACACAGTTAAGATTTATTTTCCGCCCAGTTTGTGTCAGTTTCTCTGCTGGAATCCAGTGCCCTTTGTGTTTGGTAAACGCCTGGTTGCTAGGCAGTGTAGTTAGCTGATTGGTAACCACTAACTAAGCAATCACTAACCACACAGCCAGGCAAAAAGGTCGAGATCACAGCCTGGACTGGGGACTGAACCAAATATCAGCTCAGCAAAGAGCGAGGAAGAAGAGAGGGAACGTGTCAGAGAAACTGTTTCCAGAGACTGCAGGGCAGAATAGAAATAACCAACAATATTTAGATCTGATAAATTTCTTTTTTTAAAATTATGACAAATGTAATGTTTGTTCTCGTTTGAAAAGGGAACACTTTTGTTAATTTGATTTCTATTGATGACACCTGTCATTTAAAATAAAATGGCATTTAAAATATAAACCGTTTCCATTCTTGCTCGCTTTGTGTATTTTTCAGTAAATAAAACATGTTTAAATTTGACGTTATGTTTCTGTGCTGAGGATAATATTGTTCCAGGTGATCATCGCCTTTATTTCATCCTTTGAAGGATTAACATCTCTCACTAAAACCAGCGCAGGATTTATGAAAATGCCACAGAAAGGAAGAAAGGGGCACAGTTTAGAATGGCAGGTGAGATTGGGAATGTGCAGTTTAACGGGATTTCTCTTTACTGAGGAGTAACTACCGGGTAGGGCAGGAGGAATGCGAGCTACCCCGCCAACCACATGTTTAGGGATTATGTGTCCCAATTCCTGAACTTCCCCTCCATGTGCAGTCTGCCCAGGGAGGTTCAATGGTCTCAATCACTTGGTTTCTTATGGTAGTTCCTGTTGGTGTATGGGTTTGATACATTGACATACCGCGAACGAGTCACTTTCACGGGCTTAATTGCGTGAAAGCAAATTTAAGGAAACATTAGTATAGTTTTAATTTTGTCTGTGCTCACCCGGGAATATGACAGGAATATTGACAATGTTCATTTTTTGTGATGAGCAGATGTTTTGGAACATGCAGAAATAAGAAAAGACTTGCATTTCTATAGCGCTTTTCACCACCTCGGGACGTCCCAAAGCGCCTTACAGCCAATGGAGTCGTTTTGAAGTGTAGTCACTGTTGAAATGCAGGAAACGGGGCTACTAATTTGCGCACAAGAAGATCTCACAAACAATAATGTGATAAGAAGCAGATAATCTGTTTCAGGGATTGAATAAAAATATTGACCAGGACACCAAGAGAACGCCCCCTGTTCCTCTTCAAAATTGTGCCCAGGGGGCAGACAGGGCCTCAGTCTAACATTTACTGTAAATAGAAGAGGTAACATGCAAACTCCTGATCTCAGATCCTCCTCACACAATAATTGTTCATCAATATAGATTCATGCATTGTCATTTTTGTGTGAATTGTTTTGTGCTCATCAAGATGAATGATTCAGTGCTGAGAGTTTTACAGCCTTCATACCAATATAAACATAAAGCAACCCCTACATCACTGTGGTACGGGTTAAATGCAAAGGAAGGCTCCCTTTCATGTGTCCCAGGAACTCCCAACCTCAACAGAATATCACTGCTGTACCAGTGTGAGGCTTTTATTTCCCAATTTTACTGTTGGAGTGAAATTTACTAAACTGTGCTACGAGTTATAGATGGTTAGGCGCAGATTCACTCCAGGTACAGCCAGCAGACAAGAAAAGACTCTGAGATGATGTTAAATCCTGGTACCAAAGATGAAGGGACTATTGTATGTTACTGCCCTGAGTACCTCAACATAACAATGTCACTGCACACACAGTGAATAGATGGAATATTCATGTCCAATCATACTCTACCTCAACTGGTATCCACATAGGACCTGAAAACTCAGGAAAGATAATAAAATTAATGGTTCCCTGCTTATTAAAATCAGAAAGTAGTAAATTGGAATGGGTAGAGAAAGATGATATAAATCGAGCTGTAGTTAGAATAATGCTCCTCACTCTCTCTCTCTCTGCTTCCGCTGTGCTCCTCTCTCCCTTTCTGCTCCCATCGCATTCCTCTTTCTCTCTCTGCTCCCGCTGTGCTCCTCTCTCTCTCTCTGCTCTCGTTGCGCTCCTCTCTCTCTCTCTGCTCCCACTGTGCTCCTCTCTCTCTCTCTGCTCCCATCACGTTCCTCTTTCTCTCTCTGCTCCCACCGTGCTCCTCTCTCTCTCTCTGCTTCCACTATGCTCCTCTCTCCCTTTCTGCTCCCATCGCATTCCTCTTTCTCTCTCTGCTCTCGTTGCGCTCCTCTCTCTCTCTCTGCTCCCGCTGTGCTCCTCTCTCTCTCTGCTCCCATCGCGTTCCTCTTTCTCTCTCTGCTCCCACCGTGCTCCTCTCTCTCTCTCTCTCTGCTCCCACTGTGCTCCTCTCTCTCTCTCTGCTCCCATTGCGCTCCTCTTTCTCTCTCTGCTCCCACCGTGCTCCTCTCTCTCTCTCTGCTCCCGTTGCGCTCCTCTTTCTCTCTCTGCTCCCACCGTGCTCCTCTCTCTCTCTGCTTCCGCTGTGCTCCTCTCTCTCTCTCTGCTCCCTCCGTGCTCCTCTCTCTCTCTGCCGCTCACCACAGTCCTCCCTCTCTCTCCACTCCCGCTGTGTTCCTCTCTCTCTCTCTGCTCCCACCGCGCTCCTCTCTTTCTCTCTGCTCGCGCAACACTCCTCTCTCTCTCTCTGCTCCCGCCACACTCCTTTCTCTCTCTCTCTCTCTGCTCCTGCCGCACTCCTCTCTCTCTCTCTCTGCTCCCGCCGTGCTCCTCTCTCTCCACTCCCGCTGTGTTCCTCTCTCTCTCTCTGCTCCCGCCACACTCCTCTCTCTCTCTCTCTGCTCCCACCGCACTCCTCTCTTTCTCTCTGCTCCCGCCACACTCCTCTCTCTCTCTCTGCTCCTGCTGCACTCCCCTCTTTCTCTCTGCTCCCGCTGCACTCCTCTCTCTCTCTCTACACTCCTGCTGTGTTCCTCTCTCTCTCTCTGCTCCCGACACACTCCTCTCTCTCTCTCTGCTCCTGCCGTGCTCCTCTCTTTCTCTCTGCTGCCACCGCACTCCTTTCTCTCTCTCTCTCTGCTCCCACCGCACTCCTCTCTCTCTCTCGCTCCACTCCCGCCACACTCCTCTCTCTCCGCTCCTGCCGTGCTCCTCTATCTCTCTGCTCACGTCATGCTCCTCTCTCTCTCTCCACTCCTGCTGCACTCCTTTCTCTCTGTCTCCTCTCTTACCATGCTCCCCGATCTCTTTCTCCACTCTCGCCATGTTCCTCTCTTTTTCTGCTCCCGCCGCGCTCCTCTCTCGCTCTCCGCTCTTGCCGTGGTCCTCACTCTCTCTCCACTCCTGCCCTGCTCCTCTCTCTTTCTCTGACTGAAATTTCACTGCCAGGGAGGATGTTTATCACTGCTAAACATTGTTTACAGTGTTAGACAAATAAAATATGCTCTTCCCTAAAATAAAACACAGAAAGTGCTGGAAATGCTCAGCAGGTCTGGCAGCATCTGTGGAGAGAGAAACAGACCTGAAACATTAACTCTGTTTCTCTCTCCACAGATGCTGCCAGACCTGCTGAGCATTTCCAGCACTTTGTTTTTATTTCAGATTTCCAGCATCTGCAGTAGTTTGCTTTTGTATGCTCTCCCCTGGTTTCTGTTTAAAATCCAGCCAATAATATCTACATAAGATCTCTCAGTACAAACCTTGTGCTGCATAATTCCAGCAACTTTCACAGTGCAGAGTGATTCACATCAACAAATTACTATGGAGGCCCAATCACTGTTGCTTCATAAGCGAAACTGGGAGACAACATTATCGTGGTAATAAATATCACCCTCAGTCAGTGAAATATTATCACATCCCATTATTATTATTGAGCTCAAAGGCAGTGGAACCAGTGCAGCTGCAACAGTGAACTGTTGTATTGCACTTTAATCAGACATTCTCAATACCATCAACATTAATGAAAACAACGTGTTTTTGAATAACATTTAGAACAGCACAGAACGGGACCATTCGGCCCTTTGTGCCTGTGCTGTCTCTTTGAAAGATCTATCCGGTTAGTCCCTGCTCTTTCCCCAGAGCCTTGTAAACTTTTCTTGCTCAAGTATTTATCCAATTCCCTTTTGAAAGTTAGGATTGAATCTCCTTCCCCAGCTGCACATTCCAGGTCATTCTGTTACCCCCCCCACCCCCCACTCCTCCTGCTACACATTCCCCTCATTTACTCCAATCAAAACCGTCCTCATTTCAAACACCTCAATGATCCAATGGAGAACAATCCCAGTTTCTCCAGGAATTCTCATCCCGCTTCCCATTCCAGTAAATCCCAAGGATATGGTGGGATCTTTCTGTGCAGCGACAGAGGCTTTCGCACAAAATGCAGCTGGAAAACCACCTGCGCGGGAGGATGCCATCACCAAGGGAGACCGTTGTCATGGGGAGAGCCCGGCCCCGCCCCGGTTGTCATGGGGAGAGCCCGGCCCCGCCCCGGTTGTCATGGGGAGAGCCTGGCCCCGCCCCGGTTGCCATGGGGAGGGTCCGCCCCCGCCCCGGTTGCCATGGGGAGGGTCCGCCCCCGCCCCCGTTGCCATGGGGAGGGTCCGCCCCCGCCCCCGTTGTCATGGGGAGAGCCCGGCCCCGCCCCGGTTGCCATGGGGAGGGTCCGCCCCCGCCCCCGCCCCCGTTGCCATGGGGAGAGCCCGGCCCCGCCCCGCCCCCGTTGCCATGGTTAAGGTCCGGCTCCCCCCCCCCCCTGCGGACGATGGGTGAGGAGTCCGCTATCGGCGCTGAGGTGGATCTGGGCCTGGAGGCCGATCCCCGCTCCTCCTACACGGTGTTCACCGGCTCCTCGCCCGAGGATGTGGCCTATGCTAAAGTGTTCTGGAGCTCCCTGTCGCTGCAGCCGCCGCTCGAATCCCGCCTGGTGTCCGGGGACATCAAACAGCGGCTGAAGGTGGCGCAGCCCGGAAACTGCTCAGGTCAGGCCGGGGTGGGGGGAAGGGGGTTTTCTGGGGTTGGGAGCGGGGGCGGGGGCGGGGGGGGGGTGTTTGGGGAGGATGGAGGGGTTTGGGGGGCAGCGAGTGGGGAGTTTGGTGGCTGGGGGTGTGGTTAGGGCCAGTGGGGGGGTTGGGGTTGGGGGCTGGGAGGGTCTCTGGGGGTGCCCCAGTTTCTGCGGGAATTAACTGACCCCCTCAGTCGGGAGTGAGGGCATTCTCTAACTCGCTGTTATATATTTTTTGTTTTCCAGTTCAATGTTGCCACTGTCAACTGACCCAGGCAGACATCAGTAAGTACCTGCTTCATAAATGAAATCCATTTGAATAAAACCTCTTCTGTCTCTTATTGTCTGTCTCCATGGCGTCTCAAGTGTTTAATAAATTAACTTGTACCACCATTAGGCTGCATTACACTGCAGCTGCTGTGCTGATGTGAAGAAGTTTCAGCTGCATATACCCTTATAACTTGTTGGAATCAGCAGGCAATCTGCTGCCTGTGGTTCACGTTCGGGCTGAACCTTCACTGACTGAGCCAGGAACATAAACAGATTGCAGGTACACCAGCATCTGACAGGGGGAAAGACAAGATAATTAGTCAAGTCACGAGTAAGACACAGCTTCCTTCAACTGATCGTTGAAGCAATCGTTATCAGCCTCTGTCACTCTCTCAGTTGTGAGATATTTGCCTTGTATGTATCCTGTGTTACACAATTTAATGTAAAGGTTTAAAAGATGAGTACACAAAAGTGTTAACGGTTTGAGAAAAGAGACACGTTCCTTGTCACAGAATAATTCTTGGCTGCATTTGCTGACAACGCAACCACGAGGTGGCACAGTACTTGCACATGCACAAATGCAACCTCTGCCACTAGAATGTCAGTGTCTGCTATGTTCAGGCAGCTGCCAGGATTAAAGATGGCGCCGCTCAGTTTAGCACAGGAAATGCTTCTGATTAGATCGTTCTAGCAAACTAATCTTGCATTAAGTTGGATGGAAGACCAGTAACATACTTGCAATGCACCAAGGCTCCTTAGACAGCACCTTCCAAACCCGCGACCTCTACCAACAAGAAGGACAAGGGCAGCAAATACATGGGAACACCATCACCTGAAAGTTCCCCTCCAAGTCACACACCATCCTGACTTGGAACTATATCGCCGTTCCTTCACTGTTGCTGGGTCAAAATCCTGGAACTCCCTTCCTAACAGCACTGTTGGTGTACCTACCCCAAATGGTCTGCAGCGGTTCAAGAAGGCAGCTCACCACCACCTTCTCAAGGGCAATTAGGGATGGGCAATAAATGCTGGCCTGGACTGTGATGCCCACATCCCATGAATGAATAAAAAAAAAGTATGTAGTGTAGGATACTAACTGTAATCCTCAGATCCATTTAATATTCCAGTAATCCTATTAAATACAAAAGGAATTTAATGATTGAATTTCCATGTTCTGATACTTTTGGGAGATAATGAATTGGCACCCGCTCCTGTACTCAAATCCTCTCTATGAAGGCCAACATACCATTTGCCTTTTTTACTGCCTGTTGCACCTGCATGCTTACCTTCAGCGACTGGTGTACAAGAACACCCAGGTCTCGTTGCATATTCCCCTCTCTGTTTATAGCCATTCAGATAATCTGCCTTCCTGTTTTTGCTACCAAAGTGGATAGCCTCACATTTATCCACATTATACTGCATCTGCCATGCATTTGCCCATTCACTCAACTTGTCCAAATCACCCTGAAGCCCCTCTGCATCCTTCTCACAACTGACCCTCCCACCCAGTTTTGTGTCATCTGTAAATTTGGAGCTATTACATTTAGTTCCCTCATCTAAATCAGTAATATATATTGTGAATAGCTGGGGTCCTAGCACCGATCCCTGCGGTACCCCACTAGTCACTGCCTGCCATTCGGAAAAAGACCCATTTATTCCTATTCTTTGTTTCCTGTCTTCCAACCAATTTTCTGTCCATCGCAATGCACTACCCCCAATCCCATGCGCTTTCATTTTACACGCTAATCTCTTATGTGAGACTTTGTCGAAAGCCTTCTGAAAGTCCAAATAAACCACATCCACTGGCTCCCCCTCATCAACTCTACTCGTTACGTCCTGGAAGAATTCTAGTAGATTTGTCAAGCATGATTTCCCTTTCGTAAATCTATATTGACTGTCCGATTCTACCACTGTCCTCCAAGTGCTCTGCTATAAAATCTTTGATAATGGACTCTAGAATTTTCCCCACTACCGATGTTAGGCTGACTGGTCTATAATTCCCTGCTTTCTCTCTACCTCATTTTTAAATAGTGGGGTTACATTTGCTAACCTCCAATCTGTAGGAACTGTTCCAGAGTCTATAGAATCTTGGAAGATGACCACCAATGCATCCACTATTCCTAGGGCCACTTCCTTAAGTACTCTGGGATGCAGACCATCAGGCCCTGGGGATTTATCGGCCTTCAATCCCATCAATTTCCCCAACAACATTTCTCTACTCATACTGATTTCCTCCAGGTCTTCTCTTTCAATAAACCCTGTGTTCCCCAACGTTTCTGGTCTGATATTTGTGTCCTCCTTTGTGAAGACAGAACCAAAGTATGCATTTAGTTGGTCAGCCATTTCTTTGTTCCCCATAATAAATACCCCTGTTTCTGACTGTAAGGGACCTACATTTGTCTTCACTAATCTTTTTCTCTTCACATACCTATAGAAACTTTTACAATCAGTCAGTTTTTATGTTCCCCGCAAGCTTGCTGTCGTACTCTATTTTCCCCTTCTTAATCAATCCCTTGGTCCTCCTTTGCTGAATTCTAAACTGCTCCCAATCCTCAGGTCTGTTGTTTTTTCTGGTGAATTTATATGCCTGTTCCTTGGATCTAATGATATCTCTAATTTCCCTTGTAAGCCATGATTTAGCTACCTTTTCCGTTTTACATTTTCAGCAGACAGGGATAAACAGTTGTTACAGTTCATCCATGCGCTGTTTGAATGTTTGCCATTGCCTTTCCACCGTCGTCCCTTTAAGTAACATTTCCCAATCCGTCATAGCCAGCTCGCGTCTCATACCTTCGTAGTTTCCTTTACTAAGATTCAGGACCCTTGTCTCAGAATCAACTACGTCACTCTCCATCTTGACGAAGAATTCTATCATATTATGGTCGCTCATCCCCAAGGGGTCTTGCACAACTAGGTTGTCAATTATTCCTCTCTCATTACACAATACCCAGTCTAGGATGGCCTGTTCTCTAGTTGGTTCCTCAAAGTATTGGTCCAGAAAACCATCCCGTATACACTCCAAGAATTCCTCCTCTACGGTATTGTGACTAATTTGATTTGCTCAATCTATATGCAGATGAAAGTCACCCATAATTGCAGATGTTACTTTATTGCATGCATCTCTAATTTCCTGTTTAATGCCATTCCCAACATCACCACTACAGTTTGGGGATCTATATACAACCCCCACTAGCATTTTTTGCCCTTAGTGTTTCTCAGCTCTACCCGTTACAGATTTCACATCGTCAGAGCTAATATCTTTCCTCGCTATTGCGTTAATTTCCTCTTTAACCAGCAATGCAACTCCACTTCCTTTTGCTTTTTGTCTTTCCTAAATACTGAATACCCCTGGGGGATGATCATTTCCCATCCCTGGTCACCTTGCAACCATGTCTCCGTAATCCTGATTTTATCATACCCGTTTACATGTATTTGCGCGAAGAATTCATCCACTTTATTGTGAATGCTCCTCGCGTTAAGGCACAAAGCCTTGAGGCTTGTCTTTTTATCATTACTTGGCCCCTTCCCACTATTTTTCACTATGGCCCTGTTTTATTCTGGCCCTTGATTTCTCTGCTTAAAACTTTTCTTATTCCCCTTACTGTCTTTTGTTCTTGTCTTTGATCTCCCCTCCTCTGACTCCTTGCAAAGGTTCCCATCCCCCTGCCATTTTAGTTTAAATCTTCCCTAACCAGTCAGGGGCTTGCAATTTTAAGTTTTAATGTTCATGTGGCAAAATAATGTGTGCCTCAGCCTTGGCAGTTGGGGCCTTTGCCTGACACTGTCCTTATATTTCTCGCCAGCTTTCTCTTGTACACTAATCTTTCCCTCCTTTTTTCATCTTTCAGTCATTCTTTGCTGCTTTTTATATTCTGTCCAATCATTTGACCTGCCACCCACCTTTGCGCAATTATATGCTTTTTTCTTTCAGTTTGATACCATTTTTAACTTTTTTAGTTAACCACAGATGGTGGGTCCTCCCCTTGGAATTTTTCTTTCTCGTTGGAATGTATCTATTCTCTGTGTCCTGAAATATCCCCTTAAATGTCTGCCACTGCATCTCTCTTGACTTATCCCTTAATTCACTTTGCCAGTTCACTTTAGCTAGCTCTGCTTTCATGCCCTCATAATTGCCCTTATTTAAGTTTAAAATACTAGTCTTAGACCTACTCTTCTCTCCCTCAAACTGAATGTAAAATTCAATCATATTATGATCGCTGTTGCCTACTGGCGCTTTCACTATGAGGTCATTAATTAATCCTCTCCCGTTGCACATTACTAGGTCTACTATAGCCTGCTCTCTGGTTGGCTCCAGAACATGCTATTCTATGAAACTATCGCAAAAACATTCCATGAACTCCTCATCTAGGCTACCTTTACCCATCTTGATTTTTCCAATCTATATGTAGATTTAAAAACCCCCATGATTATTGCCATACCTTTCTGACAAACACCCATTATTTCTTCCTTTATACCCCGTCGTACCATGTGGTTACTGTTATGGGGCCTGTACACCACTCCCACAAGTGACTTCTTGCCTTTATGTCATGGTCCTGTGTCTTTTTTTCTCTCCTTGGGAAAATTGCAGTGTGCCTTTAAGAGTGTAAAGAGATCAGTGCATCTTTAAGAACTTTCTGGAGACAGTGAGCCAAAGTGCATTCCGGTTGCCAAGCAGCAGACACACAGAGAGAGAGGAAACAAAGATTCAGTGTTGCAATTTTGACTTTAAAAAAAAATCAGCTGAACAGCAGTCAGTTGAGCGACTGTTCCAGCAAATGAAGGAAGGAGAGCTCTCTGACACAATTTGAAGTGAAGGAAGAAAAGCGGTGTTTTTTCTCTCTCAAAATCCTACAAAGCTTCAAACCAAATTAATTCCTTAAAGAAATAAGAAAAAAGGCTTTTTTCTTTCACAACAAATTATTGATCTGCCGTGTTCATCGCTGGAAAAAAAAGTTTAATACAACAGCCGAACTGCTGAACCCCTATCTTTGAGGGACCCTTTTTCTCATCAGACCTTGGAAGACTGCAAGTGAACTTTGACTGTGTTGTATTGGACTCCATTCGTCAGGAACATAATTTGCAAAGACTTTATTTTTTGGTCCGCTGATTAAAAACCAAGTTACTGTTAGTTTGAGTATATGGATGCGAATGCAGGAGTTAGATTTTTAAATAAGTTATAAGGGCTTTAGATATCGGTTTATCTTAGTGTTTAAAATTTTAGTTTTTAAAAAATAAATAGTTAATTTGTTATCTAAAGATACCTGGTTTTGGTTCGCTTCATTTGGGGGTTACTAGATTGTTCAATTTGGCTGTTTTTTTTTCTGATTTGGAAAGCTGAAAGAAATATGATGCGACCTGTGGAGTGATGGGACTGAATTGACAGTGTGTTGCTCCCACTGAGATCAGAATCATATATTTTAATTGGGGGCTCGTCTGCAGTCGAATTATTTAATTAGGGGCCCACGTCTAGGATCAGAATCAGACTAATTTGGAGAGCTTACGTTTGTAATCCTATTAATTGCTCGTCCCTGGGATAACATACAAATTGGGGTCTTGCGCTGGCATCATATTAATTGCCTTCGTGTCTGGAATCATATCAATTGGAAACTTGATTGTTAGGATCGAAATCTAATGCCAATTATGAAGAAATGAAAGGAACCAGGTCTCTTGTATAATAAGGTACAGTCTATACCATCGTAATGGCATTAGCAGTTGCAGCATAGGTTTTGCGAAAGCAGAATGTTTCCCTCAGTGACTTGATAACTTTAACAGTAAACTAAAAGAATTGGCGGCAAAATTGAGGTTAGAATTGAAATCAGGTGCCAAAAAAGCAGAGATAATTGACATAATAGCCGAACATTTGGAATTAGAAGGAGGGGAATACAAGGAATAAGAAGGTCATAAGTCACAGAGTGATGCAGTAGAATTGGCTAGAATTCAATTCGAAATGGAAAGACTTGAATTGGAGAAAAGGGAGAACGAGAGAGCATTTCGGAAAGTGTAAGAGAAGGGAGGGAATTTAGGCTAAAAGAGATGGAACTAAGACAAAAGGGTAGTCTTGAATCCAGGGAATATTTGGGTCAGGAAGAATCTGAATTTAGCTCAGGACCCAGTGAAAAGCTGTATAAATTTATTCAAGCTATCTCCAAGTTCGAGGAAAGGGACGTAGAGGCATGTTTCATATCGTTTGGGGGAAAAAAAGCCAAACAGATGAAATGGTCGAAGGAAAGTTGGACACTGCTTATACAAAGCAGGTTGGTAGACTGAGCTCATGAAGTTTATGCCATGCTTCCTGAGAGGCTTCTGCAGATTATGAGATGGCAAAATAGGCTATTCGCGCTGCGTATGAGTTGGTCCCTGAAGCTTACTGTCAGAAGTTTCGGAACTTACGGAGATTGACTGGGCAGACATATGTAGAATTTGAGAGGTTTAAGCAAATTAATTTTGACCATTGGATATGGGCATTAAAGACGGAAACCACATAAGAGAACCTTTGAGAATTGATTCTCTTAGAGTTTAAAAACTCCAGTCCTTCAGTAATGTGAACTCATGTAGATAACCTGAAAATTTTGAAAACTAGGCAAGCAGCGGAAATTGCTGATGGTTTTGAGCTTGTGAATAAGCCAAAACCTTTTGTCCATCACCCCCATAACCCTGAGAAGGATAGAAAGTGGGAGAGTGAAAGGAAGGCAAGTAGCCGGGGACAAGAAGGAACAGCTGGGAATGCCCCAGGATCACCACCTCAGGTCAGAAAGGAAGGTGCTGAGGGTAGAAGTGAGGTTTGCAAGCCGAAGTGTTATCATTGCCACAAAACGGGTCATCTTCCTTCAGAGTGCTGGAAATTGCGAGGTAAACCCATAGGACTTGTTGGGGTACGCAAAACTAATGCAGAGGAAAAGACTCTGACTGAGAATATAGCAGACCAGGCTATAGTTTTAATGACAGCTGTAAAACCAGATACTAAAACTAAAAGGAGTGTAGAGGTTAAGAATAAAATATCCAAGAGTTGTAATGAATTTTTGTCAAAGTAACTCCATATCCTGTAAATGAGGCAGGAAAATCTATCATTATACTCCGGGACACAGGAGCAACCCAAACACACTTTCTGGGGAAAGATATAAGGTTTCCACCAGAGAGCGCTTTGAACGCTAAAGTTTTAGCAAATGGAACTGGCGGGGAGTATATACTCGTACCTTTATATAAAGTATACCTAGGGAGTGACTTAATATCTGGGATAGTAACAGTAGGAGTTGTCCACAGTTTGCCAGTAGAGAGAATTAATCTACCCCTAGGAAATGATTTGGCTGGATCAAAAGTATCAGTTTCTCCTATAATTACAGAGGAACCAAGTGAAATTAAGGAAACGGAGAAATTACAGGAACAATTTCCGAGAATATTTCCTGTGTGTGTAGTCACCCGAGCAATGGCTAAACAGGATCTATTGTCGGAAATAAAAGGGGCACCACAAACAGGTAGCCAAGTATATGAAACATTATTTGGTGATTTAGATAATCCAGATGAGAAGTTTAACAGATCGTCTATCATTGCAGCACAGCAAGCTGATCCAGTGATATATCAAATGACACAGACGGCCCTGACAGAAGCTGAGGCGAAAGGAGTTCCACAAGGCTATTATATGGCAAACAGTTTTGAGGAGGAAATGGAGACCGCCTCATAGACCTGCGGACGATCACTGGACAGTTGTTGAACAGATAGTGGTACCACTTAAATATCGCCAGGGATTATTAATGTTAGCACATGACATTCCTTTTACAGGACATAGGGGAATTCGGAAGACCAAATCACGCATAAACCAACATTATTGCTGGCCAGGTCTTACAAAGGATGTGAGATAATTTTGTAGGACATGCCATACATGTCAAATGGTGGGAAAACCATCACCTACCATTAAACCAGCACCACTAGTTCCCATACCAGTGATTGAGGAACCATTTAGCAGGGTATTAGTGGACTTGCCAAAACAAAAGCGGGACATCAGTACCTACTTACTATCATGAAAATGGCTACTCGATTTCCAGGGGCCATTCCTTTGAGGACAATTACTGCTAGAATAGTAGTGGAAAAGTTAATCCAGTTCTTTATGAGATATGGGTTACCACTTGAAACTCAGTCAGATCAAGGTTCCAATTTCATGTCTAGGATATTTCAAGAAGTCATGGGCAATTTGGGAATTATCGACAGCTGAAATCTTAAGCATGTCACCCACAGTCATAGGGAGCTTTAGAGAGATTTCACCAAACTCTCGTACAATGATTAGAATGTACTGTCACGAATATCCGCATGACTGGGATAAAGGACTAGACTTTCTTTTATTTGCCACCAGAGACTCACTGAATGAGTCTACAGGCTTCAGTTCTTTCGAATTGGTTTACGGACATGAAGTAAGAGGTCCTCTAAAACTTATAAAAGACAGATTCTTGGAACAAAAGAATGAATCTTCGATACTGGACTATGTATCTGTGTTGCGGGAAAGGCTCACGAAAGCTTGCGATATAGCTCAGGAACACCTTAAAGCATCCCAAGCCAATATGAAAACATGGGCAGACAAGAATGCAAAAGCTCGCGATTTTCAACCAGGACATGAAGTATTAGTGGAGTTACTATTACAGGGCGAACCAATCAAAGCACTGTTCAGAGGCCGACATAGAGTGATCAAAAGAGTGGGTAAGGTAGATTACTTGATTGACTCCCCTGATCGCTGGAAGAAGAACCAGTTGTGTCACATCAATATGTTAAAGCAGTATTATCGCTGGGAGGAGGATAAGCCGGTACAGGTATGTCAGGTAATTGGGACTGTTGAGAAGGAAAAGGATAGTGAGGATGAGGCAGAAGCAGGCCTAGGAAATTCTCAGAAGAAACCTCCAACTATCAGATTAGTGAATACAGAATGGCTAGGAAAATTAAACCATATGCTTTTGCACTTAGAGGCAAAACAATGTGAAGACCTAACCAGGCTTTTCACAACGTTTCAAAGATTTGTAGGGATAAGCTGGGATGTACAACCTTAGCCACACATGATGTGGATATAGGAGGAACTGTTCGTTTAAAACAACATAGAAAAATAGGAGCAGGAGTAGGCCATTCGGCCCTTCGAGCCTACTCCACCATTCAATACGATCATGGCAAATCATCCAAACTCAGTACCCTGTTCCTGCTTTCTCCCTTGATCCCTTTAGCACTAAGAATCATATCTAACTCTTTTTCTTGAATATATTTAATGATTTGGCCTCAACTGCCTTCTGTGGTAGAGAATTCCACAGGCTCACCACTCTCTGGGTGAAGAAATCCCTCCTCATCTTAGTCCTAAATGGCTTACCCCTTATCCTTACTCTGTGACCCCTGGTCCTGGACACCCCCGCCATCGGGAACATCTTTCCTGCATCTAATCTGTCTAATCCTGTTAGAATTTTGTAGGTTTCTATGAGATCCCCTCTCATTCTTCGAAACTCTAGGGAATTATAGACGGGTTAGCCTGACATCAGTAGTGGGGAAAATGCTAGCGTCCATTATAAAAGATGTAATAGCAGAGCACTTGGAAAACAATGACAGGATCGGACAAAGTCAACATGGATTTACAAAAGTGAAATCATGCTTGACAAATCTACTGGAATATTTTGAGGATGTAACTAGTAGAATAGATGAGGGAGAACCAGTGGATGTGGTGTATTTGGACTTTCAGAAGGCTTTCGATAAGGTCCCACATAAGAGATTAGCATGCAAAATTAAAGCACATGGAATAGAAGCCTAACCGACCCAATCTCTCTTCATACGTCAGTCCTGCCATCCCACGAATCAATCTGGTGAACCTTCACTGCACTCCCTCCGTAGCAAGAACATCCTTTCTCAGATAAGGAGACCAAAACTGCACACAATACTCCAGATGTGGTCTCACCAAGGCCTTGTATAATTGCAGCAAGACATCCTTGCTCCTGTACTCGAATCCTCTCGTTATGAAGGCCAACACACCATTTGCCTTCTTAACTGCCTGCTGCCCCTGCATGCTTACTTTCAGCGACTGGTGCACAAGGATACCCAGGTCTCGCTGCACCTCCCCCTTTCCCAATCATTGCCGTTTAGATAATCTGCCTTTCTGTTTTTGCCACCAAAGTGGATAGCCTCACATTTATCCACATTATACTGCATCTGCCATGTATTTGCCCACTCACTTAACCTGTCCAAATCACACTGGAGCTTCTTTGCATCCTCCTCACAGTTCACACGCCCACCCAGTTTTGTGTCATCTGCAAACTTGGATATATTGCATTTAATTCCCTCATCTATATCATTAATATATATTGAGAGTAGCTGGGGACCTAGCACTGATCCCTGTGGTACCCCACAATCACTGCCTGCCACTCAGAAAAAGACCCGTTTAATGCTGCTCTTTGTTTCCTGTCTGCCAGCCAGTTCTTTATCCATGTCAGTACCTTACCCCCAATCCCATGTGCTTTAATTTTGCATGCTAATCTCTTATGTGGGACCTTATCGAAAGCCTTCTGAAAGTCCAAATACACCACATCCACTGGTTCTCCCTCATCTATTCTACTAGTTAAATCCTCAAAATATTCCAGTAGATTTGTCAAGCATGATTTCCCTTTTGTAAATCCATGTTGACTTTGTCCGATCCTGTCATTGTTTTCCAAATGCTCTGCTATTACATCTTTGATAATGGACTCTAGCATTTTCCCCACTACTGATGTCAGGCTAACTGGTCTATAATTCCCTGTTTTCTCTCTACTTCCTTTTTTAAATAGTGGGGTTACATTAGTTACCCTCCAATCCATTGGAACTGTTCCAAAGTCTATAGAATTTTGAAAAATGACCAGCAATGCATCTACTATTTCTAGGGCCACTTCCTTAAGTACTCTGGGATGTAGATTATCAGGCCCTGGGGATTTATCGGCCTTCAGTCCCGTCACTTCCTAACACCATTTCCCTACTAATACTGATTTCATAGAATTCCTCCTCACTAGACCCTATGTTCTCCAACATTTCTGGGAGGTAATTTATGTCCTCCTTTGTGAAGACAGAACCAAAGTATGTATTTAATTGGTCTGCCATTTCTTTGTTCCCCGTTATAAATTCCCTGTTTCTGTCTGGAAGGGACTCGCATTTGTCTTCACTAATCTTTTTCTCTTCACATATCTTTAGAAGCTTTTACAGTTAGTTTTTATGTTCTCTGCAAGCTTACTCTCATGCTCTATTTTCCACTTCTTAATCAATTCCTTTGTCCCCCTTTGCTGAATTCTAAACTGCTCCCAGTCTTCAGATTTGCTGTTTGTTCTGGCCATTTTATATTTCTCCTCCTTGGATCTAATGCTATCCCTAATTTCTTTTGTAAGCCACGGTTGAGCAACCCTTCCTGTTTTATTTTTGCGCCAGACAGGAATGAACAATTGTTGTAATTCATCCATGCGCTCTTTAAATGCTAGCCATTGCCTGTCCATTGTCAACCCTTTAAGTAACGTTCCCCAATCTATCATAGCCAGCTCGCACTTCATACCTTCATAGTTCCCTTTACTTAGGTTCAGGACCCTTGTCTCGGAATCAACACTCTCACTCTCCATCTTAATGAAGAATTCTATCATGTTATGGTTGCTCTTCCCCCAAGGGATCCCGCACAAGATTGTTGACTAATCCTTTCTCATTACACAATACTCAGTCTAGGATGGCCTGTTCTCTAGTTGGTTCGTCAACGCATTGGTCCAAAAAACCATCACATATGCACTCCAGGAATTCCTCCTCTACAGTATTATTGCTAATTTGGTTTGCCCAATCTATATGTAGATTAATATCACCCGTAATTACAGTTGCACCCTTATTGCATGCGTCTCTAATTTCCTGTTTAATGCCATCCTCTACATCGCCATTGCTGTTTGGGTGTCTATATACAACCGTCACCAATGTTTTCTGCCCCTTGGTGTTCCTTAGCTCCACCCATACTGATTCCACATCAGGATTCTCTGAGCTAATATCCTTCCTCACTATTGTATTGATTTCCTCTTTTACTAACAACGCTACTCCACCTCCTTTCCCTTTTTGCCTGTCCTTCCTAAATGTTGAATACCCCTGGATGTTCAGTTCCCATCCTTGGTCACCCTGCAGCCACGTCTCCGGAATAGCAACTATATCGTATCCATTTACATCTATTTGCACGGTTAATTAGCCTACCTTATTGCGAATTGAGACACAATGCCTTTAGGCTTGTCTTTTTAACATTCTTAGTCATTTCGCACTATGGCCCTATTTGTTTCTTGCCCTTTATTTCTATGCCTTCCACTTTTGCCTTTTTGTTTCCTGTCTTTTGTTTCTATCCTTGTTTCCTCCTCCTCAGTCTCCCCACTCAGGTTCCCATCCCTCTACCATGCTAGTTTAAATCCTCCCCAACAGCACTAGCAAACGCCCCTGCGAGGACATCAGTTCCGGTCCTGCCTGGGTGTAACCCATGCCGCTTGTACAGGTCCCACCTTCCCTAGAACTGGTCCTGATGTCCCAGGCATCTAAATCCCTCCCTCCTTCACCATTTCTCCAGCCATGCATTCATCTGGTCTATTCGCCTGTACCTATACTCACTAACATGTGGCACAGGAAGTAATCCTGAGATTACTACCTTTGAGGTCCTGCTTTTTAATTTAGCTCCTAATTCATTAAATTCATTTTGCAGGACCTCATCCCTTTTTCTACCTATGTCGTTGGTACCGACATGTACCACGACCACTGGCTGTTCACCCTCCCCTTTCAGAATGTCCTGCAGCCATTCCGAGACATCCTTGAACCTAGCACCAGGAAGGCAACTTACCATCCTGGAGTCTCGTTTGCGGCCACAGAAACGCCTGTCTGTTCCCCTTACGATTGAATCTCCTATCACTATGGCTCTCCCAGTCTTTTTCCTCCCCTGCTGTGCAGCAGAGCTATCTGTGGTGCCACGAACTTGGCTGTTGCTGCTTTCCCCTGGGAGGCCATCTCCCCCACCCCACCCCACCACCCCACTGACATTATCCAAAGCGGTATATCTGTTTGAGAGGGGGATGGCCACAGGGGACTCCTGCACTGTCTGCCTGCGCCTACTACTCCGCCTGGTGCTCACCCATCCCTTTTCTGCCTGTGCAGCCATTACCTGTGGTGTGACCAACTCGCTAAACGTGCTATCCATCGTGGATGCTCCACAGTGAATCCGCCCGCAGCTCCAGCTCTGTAATGCGGGTAGCCAGTAGCTGCAGATGGATACACTTCCTGCACACATGGTCGTCAGGGACACTGGAAGCGACCTTGATTTCCCACATAGCGCAGGAGGAGCATATCACGGGCTGAGCTCTCCTGCCATGACTTACCCTTGGGTTAATTAGTTACTCCCTATAAAAAATACTAATTACGGTAGGGGCCTTGTTCTACTCCAAACACTACCCACTACAATCTAATATAAAAGCAAAATACTGCAGATGCTGGAATCTGAAATAAAAATCAAGAAATGCTGGAAATACTCAGCAGGTCTGGCAGTATCTGTGGAGAGAGAAGCAGAGTTAACATTTCAGGTCAATGACCCTTCATCAGAACTGGCAAATATTAGAAATGTAAAAGGTTTTAAGCAAGTAAAGCCAGGGGTGGGGCAAGAGATAACAAAGGAGAGGTGTTGACAGGACAGGGTCACAGAGAATAACTGACCAGAAGGTCATGGAACAAAGGCAAACGGTATGTGAATGGTGTGCTGGAAGACAAACGTTAGTACAGAGAGGGTGTGAATAGACTGTAAAGCACAAGGCACTTCAAGCACAAACATTTAAAAAAAAAACACAGAAACAGTGGGTAGGCACAGTAGAAACGAGCTAAACAAACTAAAAAAAAACTAAAATAAAATAATCAAAGAAAAAAGAAAAAATTATTAAACATAAAAAGGGGGGCCCGTCATGCTCTGAAATTATTGAACTCTATGTTTAGTCCGGCAGGCTGTGGTGTGCCTAATCGGTAAATGAGATGCTGTTCCTCTAGCTTGCGTTGATGTTTGCTGGAACACTGCAGCAATCCCAGGACAGAGATGTGAGCATGAGGGTGGGGGTGTGTGTGTGTTGAAATGGCAAGCAACTGGAAGCTCGGGGTCATGATTACGGACTGAGCAGAGGTGTTCTGCAAAACGGTGACCCAATCTGCATTTGGTCTCCCCAATGTAGAGGAGACCACATTGTGAGCAGCGAATACAGTATACTAAATTGAAATAAGTACAAGTGAATTGCTGCTTCACCTGAAAGTGTTTGGGGCCTTGGATGGTAAGAGAGGAGGTAAATGGGCAGGTATTACACCTCCTGCGATTGCAGGGGAAGGTGCCGTGGGAAGGGGACAAGGTGGTGGGGGTAATGGAGGAGTGGACGAGGATGCCACAGAGGGAACGATCCCTTCGGAATGCTGAGAGGAAGGGAGGGGAAGATGCGTTTGATAGTGGCATCATGCAGGATGTGGCGGAAATGGCGTAGAATGATCCTTTGGATGTGGAGACTGGTGGGGTGGAAAGTGAGGAACAGGTAACATCCTTACTGACTGAGTCCAGACAAAAAGGCCCAAGTGGAAGCAGAGATCCAGTACATGCTGGAAAACAATTTGATCGAACCTAGTCAAAGTAGCTGGAGTTTACCAGTAGTTCTCATACTTAAACCGGTCAACCTGATTTTGTATAGATTATAGAAAGGTCAATGCGGTAACGAAGGCAGACTCCTACCCAATTCCGTGTTTAGAAGACTGTATCGACAGAGTGGGCAGTGCTAAGTTTCTTATCAAAATCGATTTGTTGAAAGGATACTGGAAAGTTCCTTTGACTCCTCAAACCAAAGAGATATCAGCTTTTCTAACACCTGATGGTTTTTATCAAGTGTCGGGGTGATGCCATTCGGGCTAAAAATGCCCAGCTTCTTTTTAAAGATTAATGAATCAGGTGGTAGCCAGTGTTCCCCACTGTGTAGTATATTTCGATGATGTACTAATATATAGTAACTCTTGTCAAGAACACTTAAACCAGCTAAAAGTTCTGTTTAAAAGGTTACAAGCCGTGGACTTAGTGATAAATTTGGGAAAAGATGAATTCGGAAAGGCAAGAGTAACTTAACTTGGACACATAGTGGGGCAAGGACAGGTATTGCCAAAAACGGCAAAGGTACAAGCCTTAATGGAGTTCCCGATCCCTAAATCTAAAAGGGAAATAATGAAATTTTTAGGGATGTGCAATTTTTACTGGACATTTGTACGAAACTTTAGTACTGTGGCTGCTCTGTTAACCGATTTGCTCCAAAAAAGGAAAACAAAGTAGTATGGTCAGATGAATGTCTGGCAGTTTTTGAAAAGCTAAAGCCAATCCTAACTAATGAACCAGTGTTGGCTGCTCCAAATTTGGCTAAACCCTTTAAATTAGCGATCGATGCTAGCGACCCGGGGGTTGGTGCAATCCTACTGCAAGATGACGAATCGGGCATAGAGAAGCCAGTAGGATATTTTTCCAGAATTGTCATTAGAAAAAATATTCCACTGTGGAAAAAGAAAGGTTGGGACTTTTACTGGCTCTCAGACATTTTGAGGTATATGTCCACCAGGACTGTAAAGAAACATTAATATACACAGACCATAACCCATTAACATTTGTGGAAAAGTTTACAAACTGAAATGCTGGAAACTTTAGATGGAGTCTGTTGTTACAACTCTAAGAGTTGTACATGTTTCAGGGGAAAATAGTGTTAACCCCTGAAGCTTTTTCAGAGATTTAACCATGCTAACTTATAAATGGTATAAAGAAAATGCTGTAAATTATTAGTAGAGTGAATGGCGCATAAATGCAGGAAGAAGAAAATTGTTAATGCTTTTTCAATTTCTATTTTTTGCATTGTAATGAAATGCATTTCAGGAATGGCGTTTCATTTCGCCAGGAACGGAGGTGTCATGGTCCTGTGTTTTTTTCTCTCGAGAAAATTGCAGTGCTCCTTTAGGAGTATAAAGAGATTAGTGCATCTTTAAGAACTCTACGGAGACAGTGAGCCAAAGTGCATTCTCGTTGTCAAGCAGCAGCCACACAGAGAGAGAAGATTCAATGTTGCAATTTTGACTTAAAAAAAAAAATTAGCTGAACAGCAGTCAGTTGAGAGACTGTTCCAGCAAGTGAAGGAAGAAGGAGAGCTCTGAGACAATTTAAACTGAAGGAAGAAAAGCTGTGTTGTTTCTCTCAGAATCATTAAAGAAATAGGAAAAAAGGCTTTTTTCTTTCACAACAAATTATTGATCTGCAGTGTTCATTGCTGGAAAAAAAAGTTTAATACTACAGCCGAACGCCTATATTTGAGGGGTCCTTTTTCTCATCGGACCTTGGAAGACTGCCAGTGGACTCCATTCGACTTTCTTTATTTTTGGTCAGCTAATTAAAATCCAAGCTACTGTTAGTTTGAGTATATGTACACAAATGCGGGAGTTAGATTTTTAAATAAGAAGTTATAAGGGCTTTAGAAATTGATTTATCTTAGTGTTTAAGATTTTATTTTTTTAAATAAAGTTAATTTGTTGATATCTAAAGATACCTGGTTTGGTTTGCTTCATTTGGGGGTTTGTTCAATTTGGCTGGTTTTTTTTTCCGACTTGGAAAGCTTAAAGAAATATGATGCGACCTGTAGAGTGTTGGGACTGAATTGACAGTGCGATCAGAATCATATATTTTGATTGTGGGCTTTGTCCTGAGCGGTCGTAACTTTTATCATTTCTCATCTCGATCCAAACTGCTTCTACATCCTGGTTTCCTGAACTTAGGTCATCACTCTCTATTGTGCTAATACTATCATTAATTAACAGAGCCACCCCTCCACCTTTTCCTAGCTTCCTGTCCAATAGTTTCAAAAATATTTGTGAATGTACTTTGAAAATCCTTTGGAAATCTATTGGAGCTGGCTGGGTACTAAGGTGTGAGTTAGTCAGTCGAAAACACCACCAGAGGGTGTAGTCTACAATACAAAGTTAATGATTTGCTCCCTAATGATACTGCCAGGAAGGCAGATCATAGTCTGCAGTGCTTTCAGGTTTTATCAGTGCTGCTTTGAATTGATGACAGAGTGATAAGCAGAAAGCATCCTCAGAATTTCCTCTGTAACATCCCTAAATAGCATCTGGCCTCTGCGCCTTCTGCTGCTGAACCCCTCATCCATGCATTTGTTACCTTCGGACCCGACTATTCCAGTGTTCTCTTGGCTGGCCTCCCACCTTTCACCCTCCATACACTTGAGCTCACCCAAAACTGTGGTGCCTGCATCCTAACTCGCAGTTCACCCATCACTCCTGCACTCGCTGACCTACATTGGTTCCTGGTCCAGCAGTGCCTCAATTAAAAAATTTCCATGATGTTCAAATCCCTTCTTGGCCTCGTCCCGCCCTATCTCTGTAACCTCCTCCAGGCCCGCAACCATCTTAGTGCTCTACATTCCTCCAATTCTGGTCTCTTCATCATCCCCCTCTTCCTTCACTCCACCATTGGTGGCTGTGCCTTCAGCCGTCTAGGCCTGAAGCTCTGAAATTGCCTCCCTAAACCTCCTTAAAACCTACTTCTTTGACTGAGCTTTTATTCACCTGTCCTAATATCTCCTCCTTTGGCTCAGTGTAATTTTTTTGTCTGATCATGCTCCTGTGGAGTGCCTTGGGACATAATATATTAAAGATGTTGTATAAAGGCAAGTTGTTGTTGCAGCACAGATCCCCAGTGTGATGTGATTCAGCTCAAGAACTCACCGTGTGACAGATTGTAAATGCAAACTCATGTCCAACATTATGTAGTGTTGTGTGTTAGTGCTCCAATACACTAGTCAAGTGATACAGCACTGTCAAGTGACTAGTGATACAGCACTGAAACAGGCCCTTCGGCCCACCGACTGTGCCGACCATCAACCATCCATTTATGCTAATCCTACATTAATCCCATATTCCCTACCACATCCCCTCCTACATTAATCCCATATTCCCTAGCTACACTAGGGGCAATTTACATATCAACCTGCAAGTCTTTGGCAGTGGGAGGAAACTGGAGCACCTGGCGGAAACCCACGCGGTCACAGGGAGAACTTGCAAACTCCACACAGGCAGTACCCAGAACTGAACCCGGGTCACCGGAGCTGTGAGGCTGCGGTGCTAGCCACTGTGCCGCCCCTTTTTTTTTTAATACTAATCCTACATTAATCCCATATTCCCTACCAGATCCCCTACCTACACTAGGGGCAATTTACAATGGCCAATTTACCTATCAACCTGCAAGTCTTTGGCTGTGGGAGGAAACCGGGGCACCCGGCAGAAACCCACGCGTTCACAGGGAGAACTTGCAAACTCCACACAGGCAGGACCCAGAACTGAACCTGGGTCGCTGGAGCTGTGAGGCTGCGGTGCTAACCACTGTGCTGCTAAGGTCATTACATTGTGTCAGTTTAGATCAGTTGGTAGCAGTACTGCCTCTGAATTAGGAGATTGTAGATTCGAGCCCCAATCCAGGACATGAGGTTATGTAGATACTTCAATACTGCTGTAAGAAGCAAGACTTGCATCTACATATTGCCTTTCATGACCTCAGCAATCCCTAAAGTACTTTACAGCCAATGAAGTACTTTTTAATTCTAGTCACTGTTGTAATGTTGGAAACAATCACAGCCAATTTGTGCACAGCAAGCTCCCAAACACCACAAGCTGACAATCACCAGATAATCTGTTTTTAGTGATGTTGATTGATGGAGGCCAGGACACTGGGATAATGCCCCTGCTGCTTTTCAAAATAGTGCCATGAGATCTTTTACATCCACTTGAAAGGGCAGGCAGGGCCTTGCTTTAATGTTTCATCTGAAAGACAGTAGCTCCTTCAGTAATGCACTGGAGTGTTGGCCTAGAATTTGTGCTCGGGTCCTGGAAATGGAACCCACAACCTTCTGACTCAGAAACAAGAGTTCTACCCACTGAGACACAGCTGGCACACTATTGTCAATGAGCTGTTCTTGTTAACTGTAAAAGCAGAGCCCTGTCTACCTGTTCTGATGTTTTAGATGGCACTATTTGAAGAAGTAAAGGGAGTGCTTCTGATGCCCTGGCAACATTCTTAGCTCATTTAACACCACCAAAAGCATTAACTAATTATTCATCTCTATACTTTGGGATCTTGCTGTTTGCAAAATAGCTGCTACCTTTGTCCCGATAACAGCATTCACTGCAATTCAAAGAAGTTCATTTTATTTATATAGATATATAAAGTGCTTTGAAATGTTTGAGCGATGATGATCTTTTCAACAGTTTTTTTTTTCTCAATTTAGAATCTAAACAGTTCCTGATTGAAACTCATATGCAGCAGAAAGCAGATGAAAAGGCAAGGTTATTGGAGAAGGTGAGTGTGCGAGGTATAGTGGTGGCTTTTTGTGATGAGCTTTCTGATTGTATCCCTCCCAGATGTTATGCGTTATGGTGATAACTGGTAAGATTGCTGCACTGATCCAGTGTGTTACAGGAAGCTAGTTAGGGAGATTGGGCTCACAGTTCTTTATCCTCTCCTAACTGGCCTTCTATTTTCCATTATCCATAAACTTGAGCTCATCCAAAATTCTGCTGCCCTTATTCCAGCTAGCGTTAAGTCCCGCTCACCCAGCACCTTGTGTTTGTTGACTAAAATAGGGTCCCATTCGGCAACAATTTTAAAATTCTCATTCTCATCTTCAAAAACACTAGTTCGGCCTCAGCTGGAGTATTGCGTCCAGTTCTGGGAGCTGCACTTTAGGAAAGACGTGAGTGCATTGGAGAGAGTACAGAAAAGATTCACGAGAATGCTTCCAGGGATGAGGAATTTCAGTTATGAAGATAGATTGGAGAAGTTAGGACTGTTTTCCTTGGAGAAGAGAAGGCTGAGAGGTGATTTGATCGAGGTATTCAAAATCATGAGGGGTCTGGATAGAGTAGATTAAGAGAAACTGTTCCCACTCGTGAAGGGATCGAGAACGAGAGGGCGCAGATTTAAAGTATTTGGTAAGAGAAGCAACAGTGACATGAGGAAAAACTTTTTCACACAGCAAGTGGTTAAGGTCTGGAATGCACTGCCTGAGAGTGTGGTGGAGGCAGGTTCAGTTGAAACATTCAAAAGGGAATTAGACTGTTATATGAAAAGGAAGAATGTGCAGGGTTACGGGGAGAAGGCGGTGGAATGGAACTGAGTGAATTGCTTTTTGGAAAGCTGGTGCAGACATGTTGGGCCGAATGGCCTCCTTCTGCTCTGCAATAATTCTGTGAAATCCCTTCATAGTCTCGCCCCTCTCTATTTCTGTAACATCCTCCAGTCTTACAACCCTCCGAGATCACAGAGACATTCCTTTGGCCAATCTTTTAATCACACACTCCAATATCTCCTCCTTTGGTTTGGTGTCAATTTTTATCTGATTACGTTCCTGTGAAGCACCTTGGGATGTTTTACTACATTAAAAGTGCTTTATAAAGGCACGTTGATGCAGATCCTACTCCCAGCCTGCACTGGCAGGTGGCAGTGCAAAGCAGAGACCAGTGTTCTTGTGCTGGTGCAGTAAGGGATGCTCATTTCAGTTTTGGGTCCAGGCAATCGTTGACATCCAATAATGAGAGTTTTACAGTGTATCAAACTGTGCTGTAAACTGTTCTGTAAGTAACTTTGACAGTAGGTGCTTCAAATCTGAAAATATTCCACTTCCCAGCACTGACACAGCTCACCATGTTCAGAAAATCCACCTGAGCGAGGGGGAGGACAGGGAAGGAGGAGGAAAGGGGAAGAGAGTTCCATAGCATGTAACCATTAGCAAGCTTCCCTGTTTTGATGTGGCCCTTTCACCACAGGAGGTGATATTTGTATTGGCTACTGGATCCAGACAGTAATTCCCACACAGATGTTAAACCCAATGGCCATCAGTCTGCCCCTCTATCGATGCTGCACTGAAAGGTTTATCAGTCATATGTAAATTTTGGAGCTGTTCCTCTGAACCACCTTCTCTTTCAATTCATTACTGTGAAAATAGAGGAGAAATGGAGGTTTTATACTGATTTATTTGCAAAACTCTCCGTTAATTCTGTCCATTTGTGTCCATTAGTACTTCTTAACCTAACCATTTAACTCTTTATAAGTTACAAACATATGAACAAAGATGGACATGAAAAGACTCTCTGGTCCATCCAGCCTGACCTGCACAATTCTGATAACTTGTATAACAACAATATATACACTCTGTACCCCACCCAAAAGCCACATGTTCTCCTGGGAGAGGTTAAAAAAATCCAGGCCAATTTATTTTTCATAGATACAGCACAGTGCCGACCATCAACTACCCATTTATGCTAATCCTACATTAATCCCATTTCCCTCTCACATCCCTACCTTCCCTCAAATCTCCTACCACCTACCTACACTAGGGGCAATTTACAATGGCCAGTTTACCTATCAACCCGCAAGTCTTTGGCATGTGGGAGGAAACCCATGCAGGTCACAGGGAGAACTTGCAAACTCTGCACAGGCAGTACCCAGAACCGAACCCGCGTCGCTGGAGCTGTGAGGCTGCGGTGCTAACCACTGCGCCACTGTGCTGCCCCAATTTGCAGGAAAGAAATCTGGGAAATTCCTCCCTGACCGACACCACCCCCCTCCCACCCCCTTGTGATCAAAATTAGTCCAGATGACGACGCTGGCCTTGAACTCCTTGCAGTACCTAACCTTTGTAAGAGATGATACCCGTCCCAACCAGAAACAGGTCCGGCTCTCGCTTGAAGGAATTCAGTGAATCAGTGTCCATCACACGAACCGGCAGCCTGTTCAAGAGGCCCACTATTCACTGGGAAAGGATCCACCTCCTGACATTGTAACAAGATATGGCCTTAAACAACTTAAAATTGTGATCCATGGTCCTCCCAGACCTATTTAATTGAAACAGACTGTCAACTGGAACACAATCTATTCCCTTCGTCATCCAGTAAACCTGTCACAGTACATTGAATTGTCTCCAATTCTCAGATTGTTGTACCTGTTCTCTAACACATGCATGCTTTTCATCTCTGATTCACTGAAAATTAATTATATAAATGCTTTACATTTCAAGTTTTTCCTTTCAGATTCTTAACACACATCTTACAGAAGCAGGGAGGGTGGCATAGCAGCTCAACAAGGCAATTAACATGTCACTTGCAGCATGTGAGTGAATTTGGATCAATAGGAATAACCTGGTGTTCCCTCATTACGCTGGGGAGGATTTTGATGAGATTGTCCATTTAATCTCGGGGCTTTTTAAAATTAATTAAAAAATATTGGATTTCACTCCTAATCATTAAATGGAAAACTCGAGAGCTGATTTAACGTTTATTTACAACAGCAGGCAGTGAGCTGTTCCACTGTTCACTTTGTTTGAATACACTAAAGGCCTAATTCTTGACCTTTGAAACCCTTCATCAATTTTGAGTCAGATAATGTATTTATTCAGTTGTGTCTAAGCAATGGTTTGGGTTTCTTGTTATACTGATGCCATCACATTTTGATACATAGTTTGAGTAAAACTGTGTCTAGGTTCTCCTGCTGCTAAAACTTCTACAACTTCACTCTAAAACATCAGAATTTTTAGGAACAGGAAAAACACAATGAGTCATAGAGTTATACAGCACAGAAACAGGCCCTTCGGCCCATCATGTCTGTGTTGGCCGTCATGCACCTATCTATTCTAATCCCATTTTCCAGCACTTGGCCCGTAGCCTTGTGTGCTATGGCGTTTCAAGTGCTCATCTAAATACTTCTTAAATGTTGGGTTCCTGCCTCCACCCCTTCAGGTAGTGTGTTCCAGATTCCAAACACCCCCCTGGTGAAAAGAATTTTCCTCAAATCCCCTCTAAACTTCCTGCCCCTTCCCTTAGAACATAGAACATACAGCACAGAACAGGCCCTTCGGCCCACAATGTTGTGCCGATCCTTTGTCCTCTGTCAAGGACAATTTAATCTATACCCCATCATTCTCCTTTATCCATATACCTATCCAAAAGCCTTTTGAAAGTCCCTAAAGTTTCTGACTCAACAACTTCCCCGGGCAAGGCATTCCATGCCTCGACCACTCTCTGGGTAAAGAACCTTCCCCTGACATCCCCCTTATATCTCCCACCCTTCACCTTAAATTTATGACCCCTTGTAACGCTTTGCTCCACCCGGGGAAAAAGTTTCTGACTGTCTATCCTATCTATTCCCCTGATCATCTTATAAACCTCTATCATGTCACCCCTCATCCTTCTCCTTTCTAATGAGAAGAGGCCTAGAATGTTCAGCCTTTCCTCGTAAGACTTATTCTCCATTCCAGGCAACATCCTGGTAAATCTCCTCTGCACCCTCTCCAAGGCTTCCACATCCTTCCTAAAATGAGGCGACCAGAACTGCACACAGTACTCCAAATGAGGCCTTACCAAGGTCCTGTACAGCTGCATCATCACCTCACGGCTCTTAAATTCAATCCCTCTGCTAATGAACGCTAACACCCCATATGCCTTCTTCACAGCCCTATCCACTTGAGTTGCAACTTTCAATGATCTATGCACATAGACCCCAAGGTCTCTCTGCTCCTCCACATGCCCAAGAACCCTACCGTTAACCCAGTATTTTGCATTCATGTTTGTCCTTCCAAAATGGACGACCTCACACTTTTCAGGGTTAAACTCCATCTGCCACTTTTCAGCCCAGCACTGCAACCTATCCAAGTCCCTTTGCAGACGACAATAGCCCTCCTCGGTATCCACAACTCCACCAACCTTTGTATCATCTGCAAATTTACTGACCCACCCTTCGACTTCCTCATCCAAGTCGTTAATAAAAATCACAAACAGGAGAGGACCCAGAACTGATCCCTGCGGCACGCCACTGGTAACTGGGCTCCAGGCTGAGTATTTACCATCTAAGACCACTCTCTGCCTTCTATCAGTTAGCCAATTCTTAATCCAACTGGCCACATTCCCCACTATCCCATGCCTCCTGACTTTCTCCATAAGTCTACCATGGGGGACCTTATCAAATGCCTTACTAAAATCCATGTACACCACATCCACTGGTTTACCCTCATCCACTTGCTTGGTCACCTGCTCAAAGAATTCAATCAGGCTTGTGAGGCAAGACCTACCCCTCACAAAACCGTGCTGACTGTCCCGAATCAAGCAGTGTCTTTCCAGATGCTCAGAAATCCTATCCCTCAGCACCTTTTCCATCAACTTGCCTACCACCGAAGTAAGACTAACTGGCCTGTAATTCCCAGGGTTGTTCCTATTCCCTTTCTTGAACAGGGGCACAACATTTGCCACCCTCCAATCACCTGGTACCACCCCCGTCAGCAGAGAAGATGAAAAGATCATTGCCAGCGGCTCTGCAATTTCATCCCTTGCTTCCCATAACATCCTTGGATATACCCCGTCAGGCCCGGGAGACTTGTCTATCTTCAAGTTATTCAAAAACCCCAACACATCTTCCCTCCTAACGAGCACTTCCTCGAGCTTACCATTCTGTTTCACACCGTCCTCTTCAGTAATACACCCCTTCTCATTCGTAAATACCGAAGAGAAGTACTCATTCAAAACCTCACTTATCTCTTCCGGCTCAACACACAGTCTCCCGCTATTGTCCTTGACCGGACCTATGGTCCCCCTAGTCATCCTCATATTTCTGACATACGCGTAAAAGGCCTTGGGGTTTTCTTTTATCCTACCCGCCAAGCATTTTTCATGCCCTCTCTTAGCTCTCCTAATCCCTTTCTTCAGATCCTTCCTGGCCATCTTGTATCCCTCCAGAGCTATGCCTGTGCCCTTTTTCCTCAACTTTATATACGCATCCTTCTTCTTCCTAACAAGACTCTCAACCTCTCTTGTCAACCACGGTTCCCTCACATGACCATCCCTTCCCTGTCTGACAGGGACATGCTTATCAATGGCCCCTACTATCTGCTTCTTGAAAAAGTTCCACATTTCGACCGTGCCCTTCCCTGCCAGCATATGCTCCCAACTTATGCTCCTCAGTTCCTGCCTGACAGCATCATATCTACCCTTCCCCCAATTGTAAACCTTGCCCTGTTGCACATACCTATCCCTCTCCATTACCACAGTGAATGCTACAGAATTGTGATCACTATCTCCAAAGTGCTCGCCCACCAACAGCTCTATCACTTGCCCTGGTTCATTACCTAGTACCAAATCCAATATTGCCTCCCCTCTGGTCGGGCAGTCTACATACTGAGTCAGAAAAGCTTCCTGGACATACTGCACAAACACTACCCCATCCAAACTATTCGATCTAAAGAGTTGCCAATCAATATTTGGGAAGTTGAAATCCCCCATAATTACTACCCTGTGACTTCTGCTCCTTTCCAAAATCTGTTTCCCAATCTGCTCTTCCACCTCCCTGCTGCTATTGGGGGGCCTATAGAAAACTCCCATCAAGGTGACTGCTCCTTTCCTGTTCCTGACCTCAACCCACAGTGCCTCAGTCGGCAGATCCTCCTCGAAAATTCTTTCAGCAGTTGTTACACTATTTCTAACTAACAATGCCACCCCCCCACCTCTTTTACCACCATTCCTAATCTTATGAAAACATCTATAACCAGGTACCTCCAAAAACCATTCCTCCCCCTCACCTATCCACGTTTCAGTGATGGCCACAACATCGTAGTCCCAAGTGCCCATCCACGCCTTCAATTCACTCACCTTATTCCTGATGCTTCTTGCGTTGAAGTATACGCACTTTAACCCTTCTCCGTGCCCATCTGTCCTCTGTGACAGTGCTACCTTCCCCAATACCTCACTACACTCTTTGTCTTTCTGAGTGGACCCACTGGTCCCTGGATTACAAGTCCGTTTCCCATCCCCCTCCCAAACTAGTTTAAACCCTCCCGAACAGTACTAGCAAACCTCCCTCCCAGGATATTGGTGCCCCTCTGGTTCAGATGCAGCCCGTCCTGTTTGAACAGGTCCCATCTTCCCCAGAATGCAGTCCAATTATCCAAGAACTGGAAGCCCTCCCTCCTACACCATTCCTGCAGCCACGTGTTCAGCTGTGCTCTCTCCCTATTCCTAGCCTCACTATCATGTGGCGCCGGCAACAAACCAGAGATAACAACTCTGTCCGTCCGAGCTTTCAGCTTCCAGCCTAACTCCCTAAACTCACTTCTAACATCTGTGCCACCCTTCCTTCCTACGTCGTTGGTGCCAATGTGCACCACGACCTCTGGCTGCTCCCCCTCCCCTTTAAGGATCCTGAAGACGCGATCACAAACATCACGGACCCTGGCACCAGGGAGGCAACAAACCATCCGTGCGTCTCGCCTGCGCCCACAGAACCGCCTGTCCGTACTCCTCACCATCGAGTCCCCGATGACTAGTGCTCTCCCATTCTCCCTCCTTCCCTTCTGAGCCACAGTGCAGGACCCCGTGCCAGAGGCCCGGTCACTGCAGCCTGCCCCCGATAGGCCGTCCCCCCCAACAGTATCTAAAACTGTATACTTGTTGTTGAGGGGAACGACCACAGGAGATCCCTGCACTGACCTCTTCCCACCTCTAACTGTTACCCAGCTGCCTTTGATTTGTGGAGTAACGACCTCCGTGTAGCTTCTATCTATCAACCCCTCAGCTTCCCGAATGATCCTCAGTTCATCCAGCTCCAGCTCCAATTCCCTAACACGGTCTGATAGGAGCTGGAGACGGATGCACTTCCAGCAGGTGAAGTCGGCAGGGCCACCGGAGGTTTCCCTCACCTCGAACATTCTGCAGGAGGAGCAATACACTACACTGGCTGCCATTTCTTTTATTCAATTACCCCTTAGTTAAGTACAACTATAGATATTAACAAAAACAGTAAATAGCTTACCTGCTCAGTCCTTTTTGGTTAGAGGAGGAGGGTAAAAAGGGTCTTATTATTAGGTTAGAGGAGGAGGATGGGTGGGAGACACTACATGTGTAGTGGCTCGGGTTTACTCAGCTCCGCACCTTTAAGGAAAATACCTACCCAGGAGTCCTCGCTGCCGACCAGCTTCCGGTTCCTCCGGCGCCAAAAGAAACTCAAAGACAAGGAAAACAGTAAGTAAAACAGTAAGTACTTACTTTTAAAACACAGCTCCTGATGCCTTCACTCACCCACCGAAGAGTCGCTACCTTCTCCTGCTGCTCCGCCGGGAAATGAAGTTCAATAACTTCCCTTAAATCTGTGCCCCCTGGTTATTGATCCCTCCGCTAAGGGAAAAAGTTTCTTCCTATCTATCCTACCCGTGCCCCTCATAATTTTGTAAACCTCAATCAGGTCCCCCCTCAGCCTTCTCTGCTTTAAGAGTCTGTCTCTTTTTCATGGATAAACCCCACTTTCAAATGTCAACTTTGCTCAGTGTTAATACTTTTGCTTCTGAGTGAGAAGGTTGTGATTCTAAGTGCTGCTTCAGCATTTAATCTCATAATCTAAAATGACATGGTGCAGAGGAAGTGCTGCTTTGTCAGAGGTGCTGTCTTCTGGATGAGATGTTAAACTGCAGCCTGGTCTGTCTATTCAGGTGGATGTAAAAAGTTGTATTTAAAGTCGAGCAGGGCAGTTCTTCCAGTGTCCTGACCAACATTTATCCTCAATCTACACCACCAAAACACATTACAGAGTGGATTTATCTCATTGCTGTTCATGGGACCTTGATTTGCACATAACAACAGTGACTACACTTCAAAGTAATTTATTGGTTTTAAAGTGCTTTGGAATATCCTGAGTTTGTGAAAGAGGTCATATTAATACAGTTCTTTCCTTCTTTACTTGCTTTTTCACCATATTGTTCAATTGTTTTTATCTCCATGAATGCATCTCATTGTCTCTTAAAGCTATTAATATTTTCTGTTTCAAGTTTCTTCCTTGGTAACTTATTCCACAATTCTGTTGCCATTTGTGAGAAAATTCTGGGTGCCTCAGTTGCTCACTCCTTTCTGTGACTATCTCCAGTTACACAACCAATGCCTCGATGGAGGATTTGTTTTATTTCTCTAATTCACTCATTACAATGTGGAGGAAGGAGTTTTCTCCTTCTGAGTGGACAAGGATTGATGTTGCTATCCTGTCAGTCTTCATATTTTAGAATTGACTGAATAGTTCTTTGGAGAGCCAACATGGACTAGATGGGCCGAATGGCCACCTTCTGTGCCATAAGTGACTATGACAATGTTTTTCCAAAGCTGCGACCTCTACCACTTGGAAGAACAAGGGCAGCAGATGCGTGGGAACGCCACTACCTGCAAGTTCTCCTCCAAGTCAAACACCATCCTGACTTGGAACTATATCGCCTTTCATTAATTTATTTTCAGTAATTAATCATTACTTGAGCACATGTCCCCTTTAAAAGAAAATTCTGGTAGACAGGAATGTTCTGTAAATAAATTTACATTCGGAAAAAGTAAATGCTTTTTAATAGTGCATTCTCATAGTGCATTGTTTGCTCAAAGCTACCCTCAGCTGGGCATGCTGCCAAGTGCAAGCAATCTGGCTGGATGGGTTTAGAAAGCTGCTAAGACCTGCAGCCTGCCACACCAGAAGCACCTCGTCAGCATTCCTATGCCTCTGATTAATGAGGCAATACACTACATATCGTCCATTAGAATCCATTACATCTTCCTTAGCAATCTGATTAGGAGTCAGAGTGTCATTTTTGATGAAATAATCATTTAATTTCTCAAATTTCATGACAATATGGACAATCGATTTACAGTTTCCACTCTGTATGAACTTTTGGTGTGATCGAGGTGTAAGAAATTGTTGGATTAAGAAGATTTGTAGTGAAATATTCAAATATAACACCCAGATCAGTTTGATTAATTCCATCAATTTAGATAGGATTGCTGTAAATGTCAGGTGTTTTATGCTTCAGTAACTATATTAGATTATGTAATTATGTATGACTTCGAGCCCTCTACCCCAGGGGGTCTCTGTAACTTGAATGGTGCAGTCTCAGTTTGGAGTCTCCATGCAAATCAAGGTAGTGGAGATTACAGGAATAAATCCACCACCAGCTCAGTGCATTTTGTTTGTTGTGCTTGGAGGAAAGGAATGGACACTATTTGCCTTACTCTCCTGAATCCTGGTTTGCGAAACACAGTGTCATCAAATTCCTGGAGACACAATTGAGTGCTAGCCAGGAATTCAGTATAAAAAGGATTTTCATTTTATTTTCTCATCTCCTCTTGTGACTTAAACTTGGCAGCATTTCATAGGTGCCAGACACTCTAGTATCTCACTCAGGTGGTTACGTGCAGCTCAAACAGGACAGGGCTAAGCAATCGCAAAACCAACGGATCAGATCTAAGCTCTGCAGTCCTGATATGTCCAGTAGTGAATGGTGGTGGACAATTAAACAACTGACAGGAAGAGTCAGTGCCACAAACATACCCATCCTCAACGATGGGGGAGCCCAGCACATCAGTGCTAAAATCAAGGCTAAAGCATTTACAACAATCTTCAGTCAGAAGTGCCGAGTGGATTATGCATCTCGATCTCCTCCTGAGGTCCCCAGCATCGCAGATGCCAGTCTTCAGCCAATCCGATTCACTCCATGTGATATCAAGAAATGGCTGAAGGCACTGGATACTGCTAAGGCTATAGGCCCTGACAACATTTCAGCAATAATACTGAAGATTTGTTCCAGAACTTGCCGTGCCCCTTGCCAAGCTGTTCCAGTACTGATACAATACTGGCATCTACCAGACAATGTGGAAAATTGCACCTGTCCTGCGCACGAAAAGCAGGACAAATCTAACCCGGCCAATTACCACCCTATCAATCTACTCCCGATCATTGGCAAAGTGATGGAAGGGGTCGGTGACAGTGCTATCAAGCGGCAATTGCTCAGCAATAACCTGCTCAGTGAGGCTCAGTTTAGGTTCCGCCAGGGCCACTCAGCTCCTGACCTCGTTCCAGCCTTGGTCCAAATGTGGACAAAAGAGCTGAACACCAGAGGTGAGGTGAGAGACTGCCCTTGGCATCAAGGCAGTATTTGACCAAGTATAGCATCAAGGAGCCCCAGCAAAACTGAAGTCAATGGGAATCGGGGAGAATTCTCCACTTTTGGAGTCATACCTAGCACAAAAGAAGATGGTTGTGTTTGTTGGAGGTCAATCATCAGTCCCAGGACGTCACTGCAGGAGTTCCTCAGGGTAGTATCCTAGGCCCAACCATCTTCAGCTGCTTCATCAATGACCTTCCCTCCATCATATGGTCAGAAGTGAGGACGTTCGCTGATGAATGCACAATGTTCAGCACCATTCGTGACTCCTCCGATACTGAAGCAGTCCATGTAGAAATGCAGCAAGACTGGGACAACATCCAGGCTTGGGCTGAAAAGTGGCAAATAACATTCGTGCCACACAAGTGCCAGGCAATGACCATCTAAAACAAGAGAGAATCTAACCATCTCCCCTTGCCGTTCAGTGGCATTACCAACACTGAATCCCACACAATCAACATCCTGGGGGTCACCATTGACCAGAAACTGAAACATAACTGCTGTGGCTACAAGAGCAGGTCAGAGGCTGAGAATTCTGCAGTGAGTTACTCACCTCCTGACTCCCCAAACCTGTCCACCTTCTACAAGGCACAAGTCAGGAGTGTGATGGAATACTCTCCACTTGCCTGGATGGGTGCAGCTCCAACAACACTCTAAGCTTGACACCATCCAGGACAAAGCAGCGCACCTGATTGGCACCCCATCTACCACCTTCAACATACACTCCCTCCACCCCTGATGCACAGTGGCAGCAGTGTGTACCATCTACAAGATGCACTGCAGCAACATACCAAGGCTCCTTATACAGCACCTTACAAATCCATGACCTGTACCACCTAGAAGGACAAGGGCAGCAGATGCATGGGAACACCACCATCTACAAGTTCCCCTCCAAGCCACACACCATCCTGACTTGGAACTATATCGCCGCTTCTTCACTGTCGCTGGGTCAAAATCCTGGAGCTCCCTTCCTAACAGCACTGTGGGTGTACCTACCTCACAAGGACTGCAGCAGTTTGGGATGGGCAATAAATGCTGGCCTAGGCAGCGACGCCCACATCCCCAGAACAAAAAAAGTCAGAACACTTACTTAATAGTGGAGGATATTACAGTAGGCTGGGGTCACCCAATATCCAAGCACATGATGGGTAGAAGTTCAGGCGTGCTCATTTTTGGGCAAAGGCTCCACATTCAGGTTAGTAAATTTCAGAAACTTACTTTTTTGGTAGCAGGCAGTCCCAAGATGCTGCCTCAGCACACAGGGTGCCTTAAACAGATGCTGTCCTTTTTTGACATACCTGTTTTAAACATGGGTGCTACAATGTTTTTTTCCTTTCCTAATATGGTGGTTGGTGCCTGCAATGTTGGGGATTCAGTTGGCCAGTTAATGTATGGCTGAGTTTATAGACCATTCACCTTGTAGTAGGAGCTGCTGGATAGTGATCAGGAGCAGGAACCCTAGCTGGTTAACATTCCTCCTCCCTCACTAGCCCAGGAATGTTGAGGTCAACAGCAACCTCAATGCAGACCCACATGAGATCACCTGATTCAAATGGGGAATTGTATCTAGAAGCATTTGTTACATAATATAAAAGCAAAATACTGCAGATGCTAGAAATCTGAAATAAAAACAAGAAATGCTGGAAATACTCAGCAGGTCTGGCAGCATCTGTAGAGAGAGAAGCAGAGTTAACAGTGACCCTTCTTCATAACTCTTTACACTGTTGCTCAGCTTACTAGTGTTTGAGAACAGAACACGAAGGACTTCTTAGAAATTGGAACAGTTTGTGTAAATGCTCTGCAGCACTGACAAATGCCTAAGCCCTGTCAGGTTTGCAGAAAGCTGCAGTTTTAGGGATTTATGGTGCCAAGATGGGATGCAGTTCCCGCAGGGGCCAGCGCCCAGAACATGCTCAGCGGTTGTTAGTGGTTAAGAGAGTCAAGGGTCAGCCTTGCTCAGAGACTCTTTAACTAATTAACCTTTGCAGCCTTTCTAGCCTGTGAATGAAGAACAGTAATTGAATGCTAGGCTTAACCCTTTTGTGGCAAGGTTACAGCTCCTCAGGAGTACTCTGTGCAATACAGGTCACCACACCTACTGGCCTGCAGAGAATGTGCAATGTAACAAAGACAATATCTGCTTTCAGGAATGTGGTTATTGAGAAGAAATGAAAGAAGTTGGGGATTGAGTCAGTGGGAAAAGTATGAAATCAAAGCAGAAAATGCTGTAAATACACTGTTAATGTAGATGTTAAATGGAGGGCCCATCTCAAATGCTCAGGTGAACATAAAAGGTCCCACGACACTTTTCAAAGAAGGGCAGAGGAGTTCCTCCAGTGTATGGGACAATATTTCTTTAACCAGCATCACCAAAAACACATTAACTGCACATTCACCTCCGTTGCAATTTGTTGGATCTTGCCATGCCCAAACTTGCTGCCACATTTGTCTACAAAACAACAATGACTGCATTTCAAAAGTAATTCTTAGTCTGTAAAGCTCTTTGGGACATCTTGAGGATGTGAAATTGAAGTCAGTCTTTCTAAAAGGTGCACTTTGAGAGGCAATCTAAATGGCGTTTCCCATTCCTTACTTTTTGTATAATCCTTGAGCTTGTACCCAGAAAGGACAGAAGTGAACACATCTGCAATACAGTACAATCTTCCAATTTCTGAATATAATGTGTAACTCTCCTAATAGCTCTATTGGGAACTGCAATTCCTGGTGTGAGACTGACCAATACAGATCAGGCGGGTTCTACATTCAGTACCCAAGCTATGCACATCAAATAATTAGCTCTGACTCAAGGGTAGGGAGGGGGGAAATTTAATTGGACTTCTTGCTCCCGATTGCTATCTAGTTACTCTTGCTGAAAGATGCACATTTGTAGATGTTGGTGAAGGGTTAGGACTATTGGCTGCGATGATCCCTCTCCAAAAATCAAGTGGCACCATTAACTGTAAGGGCTGAGTCATGGAGAATAGCCAATTGGATGAGTTGGTAAAGAGCAGTGTGGGAGTGTGACACTGAACCCTAGCGACAGTCCATAATTTCAAGCGTTGAGGGGAGAACATTAGTGCAACATTTAGTTTTCATCAATAGAATTAAAGTTACTAAAAATGAAAGTTTTGAGTGCAGTGACTGATTCATTGAGAGGAGTGCAATAGGTTGTTGCCTTCGCACAACGGATATTTTTCAGTTCTGATGTGGAATTCTGCAATCATTACAAGTCTGGTATATATCAAATATACATTCATTGATGTTTTATTACATGGCAAGATTAACTAGTTGACTTAAAACGATCATAAATCTAAATCCCCAAAATTCATAACTGAATCAAAAGATTTCAGGTTGAGGCAGTGTTAGTTTGATGTATGTTAACTGATTTCAGTAGAGAAATAAAAATCTGTACAGAATTAGGAGTTGGTTGGAATGAGGTGAATTTAGACTGCATCATAAACCACAGGAGAGAAGTGGGAAAGGTTTATGGGGCATCATTCAAGCAGTGAAATTAAATTATAGCCTTTTACTCATGTTCATCTGTATATTGTTTTAAATAATACATACTGTTAGGTTAATAAAGGGAAAAGTACAATGGATAAAAGTTTAGCTGAAATGATCTGGATGGACCACCTTGAAAGGCTATTGTGGTCCTGTCACTGCAAAATTCACTGTCACAGGATTTGCAGAGGAGGTTGTGCTATAAAGGAAAGGAAATTATAGGGCAACTGGAACCATATTTGTAATGAGTTCTTTTTATATTGTCTGATGCAACATAAATGAGATCTGTGGAGAGTTCAGTTGGTTGAAGATCTCAAACAGGTTTATTTACAGCTAAACTATTATACACAGTACAGAGCCAACTATCTACAGAGCCTGCCTCCAGGTGTTCCAGTAGTGGAGTGCCTCTGGCAAGTAATCACATGACTACATCCTGGAACTGAGCTCATTAGCATACTAAGATCTTAAAGGGACATCACTCTTAAAGGTAATCATACATCAATATTAAACATGCTAACTAATTACAGAGAACCCTTCTGGTTCTAAGCATTACTGAAATTCTGCAAAGGAACAAAGAGAGATAGCTCTTCGATTTTTCTGTGGGTAAATGCACTGTCCAGTGTGTTACTGATCCTTACAGACCAGAAAGTCCAAAGAACTGAGTTTGTCTATTTCCACGGTGGACAGTTGCCGTCCACGGCTGTTGGATGGCTGATGACTGGATCAGGGCGTGGGTGGTGCATTCCATGATTAAGATTGCTGTCATCCTCTGTCGAGGTTCACACATGGAATGGTTTCAGAGAACCACCAGTGCTGTTGGAATCCTACCCATAGGGATTCAACACCTTCAAGAAAGGAGGGGAGGGAAAAAATGTCAAGAAAACAGATTTGAAAGGCAAACTTTAATAAGAATGGACTGTAATGTGTCAACTTGACTTGGTGTTTACACTTTTGTGGAGGCTATTGGTTGAAGCCTTATCCTCAATATGATTTCAAATCCTAGAGTAACAGTCCAGTGCAGTACTAAGGGAGTGCTGAATTGTTAGAGGTGCTATCCTTTAAAGAAAGGTGCTGTCTGGCTGTTCCATTAGTTCCGGTTGATGTTACACATCCTGCACTATTATTCTAAGAAGAACATGGCGTTTTCCTGGTGTCCAATCAAACCTTCCTTTCGCAACCAAAAATAGGTTAACTGGTTCTTTGTCTCATTGCCTGTTCTGGATGTTGCTGTGCACAGAATGGGCTGCTGTATTTGTCTCTGTAACAATGCTTCATGAGATTTGTAAGTTATTGATTGTGTGGAGCTTCCATAATGTGCCATGGTGATGTAAGTTAATGACATCAGAATGACCGAAACAGAAGGCGCTTTTATTTATTGAGGAAGGAAGATGCAGAGATTGTCTAAATTGTGATTTCCTGGAACGGAGGATAAAGAATGGAACAAATAACAGCAATGACTACAATCATTCTTTCTGCAGGCAAAGAAGCGAGAAGAGATCTTGGAGTTAATCAATAAACAGAGGGAGGAAAGAATACGGGTAAGAGAAATGATTCATTCCATAGATGATGCAGGGACTTCTGGGGATACATGTACCAGTCAACATACTACAACCAGAAATCAGCCTGCAGGTTGTACTGGACAAATTTCTAGAAGTGGGCATACACTTGGGATCAGAATTGCCACTATTCTATAACAGCTTTGTGACTTTAACTCATCCATGTAATATGAGACAATAAGTATTATGAATTAGGAAGCCATTCCTTCCATCTGGCTCACTCTGTCATTTTGCTGTTCTTTCAGTTCCCCATTAGTCCCCAAAATCCTCCAAATGGCATTCAGATAAATGAATCCTACATGGTGCAATTTGTTTTCATGAGGTTCAGAATTTTATGTGGGATCGGCTGCAATTAGAAGCAGCTAAAATTAGTATAATAGTACTGGGGGATTATGCAGCCATCCCCCCCCACCCCACCCCCCCCCCCTCCCGTCTGTAACTTTTGCCAGACCCTGGCATTCCATTCTCATCCCATTTGCAAGTGAGATGTTGCTGGAGTTGGGATTTAAAGCTCTTCTCTGTCCTTCCTTTTGCTCTTCATAAAGAACAGAAAGTGGTAATTAAGAGGTGGGGCAATCTGTGACACAAATAAAAGGGATATTCAGCAACTGCACTATGTGGCATCAATGAAATCAGGAGCTCGCTGTGTGAGCTATCGCTGGTACAGGCCCATGCCCATCATTTAGTGATAGAATGTGTTGGAGGATTTTTGAAAGTGGCCTTAAAACACCATTCTGCTTGAGATTGTGGCCCTTGACAAAGGTTTAGTGTGGAGTGGCATGGTAGAAGATGTCTTTTCTTATATTGTACAGGAGGAGATGTTACTGGAGCTGATCCTGTCTGCTTATGGCCTGGAAGTACTTGGTCCCCATCGCTTGGTGAAATTGGGCAAGCTTCCATTTCACATTAATGAGGACAAAAGATCTTCTTTTCATTTCCTTCAAAATCTGTTTTTTTTTATTTCCAAAATATACTTTATTCATTAAAAATCTGTAAAAATTACATTCCCAAACAATTTAAAACAGCATCAAGTCAAAAAATACAAACAGTGCAAAGGTGATCAGTTTCCTTCTATACAATTATGAGTTGCCTCACAACCCTTCCATTTCACATTTGTCCTGCCAGATACATTTTTACATTATACAGGAGACAGAAATTTTCCCGATACAGTTCGAGGGGTTTCCCCATGGATCCAGCCCCTCAGTTCAGCTTGGTGGGGGGACCTTACACTGTGGTCTTTCCCCAATGAACCTTTGCTGCGACCGCCCCAAGCTTTAGTGCGTCCCTCAGCACGTAGTCCTGGACCTTGGAATGTGCCAGACTGCAACATTCAGTGGTGGACAACTCTTTACGCTGGAAGACCAGCATGTTTCGGGCAGACCAAAGGGCGTCTTTCACCGAATTGATAGTCCTCCAGCAGCAGTTGATGTTTGTCTCGGTGTGCGTCCCTGGGAACAGCCCGTAGAGCACAGACTCCTGTGTTACAGAGCTGCTTGGGATGAACCTCGACAAAAACCACTGCATCTCTTTCCACACCTGCTTTGCGAAGACACATTCCAGGAGGAGGTGGGCGACCGTCTCTTCCCCACCACAGCCAACGCGGGGTCACTGTGCGGAGGGGGCGAGACTTCGGGTGTGCATGAAGGATCTGACGGGAAGGGCCCTTCTCACCACCAGCCAAGCTACGTCTTGGTGCTTGTTTGAAAGTTCTGGTGATGAGGCATTCCGCCAAATGACTTTGACGGTCTGCTCGGGGAACCATCCGACAGGATCCACCGTCTCCTTTTCTCGTAGGCCCTTGAGGACATTCCGTGCAGCCCACTGCCTGATGGACCAGTGGTCAAAGGTGTTTTCCCGCAGAAACTGCTCCACGAAGGATAGGTGGTACGGCACGGCCCAACTGCATGGAGCGTTCCGCGGCAATGTGGCCAAGCCCATCCTTCGCAACACCGGGGACAGATAGAACCTCAGCACGTAGTGACACTTGGAGTTTGCGTACTGGAGGTCTGCACACAGCAGACGAAGGTGGTCATCAGGATGAGGGCCATGTTGGGTACATTTTTCCCGCCCTTGTCCAGAGATTTGAACATCGTGTCCCTCCGGACCCGGTTCATTTTAGATCCCCAGATGAAGCGGAAAATGGCTCGGGTGACTGCCACGACGCAGGAGTGGGGTATGGGCCAGACCTGCGCCACGTAGAGCAACAACATGAGCGCCTCGCACCTGAGAACCTGGTTCTTACCCACAATGGAGAGAGATCGCTGCCCCCACATGCCCAACTTTTGTTGTACCTTGGCTACTCGCTCCTCCCATGTTTTGGTGCACGCCCCGGCCCTTCCGAACCATATCCCCAGCACCTTCAGGTAATCTGACCTGACGGTGAAGGGGACAAAGGATCTGTCAGCCCAGTTCCCAAAGAACATGGCCTCGCTCTTGCCGTGGTTAACTTTGGCTCCCGAGGCCAGTTCGAACTGGTCGCAGATGCTCATCAGTCTGTGCACAGACAGCAGATCCGAGCAGAAGACGGCGACGTCATCCATATACAGGGAGGTTTTAACCTGAGTGCCTCCGCTGCCTGGGATTGTCACCCCTCCTATGCTCGCATCCTTCCTAATAGACTCAGCAAAGGGTTCAATACAGCAAACAAACAAGACCGGGGAGAGAGGACAGCCCTGTCTGACTCTAGATTTGATCGGGAAACTTTCCGATTCCCACCCGTTGATTGAGACTGCGCTACTGATGTTTGTGTAGAGCAGTTGGATCCAATTGCAGATTCCCTCCACTAACCCCATTTTGGAAAGCACGTCCATCATGTAGGTGTGCGATATCCTGTCAAAAGCCTTCTCCTGGTCCAGGCTGATGAGGCAGGTGTCCACCCTCCTGTCCCGTACGTAGGCGATCGTATCCCTGAGTAGCGCGAGACTATCAGAGATCTTCCTGCCGGGTACAGTACAGGTCTGATCGGGGTGAATCACCAACTCCAGAGCAGATTTGACTCGACTGGCTATGACTTGGACAGAATCTTGTAGTCAAAATTAAGCAGTGAGATGGGCTGCCAATTTCTGATTTCTGCCCTCTCCCCCTTCTGCTTGTAAATGAGGGTGATGATGCCTTTCCTCATGGATTCTGACATGCTGCCGGCCAGGAGCATACTCTCGTATACTTCCAGCAGGTCCGGGCCGACCCAGTCCCACAGGGCCGAGTACAACTCGACCGATAAGCCGTCGCTCCCGGGAGTTTTACTCGTCTCGAAGGATTCGACGGCCTTTGTCAGCTCGTCCAGAGTTAGCGGCTTGTCCAGTCTCCCCCTCGTGCTGTCATCTAAGACCTCTGTGATAGATGACAGGAAGGCAGGAAGGACTGGGAGGCTTTGCTGTCTGTGGGCTTCGCGTCATACAGCCCAGCATAAAAGGATTTGCTGATCCTTAGTATGTCGGACTGCGAAGACGTTACCGAGCCATCTTCTTCCTTCAGGCTACTGATAACAGAGCTCTCTCTGTGTACCTTTTGGAAGAAGTAACGCGAGCACGTCTCATCCTGCTCAATTGAGCGGACTCTGGACCGGAAGATGATCTTGGAGGCTTCCTTGGCAAAGAGCGAGGCCTGCTGGCTCTTCACCTCTTGGAGGTCCGCTTTGACCTCGACCCCCATTGACTGCAACCGGAGTAGATTTTGCATAATTTTCTGGAGTCGGGACATTTCCCTCTGTCTCTCTCTCGCCCTCTGAACACCTTTGTGGATGAAGAACCTCTTGATGTTCTCCTTGATCGCTTCCCACCAGTGAACTGGAGACTCAGAGGGGTTTCACGGTCCTCCAACCTTTGTAATCCCTTTTGAGTTCCTCAACGTTCTCTGGGTTCAGCAGTGTAGCGTTGAGCTTCCACGTCCCTCTGCCAACCCACTGGTCGTCCTGTAAGTGACAGTCGGCCAGTAAGAGGCAGTGGTCGGAGAGGAACACCGGCGTGATGTTGGTGGATCTGACCGTGACGGCACGGGACACAAACAGGAAGTCAATCCTGGAACGGGCAGATCTTGACCATGTGTATCTACGCTGCGCTCCGTCTGCAGGTTTGCTGAAGACGTCGTGCAGTTTGGCATCTTTAACTGTTTCCATTAGGAATCTGGACGTAGCGTCCAGTTTGCTGTTGTCACTGCCGGATCGTCCAGCCGCATCGATGATGCAGTTGAAGTCACCGCCTAGGATGACCGGCCTGGACGTCGCCAGCAGCAGTGGGAGCTGCTGGAAGACGGTCAGCCGCTCGCTGCGTTGTACCGGGGCGTACACGTTGATCAACCGGAGCGGAGCGTTGTTGTACATCACGTCTGCTACGAGGAGGCGATCGCCCACCACCTCCTTAACTTCGGAGATGGTGAAGTTACCTCCCCGCAGCAGAATACCCAGGCCGGAGGAACGGCAATCATTACCCCCCGACCAGATCGATGGCCCGTGGGACCACCACCGCGACCACTGCCTGTAGGTGCTGAGGTGTGGTATTCCACACTCCTGCAGAAACAGTAGGTCAGCTTTGACCTTGGCAAGGTAATCCAAGGTTGAAACACATCGTGTAGTAGATTTAATGCTACGCACATTAATGGAAGCAATTCTTACACCCATTTTTAAAAAGTTATTTGTTGCTTCCCATACCATTTGTCCTTGCTAGTCCCAGTCCTTCGGGATGTTCCTGCATACCCATCGTATGCGCAAGCAGTTTTACGTTGGTTGGGCTCAGAAACCCCTCCTGCTTTTTCATGCAGTGTTTGTTCCGCTCGGGTGACATCGGGGGGGGGGGGTCTTGTAGGCAGAGGGGATTGGGTTGTCCTCAGCTGCTTCCATCTGTTCCTCCTCGGAAACATCACTGCTCCCGGCTTCCCGGAGCTCAGGTACGCCAGACGTGTCTTTGCTCCCGGTGTCCCGGAGCTGAGATGCGTTGGCCACGTCGTTACGTGTGGCGCATTGGGGCTGGGGCACGCCGGGCCCATCACAGCTTCCAGTGCCCGGGGGCTGGGATGCTTTATCATCCATCTCGGAGTTCTGCCGCCTCTTTTGAAGGGGCTGTCGTTCCAGCATTCCCCTGTCCAGTGAAGAGGAGTTGTTGCAGTCTGTCTCAGAAGATAGCCTCCTCTTGCCACTGGTTTGGGTGTTGGCCTGTTCTGCTTTGGGGTGTTTTTTCCTTGCGGTTTTCCTCTGGACCACTTGCCACTGACCTGTTTGTCTATCTGCTGCCTCCTCCTCCATTGATTCTGTCTGTGGAGCAGGGGTTTCCAGGTGCTGGGTCGCTGGTTTCAGCTGCCTCCCCTTCCTTCTCAGGTTGAAGTTCGTCACTGCGGAGAAGGTTGCTGGTCTCCTTTCGAACACCGGACGCCTTTGTCGAACCATCTCCCGGCTTTTCCTTGGGCCTTGCCGCCTGAGCATAACTGAGGCAGCGTTTGGGGCAGGTTTTGTAGAGATGGCCTGCCGCACCGCACAAGTTGCAACACTTAGCCTGCTTACAGTCCTTGGTCTGATGGCCTTCCTCCTTGCAGTTCTTGCAAACAACCGTGCTGTAGTTGGCTGCCATGTGACCAGATTTGCCACAGGTGCGGCAAACTCTAGGCTGCCCAGTGTAGACCAAGAAGCCTCGACTTCCCCCGATAGCGAAGCTGGAGGGAGGGTGGATGATGGCTCCACAGGGATCTACCTTCAAGGTCACCTTGACCTGCCGCTTGCTGGTCCAAATCCCAAAGGGGTCCTTGACATCAGTGCTGCCGCCGGCCACCTCGATGTACCTGGCGAGAAAGGTGAGTACATCCACCACCGGAACATGGGGGTTGTAGAGGTGAATCGTCACCACCCGGTCCCGTTGTGACGGAAGCGTGAAGAGAGGCTCCGCTGTGAGGATCGACAGTGGCGCCCGGTCCCCTTTCTCCTTGAACACCTTCAGGAACTTGATGCATCCCGCCATGTTCTGGAACGTCACGTCGAAGTATCCACTGCTGGGGAAATAGTGTTTCCAGTGAAAATCTGAATTTTTTTTTTTTATTTCCAAAATATACTTTATTCATAAAAATCTGTAAAAATTACATTGCCAAACAGTTTCCAAACAGCACCAAAAAATACAAACATTGCAATGGAGATCAGTTTCCTTCAATACTCTCATGAGTTTCTTCCCAACCCTTCCGTTTCACAATTGTCATGTCAATTACAGTTTTACATTTACAGCAATTCAGAATATTAATGATACAGTTCGAGGGGTTTCCCATGGATCCAGCCCCTCAGTCCAGCTTGGTGGGGGAACCTTACACTGTGGTCTTTCCCCATTGAGCCTTTGCTGCGGCTGCCCCAAGCTTTAGTGCGTCCCTCAGCACGTAGTCCTGGACCTTGGAATGTGCCAGTCTGCAACATTTGTTGGTGGACAAGTCTTTGCGCTGGAAGACCAGCAAGTTTCGGGCAGACCAAAGGGCGTCTTTCACCGAATTGATAGTCCTCCAGCAGCAGTTGATGTTTGTCTCGGTGTGCGTCCCTGGGAACAGCCCGTAGAGCACAGACTCCTGTGTTACAGAGCTGTTTGGGATGAACCTTGACAAAAACCACTGCATCTCTTTCCACACCTGCTTTGCAAAGGCACATTCCAGGAGGAGGTGGGCGACCGTCTCTTCCCCACCACAGCCAACGCGGGGGCATTGTGCAGAGGAGGTGAGACTTCGGGTGTGCATGAAGGATCTGACGGGGAGGGCCCTTCTCACCACCAGCCAAGCTACGTCTTGGTGCTTGTTTGAAAGTTCTGGTGATGAGGCATTCCGCCAAATGACTTTGACGGTCTGCTCGGGGAACCATCCGACATGATCCACCGTTTCCTTTTCCCGTAGGGCCTTGAGGACATTCCGTGCAGACCACTGCCTGATGGACCGGTGGTCAAAAGTGTTTTCCCGCAGAAACTGCTCCACGAAGGATAGGTGGTACGGCACCACCCAACTGCATGGAGCGTTCCGCGGCAATGTGACCAGGCTCATCCTTCGCAACACCGGGGGCAGATAGAACCTCAGCACGTAGTGACACTTGGAGTTTGCGTACTGGGGATCTACACACAGCTTGATGCAGCCGCACACGAAGGTGGTCATCAGGATGAGGGCCACGTTGGGTACATTTTTCCCGCCCTTGTCCAGAGATTTGAACATCGTGTCCCTCCGGACCCGGTCCATTTTAGATCCCCAGACGAAGCGGAAAATGGCTCGGGTGACTGCCACGGCGCAGGAGTGGGGTATGGGCCAGACCTGCGCCACATAGAGCAACAACGTGAGCGCCTCACACCTGATGACCAGGTTCTTACCCACAATGGAGAGAGATCGCTGCCCCCACATGCCCAACTTTTGTCATACCTTGGCTACTCGCTCCTCCCATGTTTTGGTGCACGCCCCGGCCCCTCCGAACCATATCCCCAGCACCTTCAGGAAATCCGACCTGACGGTGAAGGGGACAAAGGATCTGTCAGCCCAGTTCCCAAAGAACATGGCCTCGCTCTTGCCGTGGTTAACTTTGGTTCCCGAGGCCAGTTCGAACTGGTCGCAGATGCTCATCAGTCTGCGCACGGACAGCGGATCCGAGCAGAAAACGGCGACGTCATCCATGTACAGGGAGGTTTTGACCTGAGTGCCTCCGCTGCCTGGGATTGTCACCCCTCTTATGCTCGCATCCTTCCTAATAGACTCAGCAAAGGGTTCAATACAGCAAACAAACAAGACCGGGGACAGAGGACAGCCCTGTCTGACTCCAGATTTGATCGGGAAACTTTCCGATTCCCACACGTTGATTGAGACTGCGCTACTGATGTTTGTGTAGAGCAGTTGGATCCAATTGCAGATTCCCTCCCCAAACCCCATTTTGGAAAGCACGTCCGTCATGTAGGTGTGCGATATCCTGTCAAAAGCCTTCTCCTGGTCCAGGCTGATGAGGCAGGTGTCCACCCTCCTGTCCCGTACGTAGGCGATCGTATCCCTGAGTAGCGCGAGGCTATCAGAGATCTTCCTGCCGGGTACAGTACAGGTCTGATCGGGGTGAATCACCAGCTCCAGAGCAGACTTGACTCGACTGGCTATGACTTTGGACAGAATCTTGTAATCAACATTAAGCAATGAGATGGGCCGCCAATTTCTGATTTCTGCCCTCTCCCCCTTCTGCTTGTAAATGAGGGTGATGATGCCTTTTCTCATGGATTCTGACATGCTGCCGGCCAGGAGCATACTCTCGTATACTTCCAGCAGGTCCGGGCCGACCCAGTCCCACAGGGCCGAGTACAACTCGACCGGTAAGTCGTCGCTCCCGGGAGTTTTACTCGCCTCGAAAGACTCGACGGCCTTTGTCAGCTCGTCCAGAGTTAGCGGCTTGTCCAGTCCCTCCCTCCTGCTGTCATCTAAGACTTCTGTGATAGATGACAGGAAGGACTGGGAGGCTCTGCTGTCTGTGGGCTTCGCGTCATACAACCCAGCATAAAAGGATTTGCTGATCCTTAGTATGTCGGACTGCGAAGACGTTACCGAGCCATCTTCTTCCTTCAGGCTGCTGATAACAGAGCTCTCTCTGTGTACCTTTTGGAAGAAGTAACGCGAGCACGTCTCATCCTGCTCAATTGAGCGGACTCTGGACCGGAAGATGATCTTGGAGGCTTCCTTGGCAAAGAGCGAGGCCTGCTGGCTCTTCACCTCTTGGAGGTCCTCCTTGACCTCGACCCCCATTGACTGCAACCGGAGTACATTTTGCATAATTTTCTGGAGTCGGGACAGTTCCCTCTGTCTCTCTCTCGCCTTCTGAACACCTTTGTGGATGAAGAACCTCTTGATCTCCTTAATCGCTTCCCACCAGTGAACTGGAGACTCAAAGAGGGGTTTCACGGTCCTCCAACCATTGTAATCCCTTTTGAGTTCCTCAACGTTCTCTGGGGTCAGCAGTGTCGCATTGAGCTTCCACGTCCCTCTGCCAACCCGCTGGTCGTCCTGTAAGTGACAGTCGGCCAGTAAGAGGCAGTGGTCGGAGAAGAACACCGGCTTGACGTCGGTGGATCCGACCGTGACAGCACGGGACACAAACAGGAAGTCAATCCTGGAACGGGCAGACCCGTCCGATCTTGACCATGTGTATCTGCGCAGCGCTCCGTCTGCAGGTTTGCTGAAGACGTCGTGCAGTTTGGCATCTTTAACTGTTTCTATTAGGAATCTGGACGTAGCGTCCAGTTTGCTGTCGTCACTGCCGGATCGTCCAGCCGCATCGATGATGCAGTTGAAGTCACCGCCTAGGATGACCGGCCTGGACGTCGCCAGCAGCAGTGGGAGCTGCTGGAAGACGGTCAGCCGCTCGCTGCGTTGTACCAGGGCGTACACGTTGATCAACCGGAGCGGAGCGTTGTTGTACATCACGTCTGCTACGAGGAGGCGGCCGCCCACCACCTCCTTAACTTCGGAGATGGTGAAGTTACCTCCCCGCAGCAGAATACCCAGGCCGGAGGAACGGCAGTCATTACCCCCCGACCAGATCGATGGCCCGTGGGACCACCATCGCGACCACTGCCTGTAGGTGCTGAGGTGTGGTATTCCACGCTCCTGCAGGAACAGTAGGTCAGCTTTGACTTTGTCAAGGTAATCCAAGGTTGAAACACATCGCGTAGTCGATTTAATGCTACGCACATTAATGGAAGCAATTCTTATACCCATTTTTTACTAAAAATTAGTTGTTGCTTCCCATACCATTTGTCCTCGCTAGTCCCAGTCCTTCCCCTTCGGGATGTTCCTGCATACCCATCGTATGCGCAAGCAGTTTCACGTTGGTTGGGCTCAGAAACCCCTCCTGATTTTTCATGCAGGGTTTGTGCCGCTCGGGTGACATCGGGGGGGTCTTGTAGGCAGAGAGCATTGGGTTGTCCTCAGCTGCTTCCATCTGTTCCTCCTCGAAAACATCACAGCTCCCGGTCTCCCGGAGCTCAGGTGCGCCAGACGTGTCTTTGCTCCCGGTGTCCCGGAGCTGAGATGCGTTGGCCCCGTCGTTACGTGAGGGGAATTGGGGTTGGGGCACGCCGGGCCCATCACAGCTTCCAGTGCCCGGGGGCTGGGATGCTTTATCATCCATCTCGGAGTTCTGCCGCCTCTTTTGAAGGGGCTGTCGTTCCAGCATTTCCCCGTCCAGTGAAGAGGAGTTGTTGCAGTCTGATTCAGAAGAGAGCCTCCTCTTGCCACTGGTTTGGGTGGTGGCTTTGGGATGTTTTTTCTTTGTGGTTTTCCTCTGGACCACTTGCCACTGACCTGTTTGTCCATCTGCTGCCTCCTCCTCCATTGATTCTGTCTGTGGAGGAGGGGTTTCCGGGTGCTGGGTCGTTGGTTTCAGCCGCCTCCCCTTCCTTCTCAGGTTGAAGTTCCTCACTGCGGAGAAGGTTGCTGGTCTCCTTTCGAACAGCGGACGCCTTCGTCGAACCTTCGCCCGGCCATTCCTTGGACCTTGCCGCCTGAGCATAGCTGAGACAACGTTTGGGGCAGGTCTTGTAGAGATGGCCTGCCGCACCGCACAAGTTGCAACACTTAGTCTGCTTACAGTCCTTGGTCTGATGGCCTTCCTCCTTGCAGTTCTTGCAAACAACCGTGCTGCAGTTGGCTGCCATGTGACCAGATTTGCCACAGGTGCGGCAAACTCTGGGCTGCCCAGCGTAGACCAAGAAGCCTCGACTTCCCCCGATAGCGAAGCTGGAGGGAGGGTGGATGATGGCTCCACTGGGATCTACCTTCAAGGTCACCTTGACCTGCCGCTTGCTGGTCCAGATCCCAAAGGGGTCCTTGACATCAGTGCTGCTGCCGGCCACCTCGACGTACCTGGCGAGAAAGGTGAGTACATCCACCACCGGAACATGGGGGTTGTAGAGGTGAATCGTCACCACCCGGTCCCGTTGTGACGGAAGCGTGAAGAGCGGCTCCGCTGTGAGGATCGACAGTGGAGCCCGGTCCCCTTTCTCAGTGCTGTATCTATAAATTAAAAATAAATAAATAAATTAGTGACATGAATCACTTTCAGCTTTCTCTTTCACAGAAAGAACTGCTGGCTCTTCCATACAAACCAAAGAGAATGACACAGTCGCTACCGTAAGTGTCTGTTAATGCTACAGTACACAGACATTCTGTTAAAGTGTCCAATTTATCAATGTGATACTTGCCATTTTTCCAACTCCTATACTATGTCAACATTTTATCCCATATTGTTTTGGAGAGGAATGTAAGGGGACTGGGTCTGAATGTTTTCCTTTACCTCTGGATTTCACTCCATTATATCCTGGTCCAAATTAAGTAGCCATCCAGCCTAATCCCACCTTCCAGCTCTTGGTCCAGCAAATTACAGCACTTCAAGTGCAAATCCAAATAATTTTTATTAAATATTGAAGGTTTCTGCCTCTATTGCCCTTTCAGGCAGAGAGTTCCAGATCCTCCGCACACTCTGGGTGAAAACAGTTCCCTTGAATCCCCTCTAAACTTCCTACCTCTTACCCTAAATCTATGCCCCCTGGTTATGGTCCCCTCAGCCAAGGGGAATAGGGCTTTTCTACCTACTCTATCTGGACCCCTCATAATTTTATACACTTCAATTATGTCTCCCCTCAGCCTGCTCTGTTCCAAAGAAAACTAATCTAGCCTATACAATCTTTCCTCATAACTAAAATTCTTCAGTCCAGGCAACATCCTCATAAATCTCCTCTGTGCTCTCTTGAATACAATCACAACTTTCCTATCGTGTGGAGACTAGACTGTACACAGTACACCAGCTGTGTCCTAACTAGTGTTTTATACGGTTCCAGCATAACCTCCCAGCTCTTATATTTTGTGCCTTGACTAATAAAGGCAAGTATCCCATATGCCTTCTTGACCACTTCCTCTACCTGTCTTGCTGCCTTCAGGGATCTATGGACATGTACTCCAATGTTCCTCTGTTCCACAGACTCCAGCTTTCTTTGACATTATCACCATTCGGCCAATTTTTGCATTGTCTGCAAACTTCTTAATCATATCCCCTACTTTCAAGTCTAAATCATTGCTATATACCACAAAAAGCTAGGGACCTAGTACTGAGCCCTGTGAAACCTCACTGGAAACAGCTTTGCAGTCACAAACACACCTCTCGACCGTTACCCTTTGTTTCCTACAACAACAAAAACAGAAAATGCTGAGTATTTCCAACAGGTCAGGCAGCATCTGTGTGACCTTCCATCAGTTCTTTCAGTCATCTCATTTACTGTCACACTCTCATGTCAATTTGTGCTCTTGGCTCATCTGCCTTATTTCCTAGACTTCTTCCATTGAAGTATACTCCATTTAACACTCCAAATTCTGTTGCTGTCTATTTTTCTAGCCTTTGGTTCCTCTGCAATCCAAATACTCTTGCATTTTCTGCCTTGTATTTCCAACTTTCCTTCTCTCCCTTCTGAATCTACTCTCAGTAAATTCCCAATCCCTGCCAAGCTAGTTTAAACCCTTCCCAACAGCACGAGCAAAGCCCCCTGCAAAGATATTATTCATCCACGCCCTGTTGAGGTGCAACCCATCTGGCTTGTACAGGTCCCACCTCCCCTACAAGCAATTCTAATGCCTCAGGAATCTAAAGCCCTTCCTCCTGCACCATCTCTCCAGCCACGTATTCGTCAGCTCTATCTTCCTATTTCTGTACTTAAAAGCATGTGGCACTGTGAGTAATCTGAAGATTACTACCTTTGATGTCCTGCTTTTGAATCTCCTAGCTCCCTAAACACTGCCTGCAGGACCTCATCCCTCCCTCCCCCCCTCAGAATTTCCTGTAGCTCAGAGACTTCCTTCAATCTGGCACCTGGAGTCATGTCTGTGGCCTCAGATGTGCCTGTCTGAGCTACCCATGGTGCCGTGGACTTAGCTTTGCCTGCATTTCCCAGGGTAACCATCACTCTCACCAGTATTCAGCACTGAATACCGGTTGGAGAGCAAGATGCACTCAGCAGATCCCAGCCCTGCCTGCCTGGTCCTCTTGGCACTTCTGGCAGTCACCCATTTTCTCTCTGCTTTTTAAGCTGTGGGGTGACCACCTCCAGAAACATGCTGTCCACAAAGCTCTAGCCTTGCAGCTGTTCTGTAGTGACTGCAGCCACCACTCAAGCTCCAAAACCCTGACCTCGAGCTACTAAACCTGGTGACACTTCCTGCACGTGTTCATTCAGGCTACAAGAAGTGTCCAGGATCACTCGGATAGTACAGGATGTGTATTCCACGGGGTTGAAGTTCCCTGCCATGTGTTTTCTTTCCGGACTATTAACTAGAAACACTTAGCTACTGACCAATTGCCTCCTTCCATGGTTATGATGTCACTGTAGCTGTTTTGCAGATGTTGCTTTTGTTGGTGATTTTCCTGGAGGTTCTCTCCCTTGCTTTAACTCCACAGTCATTGTGCTCAGTCTCCACCCAGGCCCTTCACTGCTGCTACTGCTGCCTCTCTCTTCCCCACTTTAACTCCTCGTCTCATCCAAAAGACAGCACCTCTGACAGGGCAGCACTCCGTCAGTACTGCACTGGAGTGTCAGCCTTGATTTTTGTGCTCAAGCACTGGAAGTAGGACTTGTACCTGGAACCTTGTGACTCAGATGCATGAGTGCTACCACCTGAGCTATGGCTGACACACATCTGTTTTTCTCGGTTTCTGAGTTCCATTGTCTGCACATTATGGGTTTCCTGTTTACTGCTGGCCTTCGGTATGGCCCTGAGCGGCAGCATGCGCCGCACACAGCGGCTAGTCCAGTTGTTGCAACTCTACACCTGGCCTGACCAGCTGGGACTGGACACAGAGATTTCCTCCAGTGCTCAGTGATCACAAATGTTACTGGATCACAAAGGTCGCACACTCAGTGTCTGTGCTGATTGAGCTTATGTCAGTCAAGATAGAACATGGGTGAGGGACACGTGTATGGTTGGGTTCAGCATCTCTGCGCCAGAGGGAGAGAAAAATATCAGTTGACTGCCATCTCGTGACCCAGGCCAATGGCCCCCCTCCCCAGCCATGATGATAGCCTATGAATACTCTGTATGAGCTCAGTGCAGTATGGCCACAAAAGTGAGGTACATACTCCTATCAATCTCTGTCTTTGGTACAGGATTTCTACTTTAAAAGGGGTCCTGTTGGGGAGATTTTGTCTTTTGAATTTTAGAAGAGTTGTAAAAACTGCCCAATGTAGAATTAAAATGTTGGAATTTTACAGCACCTTTAATGAACCCTAAGTGGGAACTAGATGGTTATAAAAGCAAAATACTGAGGATGCTGGAAGTCTGAAATAAAGACAGAAAATGCTGGAAATACTCAGCAATACCCTGCTATTTCCTGCATTTTCTAACTTGATGGATATAATTGGTTAGTTTTTCAAGGGGAAGCTGGATGAACATGAGGGAGAAAGGAATAGAAGGGTTTGCTGATAGGGTGAGATGAAGAAGGGTGGGAGAAAGTTCATGTGGAACACAAACACTGGCATGGACTGGTTGGGCTGAATGGCCTGTTTCTGTTCTGTAAATTCTATATAATTTTTTTCCAGAAAAGTTGAGGATGGAACCGATTGCGCTGAAATTACTTGGAAGCAAAAAGATAACAAATTGTGCTAGAAACTAAAACCCTGGGGGAGAGGGGTAAGACTGCACTGTCCGTTGGATATCTCACATACTTCAGGGTGGAAGCTATGGTGCAGGATTGAGGCACCTATCCCATGTTACAAATTCATGGACTCACTGTGACATTGGGGAAGCTGAAGTGCTGCTGTGGGGGAGAGTGAGGCAAGTTCAGGGGAATCTGGTGTGACTCGGCACCTGGCCACAGGCTGCCTGCGTTACCCTCATGGCTGAGATATGGTGTATAAGCACAGGGATAGGGATAACGTGTAACGGCTTATGTCAAATAATGCACACTCTTAATCAAGTAGCAATAGTGAGTCAGAGTAGAGGTCACAGCAGGGTTATCTGTCTCTGTCTGTGTGTGTGTGTGTGTGTGTCTCTGTCTCTCTCTCTCTCACTCCCTTGCTAGCCTGGGCTACAGAAGGTGCTGCTGTGTTGCTCTATTCTGACTGAGGGTTTTGGTCTGCAGTACACCAACATACTTGCATTGTCAGTATCAGAGTGTCATACTGCCCTCTGCAGCTGCTTCCAGTATGCCCACTTTGTGACCTGACTGGCAGTGTTAGCCTCACTGTCTCATTGTCACAAATTAAACAAAAACATACAACCATAGAACGGTTACAGCACAGAAAGAGACCATTCAGCCCATTGTGTCTGCGCTAGCTGAAAAACTAGCTCCCCATTCTAATCCCACCTTCCAGCACCTGGTCTATAGCCTTGCAGGTTACAGCACTTCAAGTGCAGATCCGGTACCTTTTTATATGAGTTGAGGGTTTCTGCCTCCACCACCAACCTGGGCAGCGAATTCCAGACACCTACCACCCTCTGGGTGAAAAAGTTTTTCCTCATGTCCCCTCTAATCCTCCTACCAATCACCTTAAATCTGTGTCCCCTGGTAATTGACCTCTCCGCTAGGGGAAACAGGTCCTTCCTGTCTACTCTACCTAGGCCCCTCATCATTTTATACACCTCAGTAAGTCACCCCTCAGCCTCCCCTGCATTAAGGAAAACAACCCTAGCCAATAGGGCGGCACAGTGGCGCAGTGGTTAGCACTGCAGCCTCACAGCTCCAGGGACCCGGGTTCGATTCTGGGTACTGCCTGTGTGGAGTTTGCAAGTTCTCCCTGTGTCTGCGTGGGTTTTCTCCGGGTGCTCCGGTTTCCTCCCACAAGCCAAAAGACTTGCAGGTTGGTAGGTAAATTGGCCATTATAAATTGTCACTAGAATAGGTAGGTGGTGGGGATGTTTGGTAGGAATATGGGATTCGTGTAGGATTAGTATAAATGGGTGGTTGATGGTCGGCACAGACTCGGTGGGCCGAAGGGCCTGTTTCAGTGCTGTATCTCTAATCTAATCTAAAAAATCTAATCCAATCTTTCCTCATAGCTGCAACTTTCAAGCCCTGGCAACATTTTTGTAAATCTCCTCTGTACTCTTTCCGGAGCAATTATGTCTTTCCTGTAATGTGGTAACCAGAACTGTACGCAATATTCCAGCTGTGGTCTAACCAGCATTTTATACAGTTCCAGCATTACATCCCTGCTTTTGTATTCTATACCTCGGCCAATAAAGGAAAGCATTCCATATGCCTTCTTCACCACTCTACCTACCTGTCCTGCCATCTTCAGGGACCTGTGGACATGCCCTCCAAGGTCTCTCACTTCCTCTACCCTCTCAATATCCTCCCATTTATTGTGTATTCCCTCACTTTATTTGCCCTCCCCAAATGCATTACCTCACACTTCTCCAGATTGAATTCCATTTGCCACTTTTCCGCCCACTCAACCAAACCAACTATCAACTACACAGCCAATTTTTGTTCCATTAGCAAATTTCCCAATCATGCCTCCCTCATTTAAGTCCAGATCATTAATATATATCACAAACAGCAGGGGACCCAACACTGAGCCCTGTGGAACGCCACTGGAAACGGCTTTCCATCTACATCTCGAGAAAGGATGTAAGAGACAGGAACTGCTGGAGTCTCAGCAGCCAGCACAGCGGGGAAAACATAGTCAGATTAGAAAACAAGCCTGCAATTTAATCAGGCATTGCAGGAATTACTTTTTATTGGAGAGTTCTTGCCTGTCCGTAATCTCTGTGTTTCTGTGTCTCGCTATGTCTCTTTCTGTTTATCTAGTCTGTTTCACTCCCTCTGTCTCTCTTTCTGCATCTTCTCCATCTGTCTGTCTCTCTCGCTCTCACCACAATCAACAAGTTGAGCTATTTTTCAAAATGTATTTCTTATTTTCCTTATTCTACTTTCTTGATCCGAGCTAGCACCAGTGTGAGGGGACCGGCCGCCCCCTGCCGGGGCCCCAGTGTGAGGGGACCGGCCGCCCCCTGCCGGGGCCCCAGTGTGAGGGGACCGGCCGCCCCCTGCCGGGGCCCCAGTGTGAGGGGACCGGCCGCCCCCTGCCGGGACCCCAGTGTGAGGCCAGCTGCTCGCCTTTTGCCAAGCCTCAAGTGTTCAGGATTGACGATGGGAAGACAATCTGTTTTTTATTTATTTATTTTTTATTTAGAGATACAGCACTGAAACAGGCCCTTCGGCCCACCGAGTCTGTGTCGACCATCAACCACCCATTTATACTAATCCTACATTAATCCCATATTCCTACCACATCCCCACATTCCCTCACTTCACCTACCACCTACCTACACTAGGGGCAATTTATAATGCCCAATTAACCTATCAACCTGCAAGTCTTTGGCTGTGGGAGGAAACCGGAGCACCCGGAGGAAACCCACACAGACACAGGGAGAACTTGCAAACTCCGCACAGGCAGTACCCAGAATTGAACCCGGGTCACTGGAGCTGTGAGGCTGCAGTGCTAACCTCTGCGCCACTGTGCCATCCTTTTTTTATAGAAGGATCTAGTTTCCTCCCACTGCCACTGTGTCCAAAGTCATAAACAGAGTGCCGGAATTGCATTGCAGTCCTATCACAGCTTAAGGTTTCAGAACTCAGCTCTGTGCACCTAATTAATTTATTTAGTATCCTAAATAAGATTTCAGTTCCACAATTCCCTGCCCAGTGAGTCTCAGATGTGCTGAGTTTACAAAAGGTGCCGCTGAAAGAGAAGCTTTGGGATTCTCCCTTCCTCAGCTTCTCTCCCCAACATTCAGCTTCAGCCAGACTGTGGCAAAATGAGCTCACCGAAATGGGAATAAATATCTGTGATAGTTTCCCTGAAGGTCCTGTAGGTAAATGCAGCACAGGATGTGCTCTGAGCCTATAGGAAGGAGAACGTCCCTGCTTCTATACCTGGTCTGTGTTGACTTCAACTGTGGTATCACTAGAAATGCTAAGTTGGCCTCCAAACCACTGCATTGAGTGGAGACCAAATCAGTGGAGGTACTCAAGTGCTATTGAGTGATCCTTGGTGGAAAATGAGCATGTGATCCTCTGTCATAACAGGGTTTGTTCTCAGCCATGACGACCCTGCAGTCAAACAGCCAGACAACACCACATTGTCTAAGCTCATAGATAAAGAATAGCCAGTTGGGCAGGGCAGCAGAGCACAGAAGAAACGCCCCACCCCCCCACCGCGAAGGCACCATACATTAACGAGGAGTCAGCACCTTCAGGAGAGGAGCGGAGGGGTTTATGCTGTCAGCCTGATTCAGGTCTTGTCTGTGCAAAGTCATTTCTTAAGCTCATCAGACTGGAGAAGATGAGTCGGTGCAAAAGGTACTGTGATCAGCATTTTGCAGCTAACTAGTTTTGGATGGATTAGGAGGGAAAATATTTGAAAGTGAGGACTCCCTGACAGCTCAGTGAGTAAAGTGTTTCACTGTTCTTTACATCTTAACATTTAATTTGAGTTATGAAAGCTCATCCTTCACCGACTCTCTGTTGGCCCTGGGTCAGAAACCACACTGAACTGACAGTGTGATAAACACTAGGGTGACATGAAGTTCCCTGCAGTGATTCATTGTACTGAGTTGGGAATCTGCAGCCCGTTAGCTGTGTGGGGCCTGCAGCCTTGACTCAGCGTGCTCTGGCAGTGTTTATATAGTGCTTTAACTTACACGCAGAATGATATTAGATATTATAGGGGTTTAGTTTTCCTTTGCCCAGGGAAACCATATCAGTCCGATTTCTCTCTTCCTGTGCAATATTCTTCCAGCATGAGAGACTTTCGTCCAATCTAAAATCAGAATAAATGACGATCTGTGGTCAGACCGTTTGGGTGAACCTGCTATAGATTCAAACCTGTGAGCATCATATTAGAATTGTTACAGCACAGAAGGAGACCATTCAGCCCATTGTGTCTGCACCAGCACTTCGAATGAGCAATTCATGTAGTACCATTTAAATAGTTAGCTCACTTTTTTGTGAAGCATTTTGTTTGATTTGACACAGTCTGTACTGAAGCCTTTGGACCACATCCTAGTGGCTCAGGGGTGAATGTTCCACCCTATGTTATACCAAGCCACGCAGACTGAGAAGGAGTCACCTTGGACCTAGGGTCTGCTTGGTCAGGGCATTGCAGCCAGAGCAACAATCCAAGTGTTTCCTTTAGACTCTGCACCCCTAATGTAGGGAGGAGAAACTTCAACCAGGCTACCTGTTCCCCTGTTTGTTGAATGGAGACGGACAGTGATGCCCCTCATAGTTAAGCAGCTTGCTAATACTCACTGGCTCATTCGCCCATGAAGAATGTACACTTGGATAAGGCAACCCAGGAATATAGTACCTTCCTAATCTGGGTGACTCTGTTCCACTAAATAACCTGGGAGCTACACCATGAAAGGTGTTGTATTAACATGAGATGTAGCACTCAGGGAGAGGGGTTGCTGATAGGGACTTCATGGTTGTTTTGCACCCCCTGTGGCCACCTTCAGGATTGTTAGCTCATTCTCCATTTTCTGCAGTGGGTGTTTGGAGAAGAGTAATTCCAGGACTTTCGCCCAACACTGTACACACTCACTCTTGCTATCAGCATAAGGGGCAAGGGCTACAGGTGGACACAGTGTACAAGGGGCCTGTTCATTGCATAACCAGTCCAATCTGTTTGCTTCTAGAAAGCCTGCGTGTCCAGAGATCAGCAGCGAGGCTGAGGAGACCTATCAGGCCTTGAGGCAGTTTGATTGATTGTCTCTGAAGGATTTGCTGAACAAAGAGATGTCTAGGAGAGGATGAACTACTTACTTGCATTCAATAAATACTGCATTTTCCTTCAGCTATAACTGATTTGTCTGTTTATTTGTCTCTCTTGTATTTTTCTAATTCAGTATTTCCTCTGTACATTACCCAGTTGGCACGAGCCTTGTGTCTGGGAGGCTGTTGTGATATATTGAAGCTTACAATTCCAAGGAGCAAGGCACTATTTGCTTCCTCAGACAAGCGGTGATTCCACCTGCGTAAGCCTTGATGGTGAATGATGGCAGACTATTCGACCTGGGGGGGAATCTCAGTCGAGGTCAATCCTGTTGCCATCTGTTTCCACACATAGGAGTCAGTGTTTAGCAGCAGGACCCATGGTCAGTGGGTCAGTATTTTTACCACAGGAGAGGAGATTTAAAAACTTTTTTTTAAAGAACTCATTCACAATGTCTCCTTTCAGCTGCTCTCACTTGCAACTTGTTACAGGTCTTGATGGCTCGTGTGGACATGACACAGATGCACACCAACCATACAGGCCCTTGTTGCAGTGTCTGCTTTGAGAATGTGTAAAGTCATATTTTGAAATGGACCTTTTTAAAAATACGCTTTACATTCAGGACCACTTTGAAAGGAGGATGATCAGACTTCCATGATGATTAGTTGGTTAAGGCAGTGAGTAACTGAGCCATAGAAACCAGAAGATCCCAATTCAATCTTTGGTTTGTGCTGAGTTTGCTAATCTCAGCAGGACTGTAGTAGGATGTTATAATATGCTCACACACCCTGGTTCTGCATTTATATTCCCGATCATTATCCAGTTACTCTGGATGAACATTGCAATGTAAGCATATTGGGTGAGGATGAATTGGGTTTATCTGTGATGCTTCCATGACTTAGTCACCTGCTGATCACTGTCTAAGGTAATGCAAGAAACAGTGACCAAGTGGATAAGATATTGAAGGATGGCAGATTTTCATAAAATGTTTTCAGCAAAAATCCATAACCTTCAGGTATGGAGAGGGTCAGGCGCAAAGGAAATGTTCGGGGTAGCCATCAGAACCCCAGAGTAGGAGGCCGGTTTGAGGGATCACTGAGTCTGAGTGTGAGGGAAGAGTCAGTGAGTCATCTTGACAGTTCCATGGAATCACTGTGAATAATTTTAATTTTTATGAGTAGCTACTCTTTCTACAACTGTACAGGGCATTGGTGAGACCACACCTAGAGTTGTGCGTAGTGTTTTGATTTGCTTATTTAAGGAGGGATACACTTGCATTGGAGGCGATTCAGAGAAAGTTCACTAGGTCGATTCCTGGGATGAAGGGGTTGTCTTATGAGGTAAGGTTGAGCAGGTTGGGCCAATACTCATTGCAATGAAGTTCAGAAGAGTGAGAGGTGATTATATTAAAACAGAAGATTTTGAGGGTGCTTGACAGGGTAGGTGCTCAGAGGATGTTTCCCCTCTGAGAATCTAGATTTGGAGGACACAGTTTCAGAATAAGGGTTGCCCATTTAAGACAGAACCTTTGGAATTCCATACCCCAGAGAGCAGTGGAGGCTGGGTCATTGAATACATTCAAGGCTGAGTTAGACCGAGTTTTGATCTGCAAGGGAGTCGAGGGTTATGGGAGACAGGCAGGAAAGTGGAGTTGAAGCTATGATCAGATCAACCATATCTAATTGAATGGCGGAGCAGGCTCAAGGGGCTGAATGGCCTAATCCTACTTCTTAGCTAACTAGTATAAAATAGGTGGCAGCGGATTGGCATCCCCTTTCATATCGCTGTCGAATTTTTATTTTTGCTAACTTCCATGTCTGTTTCTATCTTATGACACTGTAAAATGCTTCTCTAAAAGACGATCTGACAGTAAAACCCATTGTTTTAATATTCCCCCTCAGCCATTCTTCACTGACATTTTTTAAAAGAGCAAAAGCTGTTGGACTCTGTGATTTTATGACCCCTCAGACTGTAACAATTATTATTTTTCAGCTCATGGGGGAGACAAAATGGCATTTTTACATTATCCCCAGGTTAATATTTGGCAGTCAAGCCTGTGTGGATCTGGGAGGCTATTTCTTTTTGTAGTTATAATTAAATCAAGAATGCAGAGCCTTGGGAAGTTATTTTTAAGGGCCAAAACGTTTTCTGGGAGTGTACAAGATGGCTCATCAATCACCTGTTTGCCCAGAGAACTGTTGATAAAATCAATCGAGATTTCATGTTAAAATTCCCCAGAGCAGACATAAACAACAGATCCAGGGAGCAATGTAACTGAATCACACAATACACCTATAAACTTCTGAATTGGATTCAGTCCCAGGTATCCGTGTCAGTGTGACTCAGTGGTAGTACTCCTGGGATTCTATATCAAAGCCAACAACAGCACTAAAACTGATTTCTGGTCACTCATCTCAATGCTGTCACTGTGACAATGCTAATGTTCCCTTATGCGGTTAAAGCAATTCATTGTGTCAAGCACTTTGGATGTTTCTAAAAGATGTCTGTATAAAGGCAAATTCTTTCCCTCTATTCTATATAAAAAAACACCTAAAACTGCTCATAAAATTGAACCACTAACTCACTTCCATGTATTCATCACTGATTGTGACATAACCTGAGTCTGTTCCATAGCATAGACAGTCTCCGGTGGAACACGTTAGCCATGCAAAAACAGGCTGCAAATACAGTTGTAATGACACAGTTATGTGTCCCAACTGGGAACATCTGGACTGGGAAGCCTGCCAGTCATGAAATAAACTGGTGAACAGTAAGGAAGCCAACTACTTCTACCTTTAATTTTAATATTCATTCTCAGGATGTGGGCAAGGTCAGCATTTAAAGTCATACAGCACAAAAACAGGCCCTTCGGCCCATTGTGTCTGTGCCGGCCATTAAGTACCTACCTATTCTAATCCCATTTTCCAGCACTTGGCCTGTAGCCTTGTATGCTATGGCATTTCAAGTGCTCATCTAAATACATTTTAAATGTTGAGGGTTCCTGCCTGTACCATCTCTTCAGGTAGTGCATTCCAGATTCCAACCACTCTCTGGGTGAAAAGTTTTTTCTCAAATCCCCTCTAAACCTCCTGCCCCTTACCTTAAATTTATTGCCCATTCCTAGCTTTCCTGAGAAGATGGTGGTGGACCTTGAACACTGCAGTCCATGAGCAGTTTGATGGAACTCAATGGCTTACAGATTATGTTGGTGTAGAACTGGCATCACATATGCCAGACAGAGTTACAACAACAGGTTTCCTTCCATAAAGGACATAAATTGTTGTGTTTCGACTGTGATTTTACAATAATTCCACAACTTTTTATTTCCAGGTTTCTTAACTTGAGTTAACCTCATTCTGAAACCGTCATGGTGAGATTTGAACTCACAATGTCTAGATTATTAATTGAAGCCTCTGGATTACTGGTGCAGTAGCATAACTGCTACACTATTGTACCCAATATTATAGTGGAAAATGACTGCAGTACAACTTGGGTCTTCCACATCAGAGTAGCTCAGACACAAGGGAGACAATTCAGTGTGTGAGTAAGCTATTAAGATGAGGTGTGTATAATATCTGCCATTTTTCGGTGCCAGTCAAATTTAGTTAATTGCCCCATAACACTGCATCCCTTTTATATTGCAGCAACTCCTCTGTGTCAGTAGTGCAGCATAAATTATAAATGCATTGGCTGAAAGGGTGGTGAAAGCAGATTCAAAATTTACTTTCAAAAGGGAAATAGGATAAATACTAGAAGGGGAAAACTTTACAGGACTATGGGGAAAGAACTGAGGAGTGGAACTAATTGGATGGACCTTTCAAAGAACTGGCACAGTTGCAATGGGCTGAATGGCCTCCTGTACTGTATCATTCTATGATTCTAAATGAGATGGTATAAGTGTCTCTGTTTAGGTTATCTGGTTGTCAGCTGTCCTGTATGTAATATACATCTGGTTATCAGTTATCCTTTATGTAAACAGATCTGATTATTAATTGTCCTGTATATAATGCTTTCCCTTCTGAGCAAGGGTCAATGCCAAGTTAGTTATAGATGCCCTTTAATGAGATTTCCTCACAATTGACGTCTCACAATGTGCAGGGTCTAGGATTACGGATAAAGAATAGCTAAGGGGGCAAGGCCGGGACACCTTTATGAGCCAGTATTTTTTGGAAAAGGGGGGAAAGCAATCATTAAACAAGAAAATGGTTGTGAGTACTGTCGGGAGCAAGCGTTCAAACAGAGAAATCATAGCAGCCATTAGACACAGCTCTGTGGAAGTACTTATGCACTGTGTGTTAAAATGAGATGCTGCATCCACCCGCTCTGGCGCCAGTACCAGTCAGACTGCAAACCAACAGCAGAATTTAGAGAGGATCAGTAAACATCTGAACTGCCAGGGATATCAGTGAGATTTCATTCCCATTCTCTGGGGGCAATACTGTAAACCATAAAGCCTGTGCAAGTAGATTAAACTCCAGTTGCATCATAATAATTAAATATTACACTCATTCCATCAATAAAGTACAACATTTCAATTAGGTTTATATACAGGGTTCCCGGGGGAACATTAAAAAACCATCTTCCTAAAACAAACATGTATACATATGAATAAAACACAGCTGTGAATTACCCACTGGGCTCATTTACACTATTTAACAGGAAGGTTTGGAGCAATGTTTGCAGAATAATAGAGAATAACCAGGAGAGGCTTACTTACAAAATAACTAAAAACCAAGAGAAAGTCATACATGGAGTAACTAAAAATCACTCACAGAATAACTAATACCTAGGAGATTGTCACTCCCAAGATAGCTAATGATCAGGAGAGTGAATTACAGGATAATCAATAGTCAGGTGAGTGTCACACACCAGGAGAGTGCCAGATAGAGTCTGAATCAGTGGGATGCAGAACATAATCCAGTTTAGATATCAAGAAGTATGTGATATTCTTCCCGTTCTCTTGGTTGCTGTCCATCCATCACTCAAGGGATCTTTTTGCATATCCCATCACATCCCGATCAATCATTCTCTGTTTTACAATTGTTTGGCAAGTATATTATTCTATGTCTGATCAGTGCCTGATATGGCTTCCAACAAGTCAACAACAAGGAATAAGTAGAAAGGATATAGCCAGAGTTCTTCATGTGAGACAGCACAGCCCATAGAGTTGATGGTAAATGATCTACATGAATTGAAATTGGCTTAGTGATTGAGGAAGATGGTGATAAATTGAGAATGTTCTGCCTGGGATACAATAACCATTGGTGTTCCATTTGAGATCTGCTCTGGGACTGTGCTGTTCTCAATAATTTTTAAAATATTTTGTTCATTCATTCACGGAATGTGGGCATCGCTGGGTAGGCCAGCATTTGTTGCACATCCCTAACTGCCCTTGAGAGGGTGGTGGTGAGCTATCTTCTTGAACCGCTGCAGTCCATGTGAGGTAGGTCCACCCACAGTGCTATTAGGAAGGGAGTTCCAGGATTTTGACCCAGCAACAGTGAAGGAACGGCGATATAGTTCCAAGTCAGGATGGTGTGTGACTTGGAGGGGAACTTGCAGGTGGTGGTGTTCCCATGTATTTGCTGCCCTTGTCCTTCTAGTTGGTAGAGGTCACAGGTTTGGAAGGTGCTGTCTAAGGAGCCTTGGTGCATTGCTGCAGTGCATCTTGTAGATGGTACACACTGCTGCCACTGTGCGTCGGTGGTGGAGGGAGTGAATGTTTGTGGATGGGGTACCAATCAAGCGGGCTGCTTTGTCCTGGATGGTGTTGAGCTTCTTGAGTGTTGTTGGAGCTCCACCCTTCCAGGCAAGTGGAGAGTATTCCATCACACTCCGGACTTGTGCCTTGTAGATGGTGGACAGGCTTTGGTGAGTTACTCGCCACAGGATTCCTAGCCTCTGACCTGTTCTTGTAGCCAGGGTATTTATATGGCTACTCCAGTTCAGTTTCTGGTCAATGGTAACCCCCAGGATGTTGCTAGTGGGGGATTCAGTGATGGTAATGCCATTGAATGTCAAGGGGAGATGGTTAGATTCTGTCTTGTCGGAGATGGTCATTGCTTGGCATTTGTGTGGCGCAAAGCCACTTATCAGTCCAAGCTCAAGTCTTGCTGCATTTCTACAGTATCTGAGGAGTCGTGAATGGTGCTGAACATTGTGCAATCATCAGCGAACATCCCCATTTCTGACCTTATGATTGAAGGAAGTATCTGAAGATGGTTGGGCCTAGGACACTACCCTGAGGAACTCCTGCAGTGATGTCCTGGAGCTGAGATGATTGACCTCCAACAACCACAACCATCTTCCTTTGTGCTAGGTATGACTGTAACCAGTGGAGAGTTTTCCCCCTGATTCCCATTGACTTCAGTTTTGCTAGGGCTCCTTGATGCCATACTCGGTCAAATGCTGCCTTGATGACAAGGGCTGTCACTCTCACTTCACCTCTTGAGTTCAGCTCTTTTATCCATGTTTGAACCAATGCTGTAATGAGGTCAGGAGCTGAGTGGCCTGACGGAACCCAAACTGAGCCTCACTGAGCAGGTTATTGCTAAGCAAGTGCCGCTTGATAGCACTGTCGATGAGACCTTCCAACACTTTATGAAAATTGAGAGTAAACTGATGGGGCGGTAATTGGCCGGTTTGGACTTGTCCTGCTTTTTGTGTACAGGACATGCCTGGGCAATTTTCCACATTGTCGGGTAGATGCCAGTGTTGTAGCTGTATTGCAACAGCTTGGCTCGGGGCGCAGCAAGTTCTGGAGAACAGTTCTTCAGTACTATTGCCGGAATATTGTCAGGGCCCATAGCCTTTGCAGTATCCAGTGCCTTCAGTCGTTTGATATCATGCGGAGTGAATCGAAATGGCTGAAGTCTGGCATCTGTGATGCTGGGGACTTCAGGAGGAGGCCGAGATGAATCATCCACACGGCACTTCTGGCTGAAGATTGTTGCAAATGCTTCAGCCTTATATTTTGCACTGATGTGCTGGGCTCCCCCATCATTGAGGATGGGGATATTTGTGCAGTCACCTCCTCCAGTTAGTTGTTTAAATGTCCACCACCATTCACGGCTGGATGTGACAGGACTGCAGAGCTTAGATCTGATCCGTTGGTTATGGGATCGCTTAGCTCTGTCTATCGCGTGTTGCTTGTCTGTAAGGTATGAATCCGTGAGAATGACTATGTCAGGCTGTTGCTTGACTAGTCTGTGGGACAGCTCTCCCAACCTTGGCACAAGCCCCCAGATGTTAGTAAGGAGGATTTTGCAGGGTCGACAGGGCTGGGTTTGCCGTTGTCGTTTCCGGTGCCTAAGTTGA